>NC_058085.1:245013732-245378400 GCF_014858855.1 Bufo gargarizans
CTGTCATGGAACCATGAACCAGACGTACAACAAGAGATAAGTGGAAAATAAGAAGGCTTTATTGAAAAGCAAGCCGTAAGCAAAAGTCCAAACGGATGGCTAAACCGAAACAGGGTCTTGCGTAGACAGAGGTCAGGAACCAGAAGGGTAGTCAGACGAAGCCTGGATCAGGAACCAGCAGGGTAGTCAGACGAAGCCAGGATCAGGAACCAACGGGGTAGTCAGACGAAGCCAGGATCAGGAACCAACGGGGTAGTCAGACGAGGCCAGGATCAGGAACCAGAAGCAGCAGCAGTCTTAGAAGCATGTGAACACAGGAGGACCAAGCAAGGAACTGAAGCCACAGACCTCCTATATATATGAGCTAGGCATCCAGCTCCTCCCAGTGGGAAGGAGAAGCCGCAGGGTGGGAGGCTACAAGAAACCCAGAAACCAAGATGGCCGCCAGCACATGTCAAACGAAGGAGAACAGTAAGAAGGTAAGACCATGACAGTACCTCCCCCTCAAGGGCCCCTCCTCCGCGGAGTAAGGAACGGTTTCTGAGGGAAGCGTGCGTGGAAGGCTCGGAGCAAAGCAGGAGCATGAACATCTGCGGAGGGAACCCAGGAACGCTCCTCTGGACCATAACCACGCCAATGGACCAAAAACTGCAACCGACCGCGGACCAGGCGTGAGTCCAGGATATTGCTCACCTCATATTCCTCACGATTGCCCACTTGGACCGGACGGGGCCGAGGAACCGAGGAAGTGAAACGATTACACACCAATGGCTTCAACAGGGAGACATGAAACACGTTGGAGATCCGCATGCCAGGAGGAAGCGCAAGGGCATAGGCTACCGGGTTTACCCTGCGAAGCACTCGGAAGGGACCAACAAAGCGAGGCGCCAGCTTGGGAGTGGGCACTCGAAGGTTGAGGTTGCGGGTGGACAACCATACACGGTCTCCGACCTGGTAGGAAGGAGCGGGCGCTCGTCTGCGATCAGCCTGGAGTCTCTGGCGCTGCGCAGAGACCTCAAGGGACCTCTGGATCTGTACCCAAGAAGCACGTAGGACGGAAAGGTGATCCTCCACAGCCGGAATATCCTGGGAAGAGAATACCTCCGGTAACACGGCAGGTTGGAACCCATAATTGGCCATGAAGGGAGACGTCCCAGAGGAAGAGTTCACTGCCGTGTTCCTGGCAAACTCAGCCCAAGGCAGGAGGTCAACCCAATTGTCTTGGTGATCGGAGACATAGCAACGAAGGAATTGCTCCAAGGCCTGATTGGATCATTCTGCGGCCCCATTGGACTGAGGGTGGTAGGCCGAGGAGAAAGAGAGATGAATCCCCAACTGGGAGCAAAAGGCGCGCCAGAACCTGGACACAAACTGACTCCCCCGATCCGACACAATCTCCTTGGGCAAACCGTGCAACCGGAAGACCTCCCTGGCGAAAATCGTGGCCAACTCTTGTGCAGAGGGTAACTTCTTGAGAGGAACACAGTGGCACATTTTGGAAAACCGATCCACAATCATGAGAATGACCGTATGGCCTCGGGATGCAGGGAGGTCCACAATGAAATCCATCCCCAGATGTGACCATGGACGCTCCCTGGTGGCTATGGGTTGCAAAAGGCCCAACGGAAGGTGCCGAGGGGACTTACTCTGGGCACAAACGGAGCATGCCGCTACATATGCGGCGATGTCGGAACGTAGAGAAGGCCACCAGAACAGACGTGAAACAGCCCAGGACAGCTGATTCTTTCCAGGATGCCCCGCGGCCTTGGAGTTATGGTAGGTTCGCAACAACCGAATGCGCAACTCCTCAGGCACAAAACACCTGCCGTTGGGTCTCCCAGAGGGAGCACCAGATTGAGCCGCCAAAATCTGCTCACCCAGGGGAGAGGTCAGGCTGGTGCGAATGGCGGCCAGGATCTGATTCGGAGGTATGACCGAAGTCGGAATCGACTCCTCCCCGGACAGCTCGGAGTACTGCCGTGATAAGGCATCCGCTCTGATGTTCTTGGAACCGGGTAGGTAGGAGACCACGTAATTAAAACGTGACAAGAACAGAGCCCATCTGGCCTGACATGGTGTCAATCTCTTGGCCTCAGAAAGGTAGGTCAGATTCTTGTGGTCCGTCAGGATGAGAACCGGAACCACCGAACCCTCGAGCAAGTGCCTCCATTCCTTAAGGGCCTGCACGATGGCCAATAACTCCCTGTCACCAATCTGATAGTTGCACTCCGCGGAAGACAGTTTCCGGGAGTAAAACCCACAAGGAAGCAGAGGACCCTCTGGTGTTCTACGCTGAGACAGGAGGGCGCCTACTCCCGTCTCAGACGCGTCCACCTCGAGGACAAAGGGCAACCCAGGGTTGGGATGTGACAGAATCGGAGCCGACACAAAGGCGGACTTTAGAGCCTCAAACGCTCGGATGGCCTCGAGCGGCCAGACCTGGAAATTACTGCCCTTCCTGGTCAGATCCGTGAGAGGCTTGGCTAGCATGGAAAAGTCCCTGATGAACTTCCGATAATAATTGGCGAAGCCCAAAAAGCGCTGCAGGGCACGGAGACCACTGGGCTGGGGCCACTGTAAGACAGCCGAAACCTTCTCAGGATCCATGGAGAACCCCTCAGCGGAAATGATGTAACCTAAGAAGGTTACCTGGGATCGGTGAAATTCGCATTTCTCAAGCTTACCGAACAGCCTGTTCTCTCGTAACCGTTGCAACACTCGTCTGACATCCATAATGTGGGCCTCCATGGATTCAGAATATACCAAGATGTCATCCAAATAGACCACCACACACTGCTGCAACAGGTCACGGAAAACATCGTTGATGAATTCCTGGAAGACTGCGGGCGCATTGCACAACCCAAAGGGCATAACCAAGGATTCATAATGACCGGTCCTGGTGTTAAACGCGGTCTTCCACTCATCGCCCGCCTTGATCCTTACCAGGTTATATGCCGCCCTCAGGTCGAGTTTGGTAAAGACCGTGGCCCCTTTGAGGCGATCGAACAGCTCGGAAATCAAGGGTATCGGGTAAGCGTTCTTGATCGTGATGCGATTGAGACCCCTGTAATCGATGCAAGGCCTCAACTCACCGCCCTTCTTTTTCACAAAGAAAAATCCAGCCCCTGCCGGGGACGAGGATTTGCGAATGTGTCCGCGTGAAAGCGCCTCCCTCACGTACTCCTCCATGGCCTCATTCTCCGCTACCGACAGTGGATAGACTTTGCCACGAGGAGGAACGGCACCAGATTGTAACTCTATGGCACAATCGTATGGGCGGTGCGGAGGTAGGGCAACCGCGCGCACCTTATCGAATACATCCCGGTACTCTTCGTATTCAGGAGGCAACAGAGAGTCCGAGGAAGTACACAGCAACTTGACAGGCCCATGGATGCAACTAGCCCCACACTGCGGTGACCACGAGAGGATCTCGGTCGATCTCCAATCGAAAGTCGGATTATGCTTCTGGAGCCAGGGGTACCCCAAGACCACCGAGTAGTGTGGAGACGAAATCACCTGGAAACAGACCGACTCTCTGTGAACGGCACCAATGGCTATCCCCACTGGAAGGGTCTCATGAGTCACGTGTGGCGGCAGAAGGGGTCTGCCGTCTATCGCCTCAAGAGCCAGTGGGGAACCTCGAGGCTGCAGAGGAATGGAATTGGCGGCAGCGAACACACTATCAATGAACAAACCACCAGCACCAGAGTCCACCAACGCCTGGGTCGTCACCGAGCCCCCGACCCAGGAGAGGACAACAGTGATCAGTGGTTTGTCAACACGGGAAACCGGGGACGAGGAGACTCCACCCAAGATCTGCCCCCGACAGGATCTCAGGTGCGAGCGTTTCCCAGGACGGTTCAGACATGCCAACCGAAAATGCCCACCGAGACCACAGTACATGCATCGGCCCTCGCGTCTCCGGAGTACCCTCTCCCCCTCGGACAGGCGAGAAAACCCCAGCTGCATGGGTTCACCCCCAGACAAGTCATCCCCAGGAGGCGTGGGAGGAGAGGGAGGCACGGGTGGGACAGCAAACGTAGGCGCCAATCTGTTAGAAGACCTCCGCAGGCTCTCCTTAAAGGAAGGTCTCTCCCTGAGTCTGGTGTCAATCAAAATCAGGAAAGAAATAAGAGACTCGAGCTCCACTGGTAGGTCCTTAGCTGCAACCTCATCCTTCAAGGCATCCGAAAGACCATGAGAGAAAGCAGCGACCAGAGCCTCATTATTCCAGCCCACCTCTGCTGCCAGGGTACGAAACTCAATGGCGTATTCAGCTACGGATCGTGAACCCTGTCTGATGGACATAAGGAGCTTCGCAGCAGAGGCAGCACGAGCCGGCACATCGAATACCTTCCGAAGAGAAGCAACAAAACCAGAAAACTCGGCAACCACCGGATTGTTGTTCTCCCATAAAGGGCTGGCCCAGGCCAAGGCCTTGTCCGAGAGCAGCGAGATCAAGAAGCCCACCTTTGATCTCTCAGTAGGAAAGGCATGTGGCAGCAACTCGAAATAAATGCCCACCTGGTTAAGGAAACCTCGGCACTGAGTTGGCTCTCCCCCAAAGCGCTGTGGAAGGGGGGCAGAACCGGTCATACCCCGAGACACCGCAGGCGCAGCAACAGGTGTCGGGGTAGACTCTGGCGCAACAACCGGAGCGGCAGTAGGAACGGGCCCAGGAGCGACAACCGACCCATCGGCAACGGAAGCGAAATGAGCCGTGCGTTCAAGCAGGGTTTGCAACGCCACAGCGAACCGACCCAACAGGTGATCCTGCTGATCAAGTCTGGCAACCAGCGTAGGTAGCGAGGATGGCCCTGTACCGTCAGAATTCATGGCTTGGTCCTAATGTCATGGAACCATGAACCAGACGTACAACAAGAGATAAGTGGAAAATAAGAAGGCTTTATTGAAAAGCAAGCCGTAAGCAAAAGTCCAAACGGATGGCTAAACCGAAACAGGGTCTTGCGTAGACAGAGGTCAGGAACCAGAAGGGTAGTCAGACGAAGCCTGGATCAGGAACCAGCAGGGTAGTCAGACGAAGCCAGGATCAGGAACCAACGGGGTAGTCAGACGAAGCCAGGATCAGGAACCAACGGGGTAGTCAGACGAGGCCAGGATCAGGAACCAGAAGCAGCAGCAGTCTTAGAAGCATGTGAACACAGGAGGACCAAGCAAGGAACTGAAGCCACAGACCTCCTATATATATGAGCTAGGCATCCAGCTCCTCCCAGTGGGAAGGAGAAGCTGCAGGGTGGGAGGCTACAAGAAACCCAGAAACCAAGATGGCCGCCAGCACATGTCAAACGAAGGAGAACAGTAAGAAGGTAAGACCATGACAGCGGCGCTGCAAGACAAGATTTCTCCTCTGCAGTAAAAGATACGTTTGCCGAGGCATATGAGCTGAGGAGGTGGCGGTGTTCATATGCTTTGGCAAACACTTTGTATATAAAAAAAATATAAATAAATCCCGGCAATGATTTATTCATCCACATCGATTAAGTGGGTATGGATGTTGGGCGGAGCTCCTATGTCCTGGCAGACGCCTTTCCCCTCCTTTTTTTTTTTTTTGGCAGAGATTTTTCGTCCACATTGATCGATGCGAATGAAGAAATCTGTGCCGTTCATTTTTTCTTTCAGCCCAGAGGCTGAACGGAAAAAAAAAATCTCATTACCTGTATGCTCAATATAAGGAGAGTAGCAGAAACTCCTAATGCTGGCCATACATGTAATGATTGCGGAGACCTTCAAATGCCAGGGCAGTACAAACACCCCACAAATGACCCCATTTTGGAAAGAAGACACCCCAAGGTATTTGCTGAGGGGCATATTGAGTCCATGAAAGATTGAAATTTTTGTCCCAAGTTAGTGGAAATTGAGACTTTGTGAGAAAAAAATAAAAAATATAAAATTCTGCTAACTTATGCCAAAAAAATAAAAAAAATTCTATGAACTCGCCAGGCCCCTTATTGAATACCTTGGAGTGTCTTCTTTCCAAAATGGGGTCACATGTGGGGTATTTATACTGCCCTGGCTTTTTAGGGGCCCTAAAGCGTGAGAAGAAGTCTGGCATCCAAATGTCTAAAAATGCCCTCCTAAAAGGAATTTGGGCACCTTTGCGCATCTAGGCTGCAAAAAAGTGTCACACATGTGGTATCGCCATACTCAGGAGAAGTTGGGGAATGTGTTTTGGGGTGTCATTTTACATATACCCATGCTGGGTGAGATAAATATCTTGGTCAAATGCCAACTTTGTATAAAAAAATGGGAAAAGTTGTCCTTTGCCAAGATATTTCTCTCACCCAGCATGGGTATATGTAAAATGACACCCCAAAACACATTCCCCAACTTCTCCTGAGTACGGCGATACCACATGTGTGACACTTTTTTGCCGCCTAGGTGGGCAAAGGGACCCACATTCCAAAGAGCACCTTTCGGATTTCACAGGCCATTTTTTACACATTTTGATTGCAAACTACTTCTCACGCATTTGGGCCCCTAAAATGCCAGGGCAGTATAACTATGATGGGCATAGTGAGTTCATGGAAGTTTTTATTTTTTGTCACAAGTTAGTGGAATATGAGACTTAATAAGGAAAAAAAAATCATCATTTTCCTCTAACTTGTGACAAAAAAAAAAAGTTTGATGAACTCACTATGCCCATCAGCGAATACCTTAGGGTGTCTACTTTCCGAAATGGGGTCATTTGTGGGGGTTTTCTACTGTCTGGGCATTGTAGAACCTCAGGAAACATGACAGGTGCTCAGAAAGTCAGAGCTGCTTCAAAAAGCGGAAATTCATACATAAATTTTTGTACCATAGTTTGTAAATGCTATAACTTTTACCCAAACCCTTTTTTTTTTTACCCAAACATTTTTTTTATCAAAGACATGTAGAACAATAAATTTAGCGAAAAATTTATATATGGATGTCGTTTTTTTTGCAAAATTTTACAACTGAAAGTGAAAAGCGTCATTTTTTTGCAAAAAAATCGTTAAATTTCGATTAATAACAAAAAAAGTAAAAATGTCAGCAGCAATGAAATACCACAAAATGAAAGCTCTATTAGTGAGAAGAAAAGGAGGTAAAATTCATTTGGGTGGTAAGTTGCATGACCGAGCAATAAACTGTGAAAGTAGTGTAGTGCAGAAGTGTAAAAAGTGGCCTGGTCATTAAAGGGGTTCTGCACTTTCAATTAACTGATATATCCTCTGGATAGATCATCAGCTTCTGATCGGCGGGGGTCCGACACCCGGGACCCCCGCCGATCAGCTGTTTGAGAAGGCAGCGGCGCTCCAGCAGCGCCGCGGCCTTCTCACTGTTTACCGCCGGGCCGCCCGCCCACTGACGTCACGACTTGTATCAACTACAGTGGGCGCGGCTAAACTCCATTCAAGTGAACAGAGCTTAGCCGCGCCCACTGTAGTTGATACAAGTCGTGACGTCAGTGGGCGGGCGGCCCGGCGGTAAACAGTGAGAAGGCCGCGGCGCTCCTGGAGCGCCGCTGCCTTCTCAAACAGCTGATCGGCGGGGGTCCCGGGTGTCGGACCCCGGCCGATCAGAAGCTGATGATCTATCCAGAGGATAGATCATCAGTTAATTGAAAGTGCAGAACCCCTTTAAGGGTGTTTCAGCTAGGGGGGTTGAGGTGGTTAAGATAGATCAAGTTAATTATATATCTTTAAAGATTATTTGGGGGCAACAATGTGAAACAATGCAATTCTGTCATTTTTTAGGGTGTTCACTGTACAGTAATAATGACTTTTAAAATTTATTCTGAGGGTCAGTATGATTATGGAGACACTAAATTTATATGGCTTTTGTTACGCTTTACTACTTAAAAAAAATGCCTTTTTGTTATAGATTGCTTTGTGTCATGATATTCTGACACCCATAACCTTTTTTTTTTTTCTTCTAACAGATCTATGTGAGGGCTTATTTTTTGTGGGGCAAACTATAGATTTTCCTAATACCATTTTGGGATGCATGGGATTTTTTTTTATAATTTTGTATTCATCTTTTGGAGGGAGGCAGCCGCCTTAGGGAACATGACCCTGCAATCTTTTTATCGCTTTTACTATGCACTGTAATACTCCTGTATTACAGTGCATAATAATTCTGATAGGCAGGATGGATTTGTGGACGGACAGAAGGCAATTGTCTAACTGCTCAGATGCTGCGGTCACAACTGATTGCAGCATCTGAGGGGTTAAACTGCCAATCCTTGGGTTAGAGCCAGGTGCCTGCTGTATACTGCAATCGGCACCACAATTGATGCCGCAGGCCCAGCTTAGAAGTCAGTGGGAACTGCGCTGCAGTCATAATCTCTGTGCACTACACAGTTGGCGGTGTTGTGTCATTCAGGCACCAACTTTTTGGCGATGGAGCTATACCTAAACAGCCAATTGGCAGGGATGCAGTGTCTTTAAAAAATGCTGGACAACCCCTTTAGGACTAAGTATTGTCTTGTTGCTGCTCCAAGATACTTAGTTAAAATGAATCTGCGCCGCACATGCTCTGATAAAAAGCCTCATGTTGCTGTTACTGAAGAGCCATTTATGTCAGAGTCACACCAGGAATTGGAGTCAGAAGTTTGGATTACCAACTCCATAGCCCTGCATGATATATATACAGTATCTCACAATAATGAGTACACCCCTCACATTTTTGTAAATTCTTTATTATATCTTTTCATGGGACAACACTGAAAATCTGACACTTTGATACAATGTAAAGCAGTCCGTGTGCGGCTTGTATAACAGTGTACAGTTGGTGTGCCCTCAAAATAACTCATCACACAGCCACCAATGTCTACTTAGACATTAAAGGCTGTGTGTGGAGTTATTTATTCTACATAAGATGGACTAGGCTATAAGAAGATTGCCAACACCCTGACAATGAGCTGCAGCACAGTGGCCAGGACCATACAGCGGTTTAACAAGACAGGTTCCCAGAACAGCATCTTATCCAGAGACTGTCTTTTCAAAACAGACGTATGAGTGCTGCCAGCATTGCTGCAGAGGTTAAAGGGGGGGTCAGCAGGTCTGTGCTCAGACCATACACCGCACACTACATCACATTGGTCTGCGTGACTGTCGCCTCAGAAGGAAGCCTTTTCTAAAGATGATGCACAAGAAAGTCTACTTGTATGGTTTGTAGGCTAAGGCCCCTTTCACACGAGCGACAATTCCGTGCAGGTGCAATGCGTGACGTGAATGCATTGCACCCGCACTGAATCATTCATTTCAATGGGGCTGTGTACATAAGCAATGTTTTTCACGCATCACTTGTGCGTTGTATGAAAATCGTAGCATGTTCTATATTCTGCGTTTTTCATGCAAAGCAGGCCCCCATAGCAGTGAATGGGGCTGATTGAAAATCGCTTAGCTTCCGCAAGAAAGTGCGGATGCTATGCGATTTTCACAGATGGTTGCTAAGGAGATGATGTGGAGGTCCATTCACTTTATTATTTTCCATTAGAACATGGTTGTAATGGAAAATAATAATAGCATTCTGAATACAAAATGCTAAGTAAAATGTCCCTTGAGTGTTAAAAAATAATAATAAAATTACTCACCTCATCCACTTGATCGCGCAGCCATTATCATCTTCTTTCTTCTTCTTGCAGGACCTGCGCTGACGTCATCGCAGGTCCTGCTGAATGAAGATAGAAGATTATCCCTTGTGATACCAATGCTGGATTGGTAGTGGAAGGGAGGTATATTTCCCCAAGATTCCTCTCCTATCTAAGTAGCAGGTGATAGACTCTCACCTGTGAGGTCATTAATGAAGCAGCACTGAGGGTGGGGATATAACAGAGCAGGAGGTCAGTCAGTCTCTCTGCCTGGGGACACAGAAAGCATGTCTGTGTGAGTGAGCAAACCGTGAGTACTAGGTTGCTGAAGCCTTGTTTTGTGAGCTGGCCGAGAGAAGCCCTCCAGCGGACAGATAGGAACCTCTAATGTTTAGTAAGTGCCGGACAGGCAAGACTTTTCTCTTGTTGTTTTATTTTATTTATGCAACCTGCTCAATAAACCTGGCTCCAGGCCAGCTGAAAACGTATACCTTGGTGGCTGGTTGGAATTGTGTGAAACAGACAAGTGTCCTTTGAGCCCAGCAAAGGCGATCCCGAGCTTATCCCCCCACACCCTATACAGAAGAGATGATTGCTGCAACTAAATGCAATAGATAGAGAATTGGCACCTGCACTCTATATATGATTTTGGTGCCCATGGGAGGACAGAGCCTAACTGAAGAGGAGAAGTACTTCAACTGATCAGCAAGCAATTATGGTAAAGAATAGTTTGTTTTCGTGAATTGCCTGCAAAGTAGTAATGGAGCCTTAAAAGATTTCTGGTCTTGGAGCCAACAACCCCAGTGGTTCTGACCCCTGAACATAAAAAAAAAAAAAACACTCACCCATCTGAAGTCCCACTGCTGCTATGTTCCTGGCCGCTTCCTGTCCTCAAAGGAACAGGAAGCGGCTGCATCCTGCGACGCTGTGGCCAAACTCAGACCTTATTAGTCACAGCGGCCTGAATGCTACGTCACAGCAGTGATGTACCATTTAAGCCACCATGACCTGTGACTGGCAGCAGTGGTCACGGGACCTACCCATCCTGTGGCTGGGAAAGGCGTAGTGCCAGGCCCGTGGACAGGTGGGTAGGTTTTTTTTATGTTCGGGGGAACAGGGAAGGACCCCAGATGTCAGCTCCAAGGCTGAATAACATCTTTAACACGCATTGAATGCCACCTTCTAGATTGCTGGCATGGCGTGGTAAAAAAACTAGCATAAAATGTTATATATCCGAAGAAGGAGGGCGGATTATCCGTTCCGGACTTGGAACTCTACTTTTTTCTGGCCATATTAGAAACATGGTAAATTGGTGTAAGTCACAAAGATACAAAGCGATGCTAGAAGGGATTAATAAAAATAAAAAAACTACACAACTGCAATATTTTTCAACTGTTGGAAGCTGAATTATTGATACAACAGAAAACGAATAAAATACCATTATTTTTGCTATGGACTAAAATCTGGAAGGAGGTAAGAGATATGTGGTCTCATACGGGAGTGCATAACGAGACTTTATTGTGGAATAACAGTTATCTCTGAGAATTAAAGTCAATCTAACAAGAAGTGTGGTGGAAAAATGGTATTTTTAAATTAGGACAGATATGGAAGGAGGGAGATATAATTGGATATTCAGACCTTATAGAAATTTGTGGAATTAAAAATAGGGATATGACCTTTATCTATCTCCAAATGAAACAAGCCTTGCGTGCATCTTTAGGAAAGGGAACACATATACATACCCTTCCACAACCTTTAGCCAATATATCTAGACTAACTGCGCGTAAGAAGCTGATATCAAAGATATATCAACTTCTGTTAAATCAGAGGTCTGAAAAGAAAGCAGTTAATTGTTTGTTGTATAAATGGCAGAAATCCTTCCCTCAGAAGACAGAGTTTTGGGAAAAGGCGATATTGGTTAAAAATGGGGTCTCGCGTAATTTTTCTCATAGGGTAACCCAATTTAACATATTATATTATTCCCCCAAGGACTTGGTGAAATGTTATAAAACCAAAGAGTTTTGCTGTAAAAAAAATGTGGACAGATAGGTGCCGATGATGTTCACATACTATGGACATGTAGAGAGATTCAAGAATTCTGGGGGAAGGTAAGTGAAAGAATAGAGGTATACCATGGGTTGAGAGCCCTGGCAGAGTTTGAAATATGTATTTTGGGGGTAATGGATGGGATAGGTAATTTGAACCACCGAGCAATAGCAACCAAACTTTTGTTTTATGCCAGGAAATGTATTATTGGTCGTTGGGGTAGTAGGGTGTCTCCTACAGTCAAGGAATGGGAGAATTTGGCCAGAATCTCGATCACCAGTGAGAGATTTCATTTGATATCGATAAGTAATATAACTAGATTTACTAGATTATGGAAGGAATGGTTGAAATAAAAGGTCTGGGGGAAGTTCGGGGAGGGCTTGAGATTGTGGGACGGTGGAGCAGATTGTGAGTTTTTTTTTTTTTTCTTCCCCCGTCTGGAGACCAGCAAGCAAGGGACAAATTGGGTGGGTATTATTAAGTTGTATAATTGTACAGTTATTATGTAAAAATAGAAAAAAAAATATTCTGATGTTGTAACATTGTTGTAACATTATAAAAATAATAAAGATTTATAAAAAAAATAAAAATTTATTTCTTAAGTGCTCCAAGGTTGGGCCCTGACAATCCAGTGAGAGAGCGAGGCACAGGGAGGGAAAAGGGCCAGAGCTATGTGGCACCAAGCAGCTCAGGCCCGCCTTTGGTGCACTTAACAGCTAATTTACATATGGATTAAAAGAAAATGTTCTCATGATTGAAGGATCACATCTGGTATTATCTGGGGAGGCAGTCCTAAAGTGAATTTGGTACTGACAGACTCAGGGCCGGTGCAAGCATTAGGCGAACTAGGCGTTCGCCTAGGGCGCCGGCCTGCTGGGAGCACCCTGGTGAGCTCCCCCTGACTGGGGCTGCAGCCCTGGGCGAGTGGCTCTTGAGCCTCCCCCAGTGCCGTTACAGGGGGGCCAGGAGGTGGAGGTCCTTCTTAAATATGGCAGAGCAGGCATCTGCTTACCCTGATGGCAGGTGCCTGCTCTGCCAGTAAATTACCGGAGGAGAGGAGGCGGACGGCAAGGGAGGCTGTTCTAGCAGCTCCCCACTCCTCCCTCGTGCGCCCTCTGTGATGCCGGAATATGACGTCATTCAGGCCCCGGCATACTAAACAGTGCACTGGAGGACTGAGGAGCTGCACCACACTGGACCCCAGGGAGGTGAGTGTTTAAGTGTTTGACTGAGTGAGTGTCTGCCTGTGTATTTATGTCAGTGAGTGAGTGTATGTATGTCTGTCTTTTTGTCAGTAAATGTATGTGTGTCTGTCATTGAGTGTCTGTGTGTGTATGTCAGTAAGTGAGTGTATGTCAGTGACTGTGGATGTCTGTCGGTTAGTAAGTGTCTGTGTTTGTCAGTGAGTATGTGTATGTTTGTCAATGAGTATATGTGTGTCTGCCAGTCAGTGAGTGTCTGTCAGTGAGTTTCTGTGTGTGTGTTTCAGTGAGTAAGTGTATGTCTGTCAGTGACTGTGGATGTCTGTCGGTTAGTAAGTGTCTGTGTTTGTCAGTGAGTATGTGTATGTTTGTCAATGAGTATATTTGTGTGTCTGCCAGTGAGTGAGTGACTGTCAGTGAGTTTCTGTGTGTGTGTGTGTTTTAGTGGGTAAGTGTATGTCTGTCAGTGAGTGAGTGTGTGTCTGTCTGTCAGTGAGTATGTCTGTCAGTGAGTTTCTGTGTACGTCATTCAGTGCGTGTCTGTCTGTCAGTGTGCGTGTCTGTCAGTGAGTGATTGACATGAGGGGGCGGCAAAATGGATCTTTGCCTAGGGCGGCAAAAATCCTTGCACCGGCCCTGGACAGACTCGCCAATCAGGAATACAATGAAGGATCTACTACTTCCTACTTCAAACAAGTCCATAGCATGTAATCCATCCACATTTCTGGTTGTCTGTGAAGATTTTCCTTCTCCAGTTTCAGTAGTGAACAAGAGATCACGTATGTGATCTGACATGTCTGCACTGGGAATCTACTTACAGGATTATCTGCGCTGAATCGAGATGAACCCCGTCATATCCAATCAGTGTCCTCCCGAGCAAGGAATATAATATATCCTCTACCTGTAGGACTTTGGTAGATGCTAAATTATAGTGGGCTAAAGGACCTTTATGTCATAATCATGTGATCAGTCACATGTGTGGGCAGAGGCCAGACTCTGCTGCTAGAGCTAAAGGACCTTTGATGATGTCATAATCATGTGATCAGTCATATGTATAGGTGGAGTCATGGTCTAGCTAGCCTATGCTGCTGAAAGAGCTAAAGGACCTTTGATGATGTCATGATCATCTGATCAGTCACATGTATGGGTGGAGTCTTGGTCTGTAGCCCAGGGATGGGCAAACGGCGGCTCTTCAGCTGTTGTAAAACTACAACTCCCAGTATGCCCAGTCTGCCTACAGCAGGGCATGATGGGATTTATAGTTTTACAACAGCTGGAGAGCCGCAGTTTGCCCGTCACTGCTCTAGCCTGTGCTGCTGAAGGAGCTAAAGGACCTTTGATGATGTCACGACCATGTGATCAGTCTCAAGTGTGGGAGGAGTAAAGCTTCAGAATTGAGCCTGCACTGTATGTTTTATAATAATAATAATGATGATCTTTATATAACATCAACATATTCCACAATTAGGGGGTTCATGTAAAAACAAAATCATACATTATATAGCGACAAACAAGTCATCAATTAAAACAAGAGAAATGAGGGCCCTGCTCTATGAGGAGATGTGGTGTGGTGGATAGTGACTGAAGATGGATCAGGTTCAGAAGCATGACGATAAAGGAGTTGATAGGTCAACTTAAAAAGATGTGTTTTTCAGAGGGAGCCTGAAACTGTGGAAGTTGGGAATTAACGTAATTGCTTGGGGTAAGGCTTTCTAGAGAACTGGTGCTGCTCAAAAGAGGTCTTGGAGATGGGAGTGAAAGGTTCGGATTATGGAGGATGTTAGTCATAAGTCATTGGCTGAAAAAAAAGCATGGGTAGGGTGGTAGACAGAAATGATGGAGGCAATACAGGGGTGCAGCTTTGTGGGAGAGAATGAGCAGTTTAAATTGAATCCTATGCTGTTGGGCAAACAGTACAATGACTGGCACAGGGAGGAGGCATCAGAGTAGCGGTTAGAAAGTCGGTGTTATACAATACATTCCAGAAATATAAGGGTTATATAGCATCATATATCAATATAATGCTATGCAACAGTGCTGGGAAGTCAGGACGGGAGCTCTCACTGACACGCACTGGAGGTCCAATGCATGGAGCTCGCTCGTGTGAAAGGGGCCTTAGTCAGAAGCCTTGTCACAGGCACAGAATTATAGACAGCCTTTTGTAAAAGTGGTAAAATACAGAAACACGGGGGGGCTTGGCTACTGAATGAAATGGCCTCCTGATCTCCTCGCTCTGGCACAGCGTGGCTAAAAGCGACTCTTTCCCGCACCTAAAGCTCCTTATTTTCACGTGCAGTGCCCTCCTCGTGGCCTAATGATGACCAGGGTCAAGCGTCAGCACCCCAAACAGGAGAAACTGGACTTTTATTTAGAGAAAGACGTGGACCGAGAAGGTGCGAGCCTAGAAACTTCCCCTTCTCCCCCTCTATCTTTGGCATCGGCCCCGCCATCTCCCCTGATGCACCAGCGGGTGTCCCCAACTCCGGGGCAGCAGTACGCAGCTTTCTTCACCACACGGCATTGCAAGCCTACCAAAGGCACCACCCGGAAAGCGCTCCGGAGCCCAAACCTCTAGCAGAGGAGCGTCACCTTCCTCCCCGGACACGAGAAGCTCGGCCAAGCAGCGGCCTAGATTGCAAGACACGCATTCCACCGAGCCTCAATTAGGAGACGGCCCAGCGGACTGGCACCGCACAGATGCCCTGCAGGACCTCTCTGCCTCAGGTAACCTGCTAAAAAACTGGTAGTGTTCAGCCACTCATTGCAAAAGAACTTTTCCTCTCTTATGGCTCCAGTACAAGCCTCTATCACAGAGTTCGCCTCTCGGGTCTCCCACGTGGAGACTAAGGCTACTTTCACACTTGCGCTTGATCGGATCCGTTCTGAACGGATCCGATCATATTAATGCAGACGGAGGCTCCGTTCAGTACGGATCCGTCTGCATTAATAACTTTAAAAAATTTCGCAAGTGCGCAAGTAGCCTGCACGGATCCGTTCAGACTTTCAATGTAAAGTCAATGGGGGATGGATCCGCTTGAAGATTGAGCCATATGGTGACATCTTCAAGCGGATCCGTTCCCATTGACTTACATTGTAAGTCTGAACGGATCCGCACGCCTCCGCACGGCCAGGCGGACACCCAAACGCTGCAAGCAGCGTTCAGCTGTCCGCCTGTCCGTGCGGAGGCGAGCGGAGCGGAGGCTGAACGCCGCCAGACTGATGCAGTCTGAGCGGATCCGCATCCATTCAGACTGCATCAGGGCTGGACGGAGGCGTTCGGGCCTGCTCGTGAGCTCCTTCAAACGGAGCTCACGAGCGGACCGACGAACGCTAGTGTGAAAGTAGCCTAAGATGTAGGAATGTATGTTGATCAGATTCTAGCCCCGTTCGTGACCGCCCTTGCCTCTTATACCCGTAATACTACAGATCTTCTAAAGAGGTTGAAGGGAATCTATACAGAAGCAGACAGTCTTCTTGCGAGCATTGATGTTGAGGCGTTGTACTCTAGTATTCCTCACTCCCTAGGTTTTAAAGCAGTAGAGTGTTTTCTAAGTAGTCGTGGTCATCAGTATCGTGTATACAGTCTTTTCATCCTCCGTTTATTGGAATTCACGCTGACCCGTAACGTGTTTTGCTTCAGCGGCAGGGTCTACCACTATCTCAAGGGCACTGCGATGGAGAGCTCATGTGCCCCGTTGTATGCAGATTTGTTCCTGGGCTGGTGGGAGGAGACCCTGTTTTTTACGGATGCGGGATCAGCCATTATGGACCCCGTGGGACTGTGGGCACGATACATTGATGACATTTTCATCATATGGAACAGTGATGATGTCTCGTTTCGATCTCTGGTGGAGACACTCAATAACAACACCATAGGCCTACGTTTTACATGTGAGACCAACACAGTTCACTTGCCCTTTCTAGACGTTCTCATCTCTAAAACTGAGGGAGGTGAGGTGATCACGTCTGTGTATAGGAAACCCACCTCGACCAACACACTACTTAAGTGGGAGATTAGCCATCCCCTCCCCCTTAAGAAGGGTATTCCTAAGGGGCAATACCTCCGGTTGAGGAGGAACTGCTCTTCAAAAAAATAATTTATTAGGCAGGCAGATGATTTGCAAGAAAATAGAACGAATCTCCTAACCCCCAAGTCTAATCAGGCACAGACCCCGAACCTCATCCGCCTTATCAGTACCTTTGATTGGGCGGCACCTGAGGTTCGGGATGTCGTACGCAATAATTGGGGTATCCTACTTATGGATCTAGATTTAAGAGAGGTGATGGGCGATTACCCACACTTTACCTATCGCAGAGGACGCAGTCTTCGTGATAGACTGGTCTCTAGCGAATACATACCTCCATCTCCTGCTGGCTCCATGTGGCTACAATCTAATATCAAAGGCTGCTACAGATGCAGTGGCTGCATTGCTTGCAGCCACCTGCAAACCGGGAAGACATTCTGCAGTAATATCACTGGCAAAGTGTATACAATCAGTCACTTTATCAACTGCAGGATTTGGGGAGTGATCTACTGCCTAACTTGCGAACTGCCTAACTTGCGATTGTGGCAATACATTGGCAAGACCATCCAAGAGTTCCGCAGGAGAGTCGGTGAGCACATGAATGATATCTCCAGGGCAAAAGTTACACCAGTGGCCAATCATATCCACAATCACCACAATGGCACTGCCCGGGTGTCAATTATAGGCATTGATAGGGTCCTTCCCCCGTGGCGGGGGGGGGGGGGATTGGGACCGGGCCATCTTGCAGCGTGAGACCCACTGGATCTATCTCAAAACCATGGCTCCACTGGGCCTCAATGAACAGCTTAATTTTAGCTGCTTTTTATGATCTGCGCTTGTTATATTCTTGCTTACTGCATTTTTCATTTTAGTTCTATCATCAGTCCAACTCTTTGTATTTAGTACATAAGTAACATAGTACATAAGGCCGAAAAAAGACATTTGTCCATCCAGTTCGGCCTGTTATCCTGCAAGTTGATCCAGAGGAAGGGAAAAAAAAAAAAAGGCCCTATGCCCCTTAGCCTGCACATATGTAGCTCTGTTCTTATAAGCAACTAGTTGCTATGGTTACTATGAGACCTACTCGATTGTCGGTCTCCTATGCAATCCATGACGGTCTGTGGTAAGGCTCCCGGCATCTCGATTGCCTGGCAACCAGCCTGCCTTCAGTATGATAGTATCCGCCCCCCTTCTTGATTTGCATGCGGTAAAGCGGGGCAGCTCCCTGCACTGCGCTCCACGCCTCTTTGTTTCCACCACGTGCTCTGTCACGTTAAGCGCGTCCATTCTTGAGCAGCTCTCCCCAGCAATGCGTGGAACGCGGCGCCGCTGTGCACTGCATTCCACGGCACGTGATCTGCTTCACATTGCATCACGGGACGATAGAGGGCGGTCCTGGATCATTGGCGCACAAAATCTTGCCTTTAAAAAGCGGCTATATGAAGGTACTTATTGCTGACAGCCCTGTACTATTTACCCAATACCCTGGGCCCCACAGGGACCTTGTTATGCTATATGCCATATAACATTATGCTGGTATAGCCCACTGGCGTGCTAGCGTAAAGGTCTGCCTGTGTATAGAATTTTCTGCCTGGGCCCACTGGCCTGGGGGGTCTTTTTGAGCCATATTGGTCCCACTGGCCTGGCTCAGTGCTTTTAGCCTCACGGCTTTAATTGTTGCCATTTTTGTTATCTCTTTTTTTCCCCCTCAAATGCAGGCTTGTCTTGCCTGCCACCCTCAATTGCATACTTTCCCTGATGAGTTTTTGTGAAATGAAATGTGACACGTTGGGAGTTTTTTTAGGGTGTACTAGGGATACCGCCCGGTACTAGGAGCAGGTATCCGGACGGGGTCGCCCCTTGCAGGGCAAGCACTTCGTATAGATAAGTAGGGTATTATCAGTCCCTTCCCTTATACAGGGTTTATTAGGGAACATACTCCTAATTCCTATCTACACTGAAACAATATTTGTGGCATCATCTCTGTATGGTTTCCAGTATCTGCATCAACATCGATTTGGAAGACGCACTCCACTGCATCCTGTCATGGTATTCTTTTTCAGGGGCGAATCCCACCTCGACCACAACCATTGATGGGTGAGAGCGTTCCTTTTATTCATACTGGTACCACTCTGTTGTTTTGTCTAGGTCCAAACGGGCTTGTCTATTATGTTATTTTGTGAGTTTGTTCGCGCGCTATTCTCTTTTAACTAGACATAATTAAATGCTAAGTTTTAATTCCCTCTGTCCCCTTCTAGGGGATTAGTCCATTGTTATTAATCCACCTTAAACAAATGGTATGGTGAAAAAGCTATATGTCCAAGTTAATAAATCAAGCAAATATAATTAAGGACGTTAACGTTATTAATCCACCTTACCAGATAAAACTTTACTTTATGTTTTCCTTCATATTTGTTTGCTTGTTTTATATTCTGGTTCTCACCTACAATGTCACAGGTTATAGGTCAGATGGGTCTGAAGGGGCTGTCTGTTGTGTGGTCAGGCTTGTGCGATGGTGGGGGTAGATAACAAGCATTTTGGAGTTTCATGCTGGTGCTTAAGCTGGTCTCGGTGAATGACAAGGGCCTAAACAGCCCCCAAAAGTTTTCATTTGTGGGCAGAGGCGCTTCAACTATCTGCTGCTGAATTGTGCGCCCAAGAGATGCAGATTCTAATAGCTGATGCTAGCAGGATACACCATCCCTCATTCTCCCATATATACAGTATATCATTGCCCGTCGCCTCAAACTTCGAGCTGCTAAATCCAAAATACCATTCCTGCTACACCCAACCAGCAATGGGAAAGTTCTTGACCCTAAGGCAATTGCAGACCAATTTAGGGAATAGTACGCATCTTTGTATAACCTAAATCAATCCCCACAGACTTATCTGGCCCCACTTGAATCTATACAGAAATATCTCTCCAAATTAAAGCTCCCATTCCTACCCTCGAAGCAGAGAGAAGTATTATCATCTCAACTGTCTCACTCAGAGCTAGCTAAAAGTATCCAATCCCTTCCCACGCAAAAATCTCCTGGCCCGGATGGACTCTCGAACTCCTATTATAAAACATCCTTGTACCCCACCTACTGGCAGTCCAAAATAAGGCATTCCATGAAGGTACACTCCCCAAAGAAATGCAGAAGGCCACCATAGTCGCCGTACCTAAACCAGAGAAACTCCCAGTCTGTCCACAGAACTTGAGGCCCATAGCTTTACTGAATACAGACCTTAAGAACTATGCCCAAGCCTTAGCTAACAGACTTTCTATGGCTCTGCCTTCTCTGCTATCCACATATATACATAGCTTAAAGTCATATTTTTCTCTAGACTGGCAAGCGTCTTACATCAAATTTGTAGACATACAGTACAATCCAAAAGTTTGGACACACCTTCTCATTCAAAGAGTTTTCTTTATTTTCATGACTATGAAAATTGTAGATTCACACTGAATTAAAACTATGAATTAACACATATGAAATTATATACATAACAAAAAAGTGTGAAACAACTGAAAATATGTCATATTCTAGGTTCTTCAAAGTAGCCACCTTTTGCTTCGATTACTGCTTTGCACACACTTGGCATTCTCTTGATGAGCTTCAAGAGGTAGTCACCTAAAATGGTCTTCCAACAGTCTTGAAGGAGTTCCCAGAGATGCTTAGCACTTGTTGGCCCTTTTGCCTTCACTCTGCGGTCCAGCTCACCCCAAACCATCTCGATTGGGTTCAGGTCCGGTGACTGTGGAGGCCAGGTCATCTGGCGCAGCACCCCATCACTCTCCTTCATGGTCAAATAGCCCTTACACAGCCTGGAGGTGTGTTTGGGGTCATTGTCCTGTTGAAAAATAAAAGATGGTCCAACTAAACGCAAACCGGATGGAATAGCATGCCGCTGCAAGATGCTGTGGTAGCCATGCTGGTTCAGTATGCCTTCAATTTTGAATAAATCCCCAACAGTGTCACCAGCAAAGCACCTCCACACCATCACACCTCCTCCTCCATGCTTCACGGTGGGAACAAGGCATGTAGAGTCCATCCATTCACCTTTTCTGCGTCGCACAAAGACACGGTGGTTGGAACCAAAGATCTCAAATTTGGACTCATCAGACCAAAGCACAGATTTCCACTGGTCTAATGTCCATTCCTTGTGTTCTTTAGCCCAAACAAGTCTCTTCTGCTTGTTGCCTGTCCTTAGCAGTGGTTTCCTAGCAGATATTCCACCATGAAGGCCTGATTCACACAGTCTCCTCTTAACAGTTGTTCTAGAGATGTGTCTGCTGCTATAACTCTGTGTGGCATTGACCTGGTCTCTAATCTGAGCTGCTGTTAACCTGCGATTTCTGAGGCTGGTGACTCGGATGAACTTATCCTCCGCAGCAGAGGTGACTCTTGGTCTTCCTTTCCTGGGGCGGTCCGCATGTGAGCCAGTTTCTTTGTAGCGCTTGATGGTTTTTGTGACTGCACTTGGGGACACTTTCAAAGTTTTCCCAATTTTTCAGACTGACTGACCTTCATTTCTTAAAGTAATGATGGCCACTAGTTTTTCTTTACTTAGCTGCTTTTTTTCTTGCCATAAAACAAATTTTAACAGTCTATTCAGTAGGACTATCAGCTGTGTATCCACCTGACTTCTCCACAGCACAACTGATGGTCCCAACCGCATTTAAAAGGCAAGAAATCCCACTTATTAAACCTGACAGGGCACACCTGTGAAGTGAAAACCATTTCAGGTGACTACCTTTTGTTATGTATATAATTCCACATGTGTTAATTCCTAGTTTTGATGCCTTCAGTGTGAATCTACAATTTTCATAGTCATGAAAATAAAGAAAACTCTTTGAATGAGAAGGTGTGTCCAAACTTTTGGTCTGTACTGTACATATATCATAGATCAGTATCACTCGCGTACAAATATAACTACATCCCTACCCTGGAAACTCTGAAGCGGGACGTGCTCCTGTATGACAGGCAAGAGATATCACGGTTAGGCCTCAAAATGCTACTTCTATCAAAATTACTGTTTCTGCTTAGAACAGTCCCCATAAGGGTTCCTCAGCAACTTCTGCAAAAAGCCCAAGGAATTATAAACTCCTTTGTGTAGGCACGCCGACAACTGAACATCGCCTCTTCCTTGCCATACTTGGTGGCGTCCTCGCTACATTACTGGAAGCTCTTTATGATAGGTGTGGTTGATAGACTGGCACACTGTAACTGGAAACAAGTAGGGAGCAGACGGGATGTATTTAATATAGATACATTTATTTTCCCTCTTATGGTTTAAATATACAAATAAAATGTGCAAAAAACATATAGATAAAAAATGAAAAGGGATAATCAAAAATAATATACATTTAAATAATGAAAAAATAAAAAAAATGTACGTGATTGCCAGGATATGTAAAATGGAAATATAGGTAAAAAGCTATATCACTTACGGTAATACAGTATTCAAAATCATCTCTCCTAGGGTAAAGTCACTATTTCTCAGTAATTTACAGGAGTTAAAAGTTGAAAATCTCAGTTCATCGGTAGTATGGTTGTCCTTGGGTTGCCCTTTGGTTAGTTGTCAGCCACTATAGTCTATAGATGTTGAAATTGTGAGCTGATCAGTGGTATAATTATCGTTTGGCTCTGCAGATAATCCACTGGATATATATAATTGTTGTTTGGCTGTGCAGACAAGGATAATCCACTGAATGTATAATATGCAGACAAGGATAATCCACTGAATGTATAATTATAGTGGTGTACTTTTTATATGTCCACAGTGCAATAATATTTAGAATATCTCTGATGGGCTTGTGCTACTGTGTATTAGCTGTTTACACCTGTAAAAATCCAGCTTTACATTAAGTGAGTGGTGCGACTTCTTTAGCACCTTCAATGGGTTAAATCCTATAGCAGGCAGGTATTGTTTAAATCGCTCCTGTGGCGTCCCACACGGAGGCAATATCCTGCCTGCTGTTACCTTTGCGATGTCTCCTGTATGCGTGGCCGCTCCTCTCCAGTGAGTTGTCCGGCAGAGTTCTCTGCTCTCTGTGTGTCCCGATGTGCGCCCGGCAAGCTCGGCGTCCCACATGGAGTTGACGTCCCACGTGGTCTAGGTCCGCTGGTTGTACATATCAGGATAGGCTGTCGTGGATATGTGGGCTGGTATAGTTGTAGGGAAGTGCTTCCTATTGATGTATAGTGTCCTTTACTAGCGGGTATTTTACCATTTCTATATGTTCAAAAGTGATATCATTTACCACAAAGCCATTGGCCAACGCTTTGGTCTAATCTAGACCTTGTTCACTGCCATAGTATTGGCATGCAAAGCGTTGTATGGAGGAAGCCACTGATGAAGGAGCCGGAGCTCCGAAACGCGTCTGGTGGTATATGTCACATTGATACATACGTTGCTGGCATGTCGACATCCATTTGAAGAGGACCTTTCACCACTTCAGACATGTCTGTTTTAATAGCTTCATGCATTCCCCATGTAATAACAATTCTGGAGCATCTATTCTGATAGCTCTGTGTTGTGCCGTTTCTTTATTTCTAATAGAAGTTATGATTGATTTGCTAGCAGTCTGCAGTAAGGGTACAGATAGGTGGTAACCAGTAGGGGGGGTGTACCTGCACAGACTCACTCTATCCATTCAATGATGTCATTTTCAGACTGTGCAGGTATACATCCCCAACTGGTTACCACCCCTCTGTACCCTTACTGAAGGCTTATAGCAATTCATTCAGAACTTCTAGTAAGATGGTAACATAGTATATAAGGCCCAAAAAAGACATTTGTCCATCCAGTTCGGCCTGTTATCCTGAAAGTTGATCCAGAGGAAGGCAAAAAAATAAAATAAATGTGAGGTAGAAGCCAATTTTTCTTACTTAAGGTGAAAAAAATTCCTTCCCGACTCCAATCAGGCAATCAGAATAACTCCCTGGATCAACGACCCATCTCTAGTAACTATAGCCTGTAATATTATTACACTCCAGAAATACATCCAGGCCTCTCTTGAATTCCTTTATTGTACTCACCATCACCACCTCCTCAGGCAGATAGTTCCATAGTTTCACTGCTCTTACCATAAAGAATCCTTTTCTATGTTTGTGTACAAACCTTCTTTCCTCCAGATGCAGGGGGTGTCCCCTTGCACAGTCCTGGGAATAAATAGATGATGGGAGAGATCTCTGTACTGACCCCTGATATATTTACACATAGTAATTAGATCTCCCCTCAGTTGTCTTTTTTTCTAAAGTGAATAACTGTCACGGAAGGTGTACAGGAAACTAGAAGACACAAAATGAATATCCGACTCACTGGATCCAAAACTAAGGAACAAAAGGGAGAGCCCTGCATCAGACCTGGCTCTCTCCCTGACTGCTCAGCCTATGCGAAAATCCCAATGGTAGATGATCGCATATCCTTGTACCTCGACTGTATAACACCTGAACACCCTATAATAGTGAGGGGACACGGCCACCGCCTCCCTACACTTGATACGGAGGGAGTCAGGGTCACCTGGGATCCAGCAAACAGAAAAACACAAATGAATGAACAAAACTTATCTGTAGAAGACTCAGAAGTAGGATCAGCATGCACACACTCCAGGAAGGAATATAAACCGCAAAGTGAAGCAGTCTGGGAAGGAATTTAAAGGGATGCAATCAGTGCAACTACATGACAGCTGAGAGAGGCTAACGAGATGAGAAAATGAAAGCAAAACAAAAGGAAGCTCAAGGAGGAGGTTCTGAAAGGCATCTGTCAGAGCTTCTCAGATGTCTGGTGGTGACAATAACTCTAATGTTGATAATCTTTCAGGGTACTGTAGTTGCCCCATAACAGTTATTACTTTAGTTGCCCTCCTCTGAACCCTCTCCAGCTCTGCTATGTTTGCTTTGTTTACAGGAGCCCAGAACTGTACACAGTCCTCCATCTGTGGTCTGACTAGTGATTTGTAAAGTCGTAGGACTATGTTCTCATCACGGGCATCTATGCCCCTTTTGATGCAACCCATTATCTTATTGGCCTTGGCAGCAGCTGCCTGACACTGGTTTTTACAGCTTAAGGCTACTTTCACACTGACGTTTCTGGGTCATCTTGTGAGATCCGTTTCAAGGCTCTCACAAGCGGCCCAAAACAGATTAGTTTAGCCCCAATGCATTCTGAATGGATAAGGATCAGTTCAGAATGCATTAGTTTGGCTCTGTTCCACCTCCATTCACTTCAGCAAATGGCATTTATCATGCAGAGAATGTTAAAGGGGTTCTCCAGAATTTAAATATTGATAACTTATCCTCAGGATAGGTCATCAATAGAGATATTTCATAAAAATTAGATTTGGTCGGTTCACTGTGGCATTAAAAAACAGCTTTTTCCTGGCTGCAGAGCGCCTGTATAGTTGTGTAGAATACTGCCTTGCAGTAACACGCATAGGGAGTCTGCCATGGTAGTGAAACATTACTGTAAGTCAGTATGACACACAGATGACAGGATTCGCTCTTAGAATCACTGCACACTTCACTTATTTGGGCAGTTTTATTGATCGATATACAGGACGCGTTTTCAGCACTGAAGAAAGATTGATACGCCTGCTGGGATTTATTTTGATTTTTGTAGTGGGAGCGATCCCCTCCCGAGCAAGCGAATTTACAAGGTGGTGAGCTGTCTTTCTTCTTTATCGAATTATGGGGCCAAAACTGACCAAATAACTTATAGGTCAATGTTAGCCCCAGGTATAAAGAACTGTGCAGAGGCCCAAGATCCTACTATAGCGTGAAAGAGTGCTCTCCTTTTACACCATCGTGAGCTGATTCCACATAGATGTCTACAGAACCTGTTATAATAAACTCAGGTTTTTGCCCTCTTGGTATTGACCCGGTCCGTTCACTATACATTATTTGTCTTGTCTGTCCTCCCAGCACATATTCTAATCTAGGGACTGCCGTCCAGTTGTCCCCTGTCACCAGGACTTGCGAGGCAAGTAGGCAGGGCCAGGGGTGAGGGTGAAGCACAGTGGTCACTATCCTCCCCCCTGTGTGTGTGTACGTGATCGTTACAGCCTCCCTATCCATTCCCTACATCTTGACTCATTTTTTCCTGAACTTGTGAATCGATTTTTCAGCACCTTTCCTAGCACTATCCCTAGCGCCTGCTGACATCTTTCCATGCACTAAACACACTGGAAAATGGCTAAATCCAAGATGGCTAAGGCTATTTATAGGGCTGTGACATCACAGGGGCTGGCAGCTGCTGATTGGCTGCATGCATGGCATTGTGGGTGATCCTTCGTTCTCAGAGTTCTATGCTCCATGTCCTCATACGTGCCGCAGCCATTTTAGAACAAAATGCAATTTGTTACCACGAAGTGTGAGGAAATTTTGCTTTGGTGTGATTCGTATTTTTCCTGAAATTCGGATCGAATTCCACCTTATCAACTTCGATTCGCTCATCTCTAGTAATCAACATCAGATCAGCGGGGATCTGACACCCAGCACCTCTGCCAATCAGCTGTATGAAGGGAAGGCGCACACAGTTGCACGCATGCGTCTTCCATCTTTCTGCTTGCCATAGACATAGCAGAAGAGAGGAGGAAGAGAGAAGGGAGACAGCGTGCGCTTTCCCTTCATACAGCTGATCTCCTGGGGTGCCAGATGTCGGATCCCAGCTGATCTGATATTGATGACCTATCCTGACCGCCCTGCAATCAAGCTGCAGTGGTCATGCTTGCACACTATAGTAAAAAGCGCTGCAGCAGTGGTCATGCTTGCACATTATAGAAAAAGGTGCCAGCCTCTCTGGTGGCTGGGGCCGTGGGAGTGCTCATAGGCACGCATGCGCAGCAGCTCACATCCTGGACACCTCGTATCTGTGCTGCAGCGGTGGCCATAACCCCTGGAAACAAGCAGTGTATAATGTGATGGAAAAATTAATCCAGCCAGTAAAGGAGGCAATATGGATAATCACAATACCTTAGTAAGTGCCTTGTATTAACTTTCTCTACATGATAAATGCTATTTACTGAAGGAAGACAATTTTCCATTTGAATTTTCCATTCCCTGCTTTTCCAGAGCCATATTTTTATTTTTTTTCCGTTCACAAATGTCTTGTTTTTTGCAGGATAAGTTTTACTTTACAGTAATATATATTAACCCCTTAAGGACCCACACCGTACATGTACGGCGCTGGTGGATGTGACTTAAGGACCTGCGCCGTACATGTACAGCGGGCTGATTGGGCGGGTCACTGACAACTGGGCCCATGCAGCATACGATTAAAACACTGATGCTGATATATTAACCCCTTGTATGCTGTCAGCTTTGACTGTGGCATGCAGAGGGTTTGCAGAGGGTACGGGTCCCCGCACTGCAGTGACAGGGAGCCGATGGCAGAGAAGGCAGCCTCATGCCTTCCATAGGCATCGGGGCTTGCCTTCTACAGAAGCCTGTGAGATCCAGCCCCTTAGGCTGAGTCTCACAGGCAGGCTGTCAGCATAAAAGCTGACATGAAATGCATTACAATACACAGACCCCAGAAGTTGAAGTCCCAGAGTGAAAAAGAAAAAAAGAAAAAGGGGTTTTCATAATTAAATAAAAGTTTCAAGTAAAAAAAAAGCCTCTTTCCCAAAATAAAATTGTAAAAGAAAGAAGAAAACCAGACATATTGGCTATTGCCGCGTCTGTAACGACCGGCTCTATAAAAATATCACATGATCCACTCCCTCACCTGAACGCTTTTGTCACCTTATATCACAAAAATTGCAACACTAAGTGATCAAAAAGGCGCATGCCCCCAAAAATAGTCCCAATCAAACCATCACCTCATCCTGCAAACAATGACCCCCTATATAGAACTATAGGGTAAAAAAAAAAAAAATGGTTCTCAGAATATGGAGACACTAAAACAAGTATTTTTTTGTTTAAAAAATGCTTTTGTGTTAAAAGTGAAAAAAATAAAAAGTTGACATATTAGATATCGCCAGGTCTACTAAAATGTCACATGACCTAACCCCTCAGGGGAACACCGTAAAAAAAAAGTGTAATATAGAGCAACTAAAAAACATATGTACCCTAAAATAGTACAGACAAAACTGCCACCTTATCCTGTAGTTTCCAAAATGGGGTCACTTTTTTGGAGTGCATCAGGGGGTCTTCAAATGTGACATGGCAACTTAAAATTATCCCAGTAAAATCTGTCCTCCAAAAACCATATGGTGTTCCTTTCCTTCTGCGCCCTGCCGTGTGCCCGTACAGCAGTTTACGATCACAAATGGGGTGTTTCTGTGTTTGGCTGTTAACCCTTGCTTTGTTACTGGAAAAATGGATTAAAATGGAAAATCTGCCAAAAAGTGAAATTCTGAAATGTAATCTACATTTTCCTTTTATTCTTGTGGCACACCTAAAGGGTTAACAAAGTTTGTAAAATCAGTTTTGAATACCTTGAGGGGTGTAGTTTATAGAATGGGGTCATTTATGGGTAGTTTCTATTATGTAAGCCCAACAGTGACTTCAGACCTGAACTGGTCCTTAAAAAGTGGGTTTTGAAAATTTTCAAGATTTACTTCTAAACTTCTAAGCCTTCTAACTTTTTTTGTAAATTTTGTATATTTGTTTACATAAAAATTAAAAATATTGACTGAAATTTACGAATATCATGAAGTGCAATGTGTCACGAGAAAACAGTCTCAGAATGGCTTGGATAAGTAAAAGCGTTCCAAAGTTATTACCACATAAAGTGACACATGTCAAAGTTCCCAAAAACGGCCTGGTCCTTAAGGTGAAAAATGGCAGGTTCCTGAAGGGGTTAATATTGCTTACAATGTAGTGGGAAGCTGAAAAAAAAAAAAAAAACAAATAGGGTGTAATTGGAAAAAAAAACACAATCCAACCACACTTTTCTGGGTTTTGTTTTTATATATTCTTCCCGGCCTATGCGGTAAAACTGACATATTACCTTCTTTCTCTGGGCCAGTACCATTACAACGATACCACATTTCTATTGTTTTTCTTTTGTGTTAATAAAAAAATAATAAAGAAGTAAATGGCATTGCCAAATTATGACCCCCACAACTTTTTTTATATTTATGTCTATGGAGCTGTATGAGGGCTGTTTTTTTGCAGGGCTATCTTAGTTGTTACTGATGGATTCTCTATGACTTTTTGATCACTTTTTATGAAAAAAATTTGAGGAGATAAAGGAACTAAAAAACAATGAATAGGCCATTTTGTTTTCTTTTCTCTGTTACATCCTTCACCGCATGGGATAAATATGTTTATATTTTAATAATATGTGCATTTTGAAACAGAGCGATGGCTATGATTTTTTTTTTTTTTTTTTTTATATGAGGAAACAGGCTCATTTGAATTTCTATATTTTTAAAAGCTTTTGGGACTTTATTGTGTATTTTAAGTCCCTTTAGGGAACTTGAACATATGATTGTTAGATCTCTTGACCCATAGACTGCAAATAATTACCAATGTAGCCTATGGGACCTTCTATGGAGCCCTGCCACATGCCTTCAGAGGGACTGAGGCTACCAAAACAAATAGGGAGCCATTCAGCCTGGGAGCAATGCTCCAAGGGAAAGCCTCAGATGCCGTGGTAACAACTGACCACGCAGCATTTGAGGGGATTAAATGTTTGCGACCAGTGTTATCACTGATCACAGACATTAGCTCCAGGTGTCTGCTGGGTGAAACAGCAGATATCTGACAGCACTCAGGACATTTACAGTGGCGCTTAGAAAGGGGTTGAAGGGGTTTTCCAGAACTTACATACTAACAAGCTTTACTCAGGATAGGTCATTAATATCAGATTGGGGGGAGCATGGGCGTAGGGATTACCATAGCAGCCATAGCAATGGCTATGGGGCCCTACGCCACTGGGGGCCCGGGCTACCGGCTGAGGATTATATATATTTTCTAATTCATGTGGTGTAGCTACAGGGGTCGCATGCCCCTCTAGGACAGACAGAGAAAGCACTATCTGCAGGGCCTGCAGGCTGTGGGCGGTGCGATAGGGCACGGCCGGAGGCAGAGCGGCATACCTGCAATGAGGAGATGGAGTGGTCCCGCTCCCAGTCTGGGCTGCAGTCAAACTGACCGAAAGTGGAGGATGTGGAGCGTACAGCAAAGCAGAGTGCTGCTGGGCCTGGCAGCGCTGCTGGAGTGTGGGCGTGCAGACGTTCAAGTGGCTGTGAGGTGAGGGCTGGCTGACTCTGGGACTGGTAAAACTTACTCTGGAGTCCTGGACCATTATATCTGGGGAGGAGGGGGGAGCAGCACCCTGGAGGTCTGGACCAGTACATTTAAGGAGAAGGGGGGAGCAGGACCCTGGAGGTCTGGACCAGTACATTTAAGGAGAAGGGGATAGCAGGACCCTGGAGGTCTGGTCTGGACCATTATATAGGGGGGAACAGGACACTGGAGGTCTGGACCATTATATCTGGGGAGGAGGGGGAGCAGGACCCTGGAGGTCTGGACCATTATATTTAAGGAGAAGGGGGGATCAGGACCCTGGAGGTCTGGACCATTATATTTAAGAAGGGGGGAGCAGGACCCTGGAGGTCTGGACCATTATATATAAGGAGAAGGGGGGAGCAGGATCCTGGAGGTCTGGACCATTATATAGGGGGGAACAGGACACTGGAGGTCTGGACCATTCTATTTAGGGGGAGCAGGATCCTGGAGGTCTGGACCATTATATAGGGGGGAACAGGACACTGGAGGTCTGGACCATTCTATTTAGGGGGAGCAGGACCCTGGAGGTCTGGACCATTATATAGGGAGAAGCAAGACCTTGGAGGTCTGGACCATTATATATTGGGAGGAGGGGGAAGCAGGATCCTGGAGATCTGGACCATTAAATATGGGGAGTAGGGGGAAGCAGGATCCTGGAGGTCTGGAACATTATATATATTGAGTAGGGGGAAGCATGAATCTGGTGGTCTGGACCATTATATAGGCAGGAGGGGGGAGCAGGACACTTGATCTCTGGACCATTATATCTGGGGACTGGCAGTGGGAGATTTAGGGTGGGGGTGGGAGGTCTAGGAGGGGTGTGGGGATGTTGGGGTGGGAGGTCCTGGAAGGGTGTTTGGGTGGGAGCTCTGGAAGGGGTGGGGGTCTGAGAGGTATGTGGGGGTGCTATGGGGCCCAGTCATTTCTAGCTACGCCCCTGGGGGGGAGGGTCTGACATCCTCACAAATCAGTTGCTCCGGGCAGCCGCTAGTGCCAGAAACTATACAGTGCATGGAGCTAGAAAAAAGAAGGCTCCATACATTGTGTAGTGGTCGTGCTGGGGTATTGCAGGTCAGCTCCGATTCAAGTGAATGGGAGTTGAGCTGCAGTATACTAGAGCTGGAAACTACATAGTGTATGGAGCCTTCTGCTCCCAGCTGTGCACACTGCATAGTTTCCAGCCATGGCAGCTGCCCAAAAAAACGTATCCGTGGTGGTGTCGCCCCCCCCCCCCCCCTAATCTGATATTGATGACCTATCCTGAGTATTTGAAGTAAAAGCAAACACAAGCAAACACAATGCAACATCACACTGAAAACATACAGTACATGAACAAATTCTATATTCACTATAAAAATAAACACAAGGTACTTAACAAATAGATTTTAACCAAAATAATTTGTACCCATTCACCAAGGTGACCTCTTTCTGGATAGGAACCTACTCTAAATGATACCTCTCTCTGTGCCAACCGGCCACCTATTCCGAGTATAGCTCATCAGTATCTAAGTCCTGGAAAAATGGCAGAAAAGTGCGGGTACCAGAAAAGGGTACTGAAGAAAAGGGAGTGGAGGTGCCACCACTCTCTGTTCACTGCAATAGGAGTTCAAAAAATGGCAAAGCACTGGCTCAGGTATTTCCGTCAGTCCCATTGCGGTGAATGGAGAGGTGGAGACTTGTGTGGCTTGCTCTCTATTAAACGCTGTGGGAGTTCCAAAAATAGCTGGGAGTGAGCTCGGCTATATTCTGGAGAGCAAGCTACACATGTGCGGTGTTCTCTCCTTCACTGAGGTGGCACCTGCACCTATCTGAAATTGATAGCATATCCTGGAGATATGCCATCACTGCACTAGATGGGAACATAGGCGTGTGGACAGGGAGTGAGGCTGCTGGGGGGCTGAAGAGGGGCACTGGGGGGCTGATAACAGGCACTGGGGCTGAAGAGAGGCTGCTGGGGGGCTGAAGAGGGGCACTGGGTGGTTGAAGAGGGGCATTGGGGGCTGATATGAGGCACTGGGGGGCTGAAGAGAGGCTGCTGGGGACATTGGGGGCTGAAGAGAGGCTGCTGGGGGCTGAAGAGGGGACACTGGGGGGCTGATATGAGGCACTGGGGGCTGAAGAGAGGCTGCTGGGGGGCTGATATGAGGCACTGGGGCGGAAGAGGGGCACTGGAGGCTGATATGAGGCACTGGGGGCTGAAGAAGGGCACTAGGGGGTGATATGAGGCACTGGGGCTGATATGAGGCACTGCTGGGGGCTGAAGAGAGGCTGCTGGGGGGCTGAAGAGGGGCATTGGGGGCTGATATGAGGCAATTTCTTCTCCCTTCATTATATTGATAGTACGGGTCTGTATGTATGCAGAGTGTATTTCTGTGTGTGTATATATATATGTGTGTCTATGTGTATATAATATATACATACATACACGCGGACGGCGTGTGTGTTTGTGCTTTAGTGTGCACACCCTAATGCAATAGGCTGCATACGCCTATGGATTGGAATACCCCTTTAAGTGTGCCAGACTCCCACTTTGTGCATATATCGAAAAGGGAACATGCAATGCAGGAGCAGAAGAACGCTTGCTGTGCTTCCCCCATAGACAGATGGAAGAGATCATTGGTCTGTATCACTACCATACGTCAAAGGGCAGCTCTTATTGGCGACCATCCATTAGCCAGCGTTCTTCTGCTCCCAAATGGCACACCCCTTTCTGATACCTGCACCTGGTGCGGCGGCGTATCTATCACGAGGCAAACAAGGCATTTGCCTAGGGCGGCACTTGCCAATGGGGCGGCAAAATGCCTTGTTTGCCCCTTGTCCCATCCGTCTTATATGCCGATCTCAGTGAGATCGTGAAAACTCAAATCCGATGGTATATTCTAACCCCCAGGCGTTCCCATGGTGACAGGGTTGCTTGACTGGGGGTTAGAATATACAGTGCCACGCCGCTCACAGGAGAACATTTATGAACTAATCAGTAACTTTAACAGCAACTCCTCCCACTAGGCGGCGCAGGCGCGTGACGTCAGTGAGTGAGCGCCGCCTGTCCGCACTGCCTGCTGTTACCGGAGCTAAGACAGAGTAAGGTATAGAGTAAAGAGATCACCAATGATTAAAGTTAAAGTTACTGATAGCAGTTTATAAATGTACTCCTGTGAGCGGCGGGGAGGGGGATCTGTGGATGTCACTGTTTAGGGGGGAGATCTGTGGATGGCACTGTTTAGGGGAGGGGGATCTGTGGATGGCACTGTTTAGGGGAGGGGGATCTGTGGATGGCACTGTTTAGGGGGGATCTGTGGATGTCACTGTTTAGGGGGGAGATCTGTGGATGTCACTGTTTAGGGGAGGGGGATCTGTGGATGGCACTGTTTAGGGGGAGATCTGTGGATGTCACTGTTTAGGGGGGAGATCTGTGGATGGCACTGTTTAGGGGAGGGGGATCTGTGGATGGCACTGTTTAGGGGAGGGGGATCTGTGGATGGCACTGTTTTGGCGGAGGGGGATCTGTGGATGGCACTGTTTAGGGGAGGGGGATCTGTGGATGGCACTGTTTAGGGGGGTATCTGTGGATGGCGCTGTTTAGGGGAGGGGGATTTGTGGATGGCACTGTTTAGGGGGGTATCTGTGGATGGCACATAGGAAGGGGTGGGGTTTAGAAAGGAAGGGGTTTGGCCTTGACAGGAAGGGGTGGGTCAAATTTATATTAGGGGGGTGCCAGAGTTTAGTCTCGCCTAGGGCAGCACAAAACCAAGATACACCACTGCTGGCACCACAGACCCAGCAGGTTCATTGAGGCTTGTAGTAAAGTGCTGGGGCTCTGCACAGAGAGCACCCAGAATACTTTTACCCAGATTACACCCCCCCCCCCCCCTTCCCACTGATATGTGGTGGTGCCCTAGATGGTCTGCTACCTCTTGCCTCAGCCTAAAGCCTAGTGGGTGGAGGGACCAAATCCCCTATACCACCTGTACCTAATATTCTGGTATAGAGCAGTCTAAAACCTAGTGGTCAGAGGCCAACTTCTATAGCAGGGATGGCCAACCTGCGGCTCTCCAGCTGTTGAAAAACTTCAACTCCCAGCATGCCCAGACAGCCTACAGCTATCAGCCTACAACAGTGCAACGGTGGGAATTGTAGTTTTACAACAGCTGGAGAGCAGCAGGTTGGCCAGTCCTGCTCTATAGCGTTGCGCGAAAAACGCAGCATGTTCTATATTCTGCGTTTTTCACGCAGCCCTGGCCCCATAGAAGTGAATGGGGCTGAGTGAAAAAAACATTGCATCCGGAAGCAAGTGCGGATGCAATGCATTTTTCACTGATGGTTGCTAAGAGATGTTTGTAAACCTTCAGTTTTTTATCACGAGCGTGAAAAATGCATCAAAACGCATTGCACCCGCGCAGAGAAAACTGAACGCAATCGCAGACAAAACGGACTGAACTTGCTTGCAAAATGGTGCGAGTTTCACTGAACGCACCCGAAACGCACCCAGAGCCAATCCGTCACGCTCGTGTGAAAGAGGCCTATTTTCAGTCTGCGTCTGGTCCACATTTTTGCAGATCATACGGGGACCAATTCAGTTTTGTGAAGCCAAAAAAATGCAGACAGCACAAAATGTCATCCGTGCGCCCGTTCTGAAAATGATAGAAAATGTCCTATTCTTTGCGGACAAGCATTTCTGCAAAGAATTTGCGGGATAGATGTCAATTGTCCTGAATTTGGCGTCAATGTCCAGGAAAATTCTCGATGTCCGGGGATGAAACCGCCGGGACCTAGGCAAGGTCAGTGTGTTCCCGGGGCGGCGCTTACATGCCCTGATATTACAAACTGAAAGGTTGGTATCTATTCGTAGTTTGCAGATCCGCAAAATACATACCTCCCAACTTTTGAAAATCGCAGAGGGACAATATGCGCCGGCACGCATTGCAGCAGATTTTTTCTAACTCCGCCCTAAGGACAGATTCTGGGCATCGGCTAGCTGAGCCTAGTGAGCTCCTTTATTTTTACAGCTTGTGGAATCCATGGGACTATTTATTTTCTTGCACTTCAATATACATTTAAATATCAGCACATAAATCATGGGATTATAGATACTGGAAAGTCCATATTGCCCCAAATAATGAAGTTCTGCTCCAATATACAGGTAGAAGCCATACAGACACTTTAGTAAGGAGCAGTTTAGTACTAGAACATATAAAGCGACAGTGGGACATGGGTCCAAAAGAGGGACACCTGGGAGGCATGAGGCCGAAACTAAAGGGCACAGGGACCACTAGGACCTAGCATCCTCATGTAGAACCGTCCAACCTATTGGTCAGGGGACCAGGTCGCTTATACCGCTAGGATTTCCAATGCGCTTACATAGCTCCTCCCTTTGTGAGTACCGCCCCTCTGAAGTGGGCGGAGACTAGGCCTCCCTGTCATGTGACGGTGATGTCATGAAGGTCCTCGAGAGGAGGAAACAGCCGCTACCTCAGGAAATCGATCTGTCTTCATCATTTTGTCACAGCTTTGGCGCGGGCGAGTGATAGGCATAATATCGTTATGTTTTGGTAACTACCATTTTACTTGAGCTGTTTAGACGAGCTAGTGTTACTATGTTATTTTTAGCTCTGACCCTCCCGAACCAGGACTTCTCCCTCCGAACCTCCAGGGGTCGCTGTACTCCGTCGTGTAGCCTTTATAGTGCTGTAACACTAGAGGTCACTGCTTATGCTTAGAACTGTCTCCAGGGCACGGTAGAATTTCTAATGCAGCTTCCATATTTTGGGAGACAGAGTATAATTGATCCTTATATAAATGGTTTTCTCGTGGCTTGAAGACAGCTGCTTAGAGTATTTGTTATGTATTCTAGTTGTGCCTTGTCAGACAATATTACAAAAGGAGAAGATGAAAATAATTTGGGTCAAATATTATCACTTTTTGCTTCTTCTGGTAGGCTTCAGGAAGTACAAACTAAAGGACTATAAATCCCAGAATCCCGTGCTGTATCACTTCCAGTGTGGTGTGAAGTGTTATGGAGGTGCCTGGATTTCCTATAAAGCTGACCTGTAGTGAAAGCATGTAGGAGGGTAAGATATGACAAATGCATTACATCACTTATATTGGTCATGGATGTGGGCATTTCATAATGGAATAGTATTACAGTGGAAACGTGTTCCTGCAGGGTATGACTGTCTCATCGTGATCCATCATAATTCCTGTCCATATGCTCTATGGTTGTATATGTACGTCATAGGAGGGCGCCCCCACTTAGGACCCTTTTCTATCAGAGTGGAGTGCTGCTGGAAAAAAGCGTCCCGCGCTCTGGAAGACCTGACCCTTTAAAGGGGTTGTCCAGAATATTACTATTGATGGCCTGTCCTCAGGATCATCAATATCTGTCTGATGATCAGCTGTTCTGCAGCTCCACCCACTGTGTAGTGGACAGAGCTGGTAACTGCAGCGCTGCTTCCATTCAGTTCAGTCTGAGCAGCTCTACGAATACCATCTCTGTCTACTACACACACAGCGGACAGATATGCGTAGGTCCAACACAGGAGTTACAACTAGACGGCTGATTGGCAGGGCGAGGAATGTCGGACCGCCATCAATAAGATGTTGATAACGTATCCTGATTATAGGCTATCCATAATAAAATCCTGGGCAACCCCTTTAATAACCATCTGAATATTCCATAATAGGTGGGTCTGACTGATGGGACCTACCCTAAGACAAACATAGCTGTCTGATCCTTAAAGATAAATGGGTTTTGGGCAGCTTTTAGGTACAACTTTTTAGGGTCCTTTAGCTAGGGGTGGGATCCCTCAGGCGTTGATCAGTATAGGTACTGTACCTTGTTAGGCTGTCGGGGGTGGGGGTTAACAGAGACGTAGCATGACAAAAACATCTGTGATTTGTCTGCAACTTACTGTCACGCGACTATATTAGAGCTGTGGCTGTAAAAGCTCACTTGCACATGACTGGCGTTGTAGGTGGAAGTCCCGATGGCAGGTGCCATGTAATCAGTCCATATATGTAGGGCTTCTGATCTTTGTATGAGGGGGACACAATTCCTACGTAGTCCCACCTTTCAAAGTCAATCAGGTTCACCCGTTTGTAGAAAATGCAATATTCACATTTGGTGTTTAGTACTCACGATAAGTTGCGCTGATCACAATCTTTTTGCGTGTAGAGGTTCTTTCAGTGGCGTCCCACAGCCCCACCACGCTCCAGCAGTTTCGGTTGCGATTGACAGCGTCTTTCGGGATCTCGTCCCAATTCTCGTGAGACTTGGTCCGTCTGTTAGTTTCGTAAGTAAAGCGGTATTGTATTCCTTGACGGTGAGGTTTAGTACATGGCCATGTGTATTACGTAGTTGATTAACGCACAGGTATTCCGCCCAGACGCGTTTTGAGATAGCTTATCTCTTCCTCAGTGATCTCAAAACGCGTGATCTCAAATACCGCTTTACTTACAAAACTAACAGACGGACCAAGTCTCACGAGATTTGGGACGAGATCCCGAAAGACGCTGTCAATCGCAACCGAAACTGCTGGAGCGAGGTGGAGCTGTGGGACGCCACTGAAAGAACCTCAAAACGCAAAAAGATGGTGATCAGTGCAACTTATCGTGAGTACTAAACGCCAAATGTGAATATTGCATTTTCTACAAACGGGTGAACCTGATTGACTCTGAAAGGTGGGACTACGTAGGAATTGTGTCCCCCTCATACAAAGATCAGAAGCCCTACATATATGGACTGATTACATGGCACCTGCCATCGGGATTTCTGCCTATGCAAGCATGCCTCTATACATATAGAGAACCAAAGTAGAATTCTACTCATACAGTGAGATCAATTGATGAATTTGTAATTTTAATATTCTTTATTTTACCATTTTTACGTATATCTTTTATTGAATTAGATGTATTACACTTAGGTATATTGCGGTTTTATTGTATAATAAATTTGTACGTTTCCACATACCCTCGAAGTGTTCTGAGTGCCGGTTCAATTTCCTAACTATATATATTCAAGAAAAAGGGGTGTTTCTTTCAACCTGAGCACCAGTCGTGGTTATCCACAGTGAGCCATCTGTATACTATACATAGTACACAATGTTGTAGGCGACTTGTGACAAAAAAAAAAAATCCGACTGTTGTGGGGTGACCCCATAGACGATTATTACATGCAATGTCAGAGTACAACATAGCGGTCGTCATGTCACTGTAGCCCCAGCCTTACGCTGCATATAGCACTTTTCTGGACCCCTCGCTGTGGCACCACATCACTTACCATAGCCTTTCGCATCTTCTTTTTTAATAGATCCTGTGGGAAAAAGGTCAGAATGACTTTCCATGTGATTTTTATTTTTATTTTTTTCTTATCTGTGTAGATTTTGATCACCTCCTAATGAGACGTTAAGTAAAGCATTTCACGTTTCCAAGCCTCACTTCAAGTTGCCCTTCTACAATGGACAAAGACCACATTACTGAAAAGATACTGAAACTCACCTTGGAGATCATCTACCTGCTGACTGGAGAGGTAAAGGATCCTGGGAACGCATGACTGGTATCCATGTCAATACAATAGAAATGACAGAGCAGGGGGGTTCTGGGATTGTTACCTTTGTGTGATAAATCTATATTACTATGACATTATCATGACTGGAGGGGTTCTAAAATAGTGACTGTAGAGATGACTCTTGGCCAGGACTTTGCACTGACATCGCCAACTCCCTGGGCACCATACAGTTTCAGCAGCCTGGTGGCAATCTAAACCTATGTCCCATGGTGCCTAGGAGGCTTTTAGTGACTGACATAACCCCATGGAGAAAAGTGGAAAGTCTGGGTGTCTGTCCTATGGGTAAAAAAAATATGAAGCTTCTGTGTTACCAAATTGCACTTTGGACTGTGAATCTCCATCAGATCTCAGATCAGACCCTCAAAGTTTCAGCAGACCTCGGATCAGACCCTCAATTTTTCAGCAGACCCCAAATCTTTATCAGACCTCAGAACAGACCCCCAATCTTCATGAGATCTTGGATCAGACATGAAATAAATAAAAAAACCAACCTCTTCTGCTCTGGACTGCACCGCCACTTGTGAGCTGCAGCGCTGCACTGTGACCTGACATTGCATACTGTCAGGTCATAGTGCACACTTGCGTGCACAGAGTCCTAATGCGCCCAGTCAGGACCCAGAGCAGTGACTACAGCAAGCACCAGGAGCGCTATAAGAGCTAATAAGCTAATTAGTATTCACTTTATAAGAAGCACTGCCATTTCTGCCCTCCCACACACTTTTGGGAAGAAAGGGATGTGAATTCCAGAGGAGCATGTATGGCCTATAAGTCTCCTCTCCCCAAGGATTTATATCCCCCCCCCCCCCCATCCCTCCATTTTTGTTTTGGTATTTATTTTTTTGTATTTACACTTATTTAAATAAATGCTTATATCCTCTGATATTCCAGGTACAATGTTAGGCTACTTTTACACCTGCAGTAGGTGCGGATTCGTCTGGTATCTGCACAGACGGATCCGCACCTATAATGCAAACGCTTGTATCCGTTCAGAACAGATCGGTTTGCATTATTCTGTCAAAAAAAAGTCTAAGTCAAAACGGATCCGTCCTGACTTACATTGAAAGTCAATGGGAGGCGGATCCGTTTTTAATTGCACCATATTGTGTCAGTGAAAACGGATCTGTCCCCATTGACTTACATTGTGAGTCAGGACGGATCCGTTTGGCTCTGCATTGCCAGGCGGACACCAAAACGCTCCAGGCAGCATTTTGGTGTCCGCATCCAGAGTGGAATGGAGGCTGAACAAAGGCAAACTGATGCATTCTGAGCGGATCCTTATCCATTCAGAATGCATTGGGGCTGAACTGATCCGTTTTGAACCGTTTGTGAGACCCTTGAAACGGATCTCACAAACGGAATTCAAAACGCCAGTGTGAAAGTAGCCTTAGTATAGCACCACCTGTTGTTTCTATTGCGTCCACCTCAGGAAGGCTGTGTTCACACAGGAAAAATACATGTGACAAAAAACAGTCACAGATCAGTAGGCTTATTTGCCTCTAAGAATATTTTCCTTTTGGCTGTGGTAATTCCACCAAATATCACCTTCCCACGGACTTCAATAGGGTGCACAGCTAGATACACTTGAAAGACCTAACCTCTTAGTGACCAGTCTGTTCTGGGCCTTAAAGGATTTTTCTGAGATTTTCAACTGATGACCTATCCTCAAGAAGGCTTTTTGTGGGACAAGTTGAAGTTTTTAATGGCACTATTTTGGGGTACACATAACTTTTTATGGGAGTTTTTATCTTTATTAGATATTTTATTTTTTGGTGGTGAATAAGCAAAAAACAGTAATGCAGGCATTGTTTTAGTTTTGTTTTTACAGCGTTCACCATATGGGATAACTTTCATGATAATTGTGTAGTGTGGGGTCGCTACTGACTCAAAATATGTGGATTTTTTTTTTTTTTTTTTCTTTTTCTTTTTTCCATTATGTCCTACAGGGGGACTTTAACAGGTGATCCTCTATAATGCATTGTACACCTTATGCTGTACAAATGCATTTTACTGCTATACCGACGTTCACTATAAGGGCACATCAGAGGTGCAGCTTGATGAGAAACACTGGAGGCAGGCCTGGGGCCTTCATTTGTTCCCGGGCTGCTATGCACAGATATCGGCAACACACAATCTCATTTGTGGGGTGCCTATGGGAGACAGAGGGAGTCTGCTCACTCTAACTGCTTAGATGCCACGGTCACTATTGACCATGGCATCTAAGGGGTTAAACGGCTCTGATTGGCACATCTGTTAAATGGCGCCATTAGAGCAGGGCCCCTTAGTGACTGCTGTAAAAAGGCATATGGGTAGTCTCTAAGGGGTTAACAAGCCACTTCTCAGATGTATTTGAAAACAGTTGCATAATAAAACAAGACCATGTACACATTTAACTCAGGGGGAAGCGGTTGTTTGCATTTTTGCAGCATATTATTTTACAAGACAGATTTGCATAATTTTTTCCAGTTTGAACATAGCCTAAAAGTACTGAGGTGGGCACACATGCTCAGTCTTGCATCTCTCTGCTCCTTCAGGTATGCAGAGGGAGCCCTGGTGTGGTGAGCCAGCTCCTTCTGAAGCATCTTCTCTCCTTAGAGGAGAGGCTGAACGAGTGATAAGAGTTAGACAGCATTACTGTAATTACACTTGCTCAGTATTTGCTCTGAGAAGATGCTGCAGCTTCAGAAGCAGCCGGCTCGCCACACCAGGGACACCCTCCACATACTTGAAGGAGCAAGACTGAGCATGTGTGTCCACCTCCAGCATGTTTACTTAGGTGACACAGGAGGGCTGGTCAATAGGAGCAACAGGTGAAATATTACTGTAATAAGTGTAATTGCTAAAATGTTCACATTTATGGATGGACTGGGTTGAGCTCTAAACAGTATTTTTTTTCTGGACAACCCCTTTAAAAATGTCCAAGCCAGAGGCTTTGGGATACCAAATGCCCAGATGTATTACAAGGCGATTCAATTGAAGAGATGGATCTCGCTGTGTATGGAGGGCCATCCACCGTTGGGTTATGACATTGAAAGGGTCTCGTTGAATGACCAGCAGTGGGCGAGACTGTGGGGAATATCAACGTCACACTCAGCATTTACTGGCCTCACAAAAGGCATATATTCAGTAATGTGTTCCTTACAGGAAGAGACCCAGATCCTGTCAGACCCCCCTGTCTACTTACCAGCTCACCTGATCCCTTACTATGTTTTACCATCTAGGGTTAGTGTTCCTGGCTTCTGGTCCAGTTTTAGGGGGAAATTCCTTAAAGACCTCCTCTTGGAGGTGGGTTTGAAGGTCAATATCTCAGACTATTGCTCTGGGGCATTACCTACAGGTAATTTCCTGGATGTTCATGAATTAACATACTCCCTGAAGAAGATCATGCCCCAAAGCAATGTGTCCAAAGACCCCACATGGTTGGAGAGTGCAATAAATCCACAAGCTAAGCGCCCTAGGTGGATCTCCTTCCTATATCACTCTCTGCTATCGGAAACTCTACTGAAACAACCTGCGTTTATTGGGAGTTGGGAGAAAGAGCTAAAAAGGTCCTTTACGGATGCAGAATTGGTCACAATAAGGCTCAAATCACATGGGTTCTCCAAATGTGTCCAAATACAGGAACACTCCTTCAAGGTGTTAACCAGGTGGTATAACTACCCCAAAAAATTATTTATATCAGGCCTAGCTCAAAGTGACAGTTGTTGGAGATGCGGGCAAGGATCTGGTTCCCCCCTGCGTATCTTCTGGGAGTGCCCCATCTTTCAGGGGTTTTGGAAAATGGTGGAAGGCGAGGTCAATCAATTGTGCGCGACACAAGTTGACCCCAGAATCAGTCTTGCTGTGGCTACCCAATGAGACGTGGTTCCACTGTTCTTGTGCAAGCCGCTCGTTTGCTTATCCCTCTAAACTGGCTCAGTACAGTTATTCCTTCTAAAGAGCAATGGCTTGACAAATATATAGGCTAGAGGAGTTGGTTGGTTGGGCAGCTAGGAAACATGACCTCTTTCTCAAACTATGGTTACCCTGGAAACAATATCTGGAAGCCCAGAGGGCCAAAAATTTAAATTAAGAAAATTTACAACTATGCCACTCACTTCCTGTCCACGCCGCATCACCCTAGTGGGGCTGTGTGGATGGAGACTGGGTAGTCTTCCTTGCCAAGTGTCAACCCAAGGGTTATCAGTCTTCCCTATCACATTATCATGCATTTGCTGATTTTTGGGTATGAGAAATTGACCTTTTTATTTAGTCCATTGGACTCCTATATCTGCAGTCTGTTAAAGTGATTGTATCTATTGAACTATCTGTCTCTACCTCATTGTAAAATCTGACTATCTAAGGAATTGAATGTTGGAAGATGTACCCTTTGTTCATCCTGACAAAACTTTAAATACAAATATTTTATTTAAAAAATGACCAAGCCAGCCATATATGTAGATTAGCTGTCAGCCCACGGCTGTCTCTCTCAGTTCTCCTATAAATGTTGAGACTGGCTTAGCAAACATGTTTATTTCAATAGGAAGAGGAGAATAAGCCACTGCCCGGCACCTCTGATGGCTGACACTCTCCAAGGCAGAAAGTAATGGTGTCCAGTTTTACTCTGTATGGAGAAAATCAGGAGGCTGTATTCTGCCCACTTGATTTATATTATCTTTACGAGGACGTAGGTGACAATGATGGTAGAGTTGCACCTGGTATCGATACCCAATCTATACTTACTATTTAATGATACTAGGCTGTGCTACGGCCTCAATAACAGGGCAGGGCAATCCGCCGACCCGCGGCAATTAACCCCACAGGTGAGGCACCCGAGGGGTTAATTGCCTCAGTTTGGCGGATCGCATGCCCTGTTGTTGAGGCGGGTGCCGGCGGCAGCTGCCTACACTTGAATTAATGTGTTAAGTACATTCATTGGTGGCGCAGTGCGCCCTCCCCCAGTATTAGAATCATTGGTGGCGCAGTGGCCACAGGCGCTCTCCCTCATTGTTATATTCATTGGTGGTAGTGGCCATAGGGTCCCCTCCCCTCCTCTTAATTGGTGGTAGTTCCGATTGGAGACCCAGCAGTGAAATCACGGGGCTCCGATTGGTTACCATGCCAGCCAGGACGCCACTGAAGCCTTGGCTGCCATGGTAAGCTCCCTGCTGCTGTGTACACAAAGCCCAGGGCAGCAGGGAGAGTGTGAAATTCTATTCACCCTAATAGATTTCTATGGGGGTAGATAGGACAAGGGTTCTAGCCCCTAAGGGGAGTAATAGTAAAAAAAAAAAAAAAGTAAACAAAAAACTACCAAAATACTAAAAGTTTAAATTGCCCAATTTTACATATAAAATTTATAAACAATTTATAAACAATTAAAATTATATATTACAGATCGCCACGCCTGGAAAACGTGCGAACTATTAAAATATAAAAAAATATTTCCTATGCGGTGAACGCTGTAACAAAACAAAAAAAGTCACCTTGTCCCTCCAAAAATTAGGACAGGACTGTTCTATTATGGGCCGGACATTCCATAAAATGCGGAATGAACGCAGCTTTTTTGGTGTTTTATGTTTTTTTTCGCATGGTATCGAGTATCGCAATACTTTTTTTTTTTTTTTTTTTTATGGTATCAAAATTTGAATATTTAGATAACTGTAAAGGATAGTGTCACCATATGGACTGTATGAGACTGATACGGCTATCATTGGGTTATATTTCTCCTATAATACTTTGCAGGATTACTCAGTGGTTAGCAGAGCTGGTAAGCATGTTGGAACCATCCGTCGCACACCTCGTCAGACAGGAGGGTTGTGTAAGGTGATAAGCCCTATCACACATCCTCCACCTTTGTCAGAAGTTCATGAAAAGAACAATAATCTGAAGATCTTGGACCTCACCAACAAGATCATTCAGCTGCTGACTGGAGAGGTGAGCGCCACCAGGAATGCTGGCAAACTGTATGATACAAAGGGTGAGATTGATGATGACTATATCATTGTCTGTGTGTCAGGTTCCTATAAGATGTGAGGACGTCATTGTCTGTTTCTCCATGGAGGAGTGGAAGTATGTAGAAGGACACAAGGATCTCTATAAGCACATCATGGAGAACCACCCGTTTCTTGGTTCCAGTGGTAAGATCTTTATCATCATCACTTTATATGTTTAATTACATTGATTTAAAGGCTTACAAGGTAAATGCTGTCAGTATTAGTCTGTGTAGGAACACCCTACTGGGGACAGTTACACCTAGTTGTCAATTTACTTATGTATTTCTTGTAGGAATGACAACACAGTGTTATACGTATAGATGCTCCAAAATTACAAGTATTTACTTAACTACATAAATAAGGAGAACTGACAGGTCCTGGTAAAACTGTGTAGGATGCTCGTAGAATACCCTATGGAGATACAGGAGTATTCACATAATTTATATTTTACATCATTAAGATAATGAATGGATCAGTTTATATAATAACCAGTGATGTATCACAAGAAAATACCAATAATATATCAATAGCTTAGTATATAAAATGAGAATGCTCAGACTGGGAGAAAACGTCTGTAAGTGGGTAAGTAACTGGCTGAGGGATAGAAAACAGAGGGTGGTTATTAATGGTACACACTCAGATTGGGTCACTGTCACTAGTGGGGTACCTCAGGGGTCAGTACTGGGCCCTATTCTCTTCAATATATTTATTAATGATCTTGTAGAAGGCTTGCATAGTAAAATATAAATTTTCGCAGATGACACTAAACTGTGTAAAGTAATTAACACTGAAGAGGACAGTATACTACTACAGAGCGATCTGGATAGATTGGAGGCTTGGGCAGAGAAGTGGCAGATGAGGTTTAACACTGACAAATGTAAAGTTATGCACATGGGAAGGAATAATTCAAGTCACCCGTACATACTAAATGGTAAAACACTCGGTAATACTGACATGGAAAAGGATCTAGGAATTTTAATAAACGGCAAACTAAGCTGCAAAAAACAGTGTCAGGCAGCTGCTGCCAAGGCAAATAAGATAATGGGTTGCATCAAAAGGGGCATAGATGCCCGTGATGAGAACATAGTCCTACCACTTTACACATCACTAGTCAGACCACACATGGAGTACTGTGTACAGTTCTGGGCTCCAGTGAACAAAGCAGACATAGCAGAGCTGGAGAGGGTCCAGAGGAGGGCAACTAAAGTAATAACTGGAATGGGGCAATTACAGTACCCTGAAAGATTATCAAAATTAGGGTTATTCACTTTAGAAAAAAGACGACTGAGAGGAGATCTAATTAAGATGTATAAATATATCAGGGGTCAGTACAGAGATCTATCCCATCATCTATTCATTCCCAGGACGGTGACTGTGACGAGGGGACATCCTCTGCGTCTGGAGGAAAGAAGGTTTGTACACAAACATAGAAAAGGATTCTTTACGGTAAGAGCAGTGAGACTATGGAACTCTCTGCCTGAGGAGGTGGTGATGGTAAGTACAATAAAGGAATTCATGAGGGGCCTGGATGTATTTCTGGAGTGTAATAATATTACAGACTATAGCTACTAGAGAGGGGTCGTTGATCCAGGGAGTTATTCTGATTGCCTGATTGGAGCCGGGAAGGAATTTTGTATTCCCCTAAAGTGAGGAAAATTGGCTTCTACCTCACAGGTTTTTTTGTTTTTTTTGCCTTCCTCTGGATCAACTTGCAGGATGACAGGCCAAACTGGATGGACAAATTTTTTTTTTTTTCAGCCTTATGTACTATGTTACTAATATATGGTCAAATCGCAATACGAAAAAAAGCTCACTACTTTGTAGTAGGTCACATGTATTAAAAGCTTCCGGCGCATGCCCCGTGTCCACCTGCTCCACAGAAGTACTTCTGCCCACCACCAGAACGGGTTGTAAACGAGGCAACCAGTATGGAGAAAATTTCCACATCATGCACTCGCCCACTCAGCTGTGAGACAGTGTAAGCTCCCAGAGCGGTGACATCTGTCATGCACTCTGCCTCTGTAAAGTATAAGTCTACTCTTAACCAAAAATGTAGGACCATTGAAAAACCATGAAAGAGATATCTGGGATTTATTGTGGTCACACTTATATGCCAGTGAGGCAGAGTATCCCATATGAAAGCGGCTAGATCTCCACGGTGGGGTTATTTGTCCCTTACTGTGCCTCACATTTCTGTCCGTGTAATCCATGTGTGAGATATAAAAGGGTACTTTTTGTGTGTGTAAGTTGCCATTATTCATGAGGTCGTAGGCATTTCATTACATAGTGTTTATAATTTCTGTTTCTATTTCTAGCAAAAAGGTTTCTCCTCACTATCACTCTTTTTGCACCTACCCATAAATGAAATGATTTGTCCAGCCTAGCTGCTGACAACCCCAATGTCCCACTGAGCCTGCCCCATGCCTGACTGTTTCCAGTCTCTGCAAGCCATGGCAGCAGCACAGTCATGGCGGGAACGCAGACAGGATTTTTTAGTTTTTTGCCACACAGGAATCTTAGGTCCCTCAGTTTCCCATCATTCTCCCTAGCTACTCCACACAAACTCCCCATCCTGTTGGTCCAGATCCTGCTACCTTGACAATACTAGTACCACACACATAGCGCCCCTTCAATAATTATTGCCACACTGCCCTCAAAAATAATTGTCCCCAGAAAATTATGACCCTGATGGTAACAGTGCCACTTATTGGTCCCAAAAAAATAATGTGCCCTCGACAGTAATATTCCCCAATAGTGGGCACAATTAGAGATGAGCGAATTTCATATTTTGAAATTCGTTCACGCTTTGTTTACTGGTAAAAGGTGAATTGCGTTATGGATTTCGTTACCATGGATCATAACGCAATTGTATGACGGAATGCATAACGGAATGCCTTTAGAGGCATTCCGTTATTCATTCCGTCATAGTAGAAGTCTATGGGCTGCAAAATGGACCCTCCCCTGCATAACGGAAACCGGACAGCTATGTTATGCAGGCCATAGACTATTATGATGGAATGCCTCTAAAGGCATTTCGTCATAGAATTGCGTTATGGTCCGTGGTAACGGAATCCATAACGCAATTCTGCTTTTATCACTAAACGAAGCGTGAATGAATTTCATAACATGAAATTCGCTCATCTCTACCCACAATAATAAAAAATGCCTCTCATGGTGCCCCCAGTAGTATATTGCCCCATTAGAGACTAGGAAAGAGAGAAAAAAATAAGACACTTAGGGTCCATTCACACGTCCGTTGTTTCTTTCCTGATCTGTTCCGTTTTTTGCGGAACAGATCTGGACCCATTCATTTTCAATGGGTCCTGAAAAAAATCGGACAGCACAATGTCTAATTTTTTTTCAGGACCCATTGAAAATGAATGGGTACAGATCTGGTCCAGATCTGTTCCTCAAAAAACGGAACAGATCAGGAAATAAACAACGGATGTGTGAATGGACCCTTACCTGGCACCTGTTCAATCCCATTGTCTTTGATGCTTTGAAGGCCTAAGACTTTCTGAGGCCTGTTAGCCTGAGATGCCTGTGTCCTGCCGCAGACAGTCGCGATGGCTGTCCTGGCTCATCAGCTCCAGTGCCCTGCCACAGTTTTAAACTGTATCAATGTCCTGAGGACTGTAATACATTTGAATTCAGGACAGCTATCTATGCCTCACCGCCCTGGTACATAAGGACCTGACATTGCCATGGAGCATTGGCTCCTTAAGTGCCTGGACAGCAACCAAAAGAGTTGGTTACAGTATTAATAAGGAACTTAGGAGGTTGCCAGTGGTTTGGGCAGCCTGTTGGCTAAAAGGCTGCCAGAAGGTTTACCTTTGCTACTGTGTTATCGTGTGCACCGATGCAGTTCAGCCTGGCATTTACCAAATGTAGGATCTTATGATATAAGCATAATATGTGCATCAAAAGAAAAACAACTTCCAGCATCCAGGCCATAGTATAATCCATCCACGTTTATTAATTTCTTTAAAAGTCCATATGGCAGATAAGAATCCCAAAGCAGTTAACACCTTTCAACGTGTTGTCTTAATAATGACATAATATGAACATATTCTTCCCAAAAAATTGGCTGATGGTTGGAAATTTTCAGGGTTTGATAAGGATTAAGATGTAGATTCTGTGGCACAAGTGAGTTGGACCTGTGGGACCATCCAGCTATCTTATGTGCACGGAGCGGTGTTGATTCTCATACTGAATTTCTGTACCCAAGATTTTTGTTCTCAAAGGGGGTTATATGCCGCCAGAGGTCTAACAGCAGTTTACCCCCCTCTCCCTATTGTAAACACATGCCAACTGTGCATATGTATAGGGGAGTCGGGAAGATTAGCTGTAGGATGAGCAAGCTGTACAAGGCAACATCTATAGAAGGCGTACAATCTCCAGCAAGTGATGGCAGTCCTCTCCACCAGATACCAGCGCGTGACAGGGCAGATGCATACAGATCCTCGTTGTGTGTAGTGTCACTACCCTGCCTTATCTAGGCTCACTGCAACAGAGCTGTCATTATTTCCCCCCATTGGCTGACCCCCATCCCTGTTAAGGGGTGGATAAGGGGAAGGAGAGGATAATGGTAATAAAAAAGATAGGGTAGGTAAAAGTGAGGAAAGGGCAAACAATAGAAAAAGGGTAGAGGGTGAAAATAATATAGAAAAAGGAAAAGTAGGGTAAAGAGACAAGGGGCATGCGAGAGAGGATAAGAATGTAAGAGAGGGTGAGAAAACATGAACATAGCTGGGAGTAAAGGGATGAAAGGGTACATGAGATGTGAAAAAGTGGGTGAAAACTAGGGAGAGTGTGAGATACATGACATCAGAGAGAATAAAGAAGAGATATATAAAATGAGAACGTGAAGGGGCATGAATAAAGGGTTGGATGGGGAGAAAAAATTAAGGGATAAAGATAGGATGAGAGCGGGAACAAGAGGGTAAACCTGAAAGGGAGAAAGGCAGAAAGGAGATTATGGATAGGGAGAGAGCAGCAGGGGGCGATGGAAAAATAGAGAAGGGGAAAGAGGGACAATAAAAAGACATGGGTGAAGGAGAGAGGGGAAGTAGAAGAGCGGGGAAGAAATGCCAGCGGGATGAGAAGGGAATAAAAGGCTAAAAAAGAAAATTTGAAGACGAGAAGATAGGATGTGGGAGATAGAGGAAGAATGAGATTAAGGAATAAAGAGGGAAAGAAGAAGGAAAAAAAAAAAAAGAGTAGGCATGTCAGCGAGAAGGAGGAAAAGGGATGAGAATGGCAGAGAACATAGCTTGTCAGTAACATGGCTTGTAAGGCTGAAAAAAGACATTTGTCCATCCAGTTCAGCCTGTTATCCTAAAAGTTGATCCAGAGGAAGGCAAAAAAAAAAAAACTGAGGTAGAAGCCAATTTTTCCCACTTAAGGTGAAAAAAATTATTTCCCGACTCCAATCAGGCAATCAGAATTACTCCCTGGATTAACGACCCCTCTCTAGTAGCTATAGCCTGTAATATTATTACACTCCAGAAATACATCCAGGCCCCTCTTGAACTCACCATAACCACCTCCTCAGGCAGATGTTTCCATAGTCTCACTGCTCTTACCATAAAGAACCCTCTTCTATGTTTGTGTACAAACCTTCTTTCCTCCAAACGCAGAAGAATGGCCCCTCGTCACAGTCCTGGGGATAAATAGATGATGGGAGAGATCTCTGTACTGACCCCTGATATATGTATACATAGTTATTAGATCTCCCCTTAACTATTAGATCTCCCCTTAACTGTCTTTTTTCTAAATTCGAATTTTGATAATCTTACAGGGTACTGTAGCCCACCCATTCCAGTTATTACTTTAGTTGCCCTCCTCTGGACCCTCTCCAACTCTATGTCTGCCTTGTTCACAGGAGCCCAGAACTGTACACAGTACTCCATGTGTGGTCTGACTAGTGATTTGTAAAGTGGTAGGACTATGTTCTCATCACGGGCATCTATGCCCCTTTTGAGGCAAACCATTATCTTATTTGCCATGGCAGCATCTGCCTGAAACTGGTTTCTACAGCTTAGTTTGTGGTTCACTAAAATTCCCAAGTCCTTTTCCATGTCAGTGTTACCCGGTGTTTTACCATTTAGTATGTACTGGTGACTTGCATTATTCCTTCCCATGTGCATAACCTTACATTTGTCAGTGTTAAACCTTATCTGCCCAAGCCTCCAATCTATCCAGATTCCTCTGTAGTAGTATACTGTCCTCTTCCATGTTAATTACTTTACACAGTTTAATGTCATCTGCAAAAATTGATATTTTACTGTGCAATCCTTCTACAAGATCATTAATAAATATATTGAAGAGAATAGGGCCCAATACTGTCCCCTGGGGTACTCCCACTAGTGACAGTGACCCAATCTGAGTGTGTACCACTAATAACCACCCTCTGTTTTCTATCACTCAGCCAGTTAATTACCTACATATAGACAGACATTTTTCTCCCAGTCCGAGCATTTTAATTTTATGTACCAATCTTTTATGCGATACAGTGTCAAATGCTTTGGAGAAGTCAAGATATACGACATCCATTGTCTAGAACTTGCCTTCTCATAGAAACTGATTAGATTAGTTTGATAGGACCGATCCCTCATAAACTTGTCCTGATAAAGCCTTATAACTTATTTTCATTGAGATACTCCAATTGAACTGCAGCAAACTGTTGTCTTATGTTCTGTGCTCTAGTGGCCAGTTTAAAAGCTACAATATTTCAACTTTTTTTAGGCTTCATGACTATTTTGGTCAGTTATTTCCATCAGTGATTGTGAACCAAAACCAGGTGTGGGTCTAAACACAGAACAGGAGCAGATCTTTCCCTTATACCTTATGTCTGTGTAGGGTTCACTACTGGCTTTGGCTCACAATAGCTGATGGAAATAACTGACCAAATAACTGAAATGTGAACTTGGCCTAAGTTGAACTGTGACCCCATTCAGTTCAGTGGCTGCAGTGCTACACTGCGATCAGTGGTCACGTGATGGGGATCGCAGCCACGATCACTGCATAGCCCCAGAATTAATATGGATAGTCACATAAAATAACATTAAAAAAAATAAAAATGCTAAATTACTAAAAATAGGTTTATACCAAAAACATGAATTAGTAAAAACATATGGTAATTTATTCCTGTGGATAAGTTTCCAATAATTTTACGTTTTGAACATTTTATACGCTATATAGATTTTATTTAAGGCTACTTTCACACTAGCGTTCGATCGGATCCGTTAAATAATGCAGACGGTGGCTCCGTTCAGAACGGATCCGTCTGCATTATATTGGCAAAAAATGGCTAAGTGTGAAATTAGCCTGAGCAGATCCGTCCAGACTTTTACATTAAAAGTCAATGGGGGACGGATCCGTTTGAAGATTGAGCCATATTGTGGCATCTTCAAACGGATCCGTCCCCATTGACTTACATTGTAAGTCTGGACGGATCCGCACGGCCAGGCGGACACCCGAACGCTGCAAGCAGCGTTCAGGTGTCCGCCTGCTGAGCGGAGCGGAGGCTGAACGCCGCCAGACTGATGCAGTCTGAGCGGATCCGCATCCATTCAGACTGCATCAGGGCTGGACGGAAGCGTTCGGGTCCGCTCGTGAGCCCCTTCAAACAGAGCTCACGAGCGGACCGACGAACGCTATAGCCCCTTGAAGTGGAGATGTCCCTGCCTCATTATTAAGCAATTGTCCTCTAGTTCAATAAAACCATCTATGAATCTTTATGCTGTAGTCATTGTGTTCTCTATGCATTTTCAGTGTTATCATCTTCCAGTTTTGATCTGTATTTATGTTTTTCTAGCTTTTTCAAGCTCTGAGAACTTGTCAATGAAGCTTAATCTCCAAATGTTAACCCCCGATACTGCATATAAGAATCATTCATCAACATCCTGTAAGGGAGCGGTCAAAAACAATGTTTTTGAAGATTTTCAAGAGGTAACTCTCCAAGTAGAGCGTGACCAGTTCACTAACAAGTCCACCTGTACAAAGTACACACAGACAGAACCCGCTGACTGTGGAGAAGAGGTATTGTGCGAGGACAAAGAAGCTGATGTTGTTTTTGTGCCTACAGAAAATACTATGATGGGGTGTTCCTCTGATGCCTCCAAATCATATAATAAACAGAGTCCTAAAGACTCTGATTTTTGCTTGCTCACTGAACAGATACAAAACGCACCTTATCAACAGGGAAGCGCGCTGGAGCCTGGTGAAGATATTTACACGCCGACGTGTCTCAAATCTACACATCTTACAGACCGGCCAACAGAATGGGTAACCAATGTAAACTTTGTGGAATGTCCTATAACCCCTCACCACATAAATAGCAAATATACATCTAGTTGTATTATTGAGGTTGCATCCACTTGTGAAGATGGAGATGTCATCAGCAAAGATGTTTTCACTCCCGCAGACCATAAAACATATACATCTGAAAAAATAGAAGAGACGCCCATGTCATGGGGGAAGGACGTAATATATACCAACATTTATACACCTGCAGAACTGACACAAGCAGATCTAAATAATATAAAGAAAGAACTGGATTCATGGGAAGATGGAAGCCTGGAGCTCCAGAATATATATTAGCTCCAAAACCTATGGAAGAAAAAGCTGTGTACACTAGTGGCAGAGGTGATGCTGTACAATGGAATGGAAGTCAGGCCCACAGAGACTCCTATCAATTAGTGGAGCATGCATTGCCTCGTATTAAGACAGAATATGAACAAGGGGATTTTAAGGACGACTATTTTACTCGGGGACAAACCCAGTCTACTCATGCTCCAGTTCATCCAGAAAATGCAGATTCAATTAAAAAGGAAAATATAAATATGTCTGTGGTAAGTTATACTACAGATGATGAAAATGATAGACCAGCATACGATACATCCCAAATGTATAGTTGTTCTGATTGTACAAAATGTTTTTCCAGTGATACAAATTTAGCCAAGCACAGGCTGATGTGTAGAGGTCGAAAGCCCCATGTCTGTTCCGGCTGTGGAAAATGTTTTGCCAGCGCCTCCTATCTTGTAATACACGAGAGAATTCACACAGGAGAGAAACCATACTCCTGTTCTCACTGTGGCAAAAGCTTTACTCGGAAACCAGATCTAATCCGTCACGAGCGGATTCACACAGGGGAGAAGCCATTTGCCTGCCCAGAATGTGGTAAATGTTTCACCAGTGTTTCCAATATATTTATGCATCGGAGAATTCATACAGGAGAAAAGCCTTTTCCTTGTGCTGCATGCGGCAAACGTTTCATCAAAAAGTCTGATCTGGTCCGCCATGAGAAAATTCACCTGCCACAGGAGCCTTTGCCTTGTTCTCTGTGTGGGAAAATTTTTGCTTCAAAGACTATCCTAAGTAAACATATGGCCGCTCATGCTACAGAAACGCCAGAGCCTGCTCAAGAGGGCAGTTAATTTCTATTTATTGTTTCCTGTACATTGTGTGAAAAAATTTGAAATTTATTTTATATAAAATACATGTATGGTTTTTATGTTGAGTATTTAGATGTGACATGAGAAATAATGGGCTATGTAGTATGTGATGTTTCTGGCTATAGTTATATGACCTCCAAACACACACCACCCAATTGTAGCATTTAGTTGTCTGAAATCAAAGTTCAGCTACCTCCTCCGCTCTAAATATTAAAAAAAGTATTTTTCTCACCCATTGGAATGCCAAGTACATGGTAATGTTAAAAATGATAACTATGTTTTGCCATACATGTGCAGTCCAGCTCAAGGCTTAGGCTCTGTGCACCTATTGTGAGAGCTCTTAACGCATTACTGGGAAAAGCTTTGGGCATGCATGTTAAAAGTATCCATAGGGCTCCAACGGCCAAAAGTGTGGCAGACTGCACTTACCTATACAGAGTGCCACCACAAAAAAACTGTATACCATGTGGTATAGGGTTTGTGTGGGTTTTTTTTTTGTGTGTGTGTTTGTTATATATTATTTTTTTTTGTGTGTGGTCAACATATGCCATACTTTGGAGCCTTCTTTCGGAAGTATATGTCAGGAGCACATCCCTCTTATGTGCACAGAGCCTTATTGCATAGTGTCTCAATCCATCCTACAACCATCAGAATATATATATATATATATATATATATTTTGTACACTTCACAACAATGAAATTGCAGCGCAAGGAAGGAAAAGGCATGGAATTATAGAAATCTCAACGAGTGCACTTACACGCCTTGGCATGCTATCAGTGAGGTTATTAATGGTTGTCTGAGGAATATTCTTCCATGCTGAATGCACTTGGGAATGAAAATCATAAAGATTTACTACAGACAGCTCCCTTTGCAGTTGCCGACCAATCACATCCCAGATGTTCTTGATGGGAAATAAGTCCAAAGATACTGCAGGCTATGGTAGCATATTTAGGCCATACATGCTCTTCCAGTAGCAGGAGCAACATGCGGCCTGGCATCCTGCTGAAAAACGGGTCTTGGAACACTTTAAGGGAAAAGGCCATAGCACTGGTTCCACAATCAGATGAATGTAACACAAAGATGTTAGAGTACCTGAAATGAAGACTAGAGGGAGCTGCCTCTATGCCACCTCACACTATAATCCCGGAAGTAGGATTCACGTTGACCATGTTGTCTCCAAACCAATTTCTGGCCTTCATTGCTTCTGAGACAAAAGCAGGATTCATCACTGAAGAGGACAGACCTCCAGTGGTGTCTTCTTGTGCACCATGATAGTCTCTCGGAGCAGTGACGTAAGGTCAATAGTACACCTGTCTGGATGTCTGGCTCATAGCCCAATGTTGTGCAGACACCTTGTGATGGTTTGTGTAGACACTGTTTGCCACCCTAGGCTCAGGATGTGACATCCAATTTCCCTTGCAGTACAAAATGGATCACTAGACGCCTTTCTTCTAATCATGATCTTCTGGGCAGAGTTTTGTCAATCTAGTTTGTTGTTGGTCTCCAAAGCACCATGATATGCAACGTTAAACAGTGCTGACATCTTGGCCTAGGCACATAGCGATCAGCTGGAGTGATAAACTAAGGTCTCCCAGGTAAAAAGGTTCTGTTCTTCTAAGTTTGCGACAAGTGGTGATAAAACTTTAAATCTGGCTTTTATTCCTCTTTCACATGCCACAGATTGGAGTTAGGTGCAAGAAAATATTATATCTGCAGATCTGCCAGACACCTGCCACATCCTCAATTTGCATTACCTTGTTTTGTGTATATATAATATATATATCTATATAATATAGATACAAAAGAAGTAGACAGCAGCACTAGGTAGTGAAGGATTCAATGTATGGCGCACACAATCCAGACCTTCATCAAAAAGCTCCAACATATGGAAGGGTTCAGAGCACTCCAGGGATGTAAAAAAAGCTCCACGTGGGAGCTGAAATATTGTCTTCTTATGGATACAGAGCAATAAATCTATTACTTTTTTCACATCTCTGGAGTGCTGGCTGTGTGTGTGTGTGTATATTATAATGTGGGATGGTGTGTGGCAGTCTGGGCTCCCAAAAGAGTTGACTACACAATATAGAATATTTTGTGAGATTTAAAGGGAACCTGTCACCATGAAAATGCAATTTAAGCTCCAGGCACCATGTTATAGAGCAGGAGGAGCTGAGCACATTACTATATACGGTAGGTTTTGTGGGAACAGATTCAGTAAAACTTATATTTTATACATTTAAATTCCTGCTTATTCTGGGCTTTGAAGTCAAGGAGGCGGTCCATCAGTGATTGACACTTTTCCCTCTATGACTGTGCATACAGAGATAGCTGTCAATCACTGATAGGACCGCCTCCTGGACTCCAAAGCCTTTCAGCTCCTCCTGCCCTAGTAAATGGTGCCTCGAGCTTACATTGCATCTCGGACACCATTTTCAACATGACCGGTTCCCTTTAAAGGGGTTTTCCTACTCATTCCAAATAATGATCTATTCTCTGGATAGGTCATCAGTATCTGAACGGTTGGGGTCCAACACCCAGGACCCCCTCAGATTAACTGTTTGATAAGGCTCCTGCAGCCTTCTCGCAGCTTACCAAGCACAGCACTGCCCATTGTATAGTGTCTGGGCTTGGTATAACTTGAATGGGACTGAGTTGCTCCTAGGCCACATGACCGTTGAACATGATGCCACTGGCCTAGGGTAAGCTGCGCAAAAGCCACAGCAAACAGTGGAGTACCAGTCCCTTCTCAAACAGCTGATCAGCTGGGGTCCCGGGCATCAGACCCCCACTGATCAGATACTGATGACCTATCTAGAAGATAGGTCATCAGTTAAAAAATGTTGGAAAACCCCTTTAAAGGTGTTGTCTCACTTCTGCAAATGGCATTTAGAGAAAGTTAATACAAGGCACTTACTAATGTATTGTAATTGTCCATATTGCCTCCTTTGCTGGCCTGATAAATTTTTCCATCACATTATATACTGGTCGTATACAGGGGTTATGACCACCCTGCAATCCATCAGTGGTGGTCGTGCTTGCACACTACAGAAGAAAGAACGCTGAATCGGTGACCATAATCCTTGAGAACAATGTGATGGAAAAATGAATCAAACCAGCAAAGGAGGCAATTTGGACAATCACAATACATTAGTAGGTGTCTTGTATTAACTTTTTTAATATACAGAATAATGTGTAATTCTGATTATAAACGTGTAAACTATTGAACTGATCCTTTGCTGGGTTCTGGTAGATATAATACAAAGCTCCAAACTCTGAGAGTGGATGTTATACTGAGGACTTTTAGCGATGACTCTTGGTCACCATTCTATGGCAATATTGCCAACCCTGTATTTGGCATTACATTTGGAACCAATGGAGGTCATATTTAAAAAAAAAAAAAAAAACTATTGTGATTTTTACGGCCTGTTTGTTTGCAGAATTTTATACATGCGAGTCCGCCATCAGAGAATTGAAACTTTATAAAACTGAACAGTGGTTGCAATAAAATTGTCTTATATTGAAATAAGGCAATAAAGAGTTTAGACAGAAGTTATAAAGCAGAAATATACAATATTCATTGTGCTTAACCATACTTTTTTACACTGCAAGAATTTTAGGATGTTACATTAAAATAAAATCTGACCTCTTTCTTCTTGCATGTGTCAAATTATAATTGACTAATTTGTGTTTGTAAAAGGATCATCTGACATTAGAATATTGATAGCCTATCCTCAGAATAGGTAATCAATATCTGATCGGTGGGTGTCAAACTCCTAGGACTCCGATGATCAGTTGTTTGAAGTGGCTGCAGCTCTCCAGCCTCCTTGAAGTTGACCAAGCACAGTGCCGTACCTTGTATAGTGGCTGTGCTTGGTATTGCAGCTTGGGCCTATTTAATTAATGTGACCAGTGAACGTGATGTCATAACACTCACTGGTTCACCATGACCTCTTCAAACGGCTGATCGGCAGGGGTCCTGGGAGTCGGACCCCCACCGATTGGATATAGATGACCTATCCTGAGGAAAGGCCATCCGTATCAAATATCGGACAAGTCTACAGACAATGGGGAGATTTCTGAAATCCTGTCTCTATTTTCCATAGCAACCAATCACAATACAGCTTATATTTTGCGTTCACTAGAAAAATTAAAGCTGCACTGTGATAGGTTGCTATGGGTAACAGATTTTTTTTAAATAACTTTTTAAAAAATCTGATGGATTCCATGATGAACAGTCTCTTTTTAATACTTTAAAGTCAACTTTTGTGGGAGTTTGAGAGCAAGAGTTTTCACATAGCTGTGTGTGGTCCTTAAAATACAGTTCATGTGATGACCACATTTCCCAGATCAACCACAGCTCACCCGACCCAATCTCACTGCATCATAATGATCTATTCTATTGTAGATACATTGAAACAGCACACCAATCTGAGGTTGTGGTACAACTAGAAGGGTTCTTCAACTTATACGCAAAGAAAGTTCAGTGCTCTCAACTTCCTTTGACTGCAGGTCTAATGTGCCATCCACACCTCAGATGGCATCATTTCACTTTGAGGCAGTAAACCCGCTGTTGGGCTTAGAGTCACATAATTTTGGCGCACTGTGGCCAGTCCAGGAAATGCTGCCATCACATGGACCACACACACTTCTTTTTACAGCACAAATTTGGCACACCTTCCATGCCAAAAAGCTGACATGTTCTTGCCGCTTCGGTTTATAGCCAGGACTGCGTCAAGACACTGTACTTTTCTAGTCTCGGCTAGAGTTGTTGCGATACCAAATTTTTGATTCGGTTGCGATACTCTATACCATTCGATACCACGCGAAAATATAAATTATAAAAAATATATAAATTATATAAAATATAAACCAAAAAAGCCACGTGCATTCTGCATTTTAAAAAATGGCGAATCGCGCAGTTTTTTTTTTTTTTTTTTTTTTCCTGATCCGGCGTTCACCGCATAATTTTTTCAAAATATTTTAATAGTTTGGACTTTTCTGACGCGGTGATATGTTTATTCCTTTTATATGTGAAATTGGGAAAGGGGGTGATTCATACTTAATATTTATTTTATTTTTTTACACTTTTTTTATTTAATAACTATTTCCCCCCTTAGGGGCTTAGTACCTGGGATTTTTTTCATCCCTTGTCCTATTCACCCTGATAGAGCTCTATCAGGGTGAATAGGACTTCACACACTCTCCCTGCTTCCCTGTGCATAGTGCACAGCATCAGGGATGTTAACATGGCAGCCAGGGCTTCAGTAGCGTCCTGGCTGCCATGGTAACCGATCGGAGCCCCAGGATTACACTGCTGGGGCTCCGATCAGAAGCTGCCACTGCACCACCAATGAGGGGGAGGGAAGAGGACCCTGTGGCCACTGCCACCAATGATTTTAATACTGGGGGGAGGGGGTACTGTGCCACCAATGATAATTACCCCTTAATACAGGAGGCGGGTACTGGCAGATCAGCGGCAGTTAACCCGTCAGGTGCCGCACCTGAGAGGGTTACCTGCCGCTGATAGCAGCTCCCTGTCAGAGGCAGGGTGTCGGCACCCGCCTCCTGTATTGTGTGTTAAAGTCTGGACCCAAATAAAGTAGTCTTTAAGTATTAGGCTACACAGAGCTGCGCCCAGAGATGTCCCAGCACTTACTATTATTCCTGGGCGCTGCTCCGTTCGCCCGCTGTGCCCCATTACTGTCTCCTCTCCTGCTCCATATGCCAATTACTATCGGAGCAATGGGGAGGAGACCTCAGCTTCTCTAGTGGGTGTTCCTTCTCCCTGGCCAATCGCAGCGCAGGAAGAAGGAATGCCCACTAGAGAAGCGGAGGTCTCCTCCCCATTGCTCCGATAGTAATTGGCATATGGAGCAGGAGAGGAGACAGTAATGGGGCACAGCAGGCAAACGGAGCGGTGCCCAGGTATAATAGTAAGTGATGGGACATCTCTGGGTGCCGCGCTGTGTAGGAAAAGTCCTATCATTGGTGGCTCAGTGCGCCCGCCCCTCTCTCCGTTCATTGGTGGCAGCAGCAGCACAGGGAGGGAGAGACTGCTTCCTTCTACCCTGTGCTGCTGAGGGAACATGAGCGCGCCGTCAGCAGCGCGCTCATGTTCAGAGATACTAGACTGCGCAGCCCAGTATCGGAAAAATGGAAATCCCGGTATCGTATCGATACCAGGACAAAGGTATCGCAACAACTCTAGTCTCGGCAGTCTGACCTTGTGAGCTTTCTAGATTACCTGTTTGTGGAACCACAGACATTTCTAAGGGAGCTACAGTGCTGCCCATAATTATTCATACCCCTGGCAAATTTTGACTTAAAGTTACTTTTATTCAACCAGCAAGTAATGTTTTGATGGGAAATGACATAGGTGTCTCCCAAAAGATAATAAGACCATATACAAGGCATTATTGTGGGGGGGACATTTCTCAGCTTTTATTTACATTTGAGCAAAAAGTGTCCAGTCCAAAATTTTTCATACCTTTCTCAATAATCAATAGAAAAGCCTTTATTGGCTATTACAGCAATCAAACGCTTCCTATAATTGCAGACCAGCTTTTTGCATGTCTCCACAGGTATTTTTGCCCATCTTTAGCAATGAGCTCCAAATCTTTCAGTTGGAGGGTCTTCTTGCCATCACCCTGATCTTTAGCTCCCTCCACAGATTCTCAATTGGATTCAAGTCTGGACTCTGGCTGGGCCACTCCAAAACGTTAATATTTTTGTCTGCTAACCATTTCTTCACCACTTTTGCTGTGTGTTTTGGGTCATTGTCATGCTAAAATGTCCACTGGTGCCCAAGGCCAAGTTTCTCTGCAGACTGCCTGATGTTGTCGTTGAGAATCCTCATGTATTGCTCTTTTTTCATGGTGCCGTTTACTGAGATTAGGTTCCCTGATCCATTGGCTGAAAAACACCCCAAAGCATTAGGTTCCCACCACCATGTTTGACAGTGGGGATGGTGTTCTTTGGGTTGAAGGCTTCTCCTTTTTTACACCAAATGAAGGAAACATCATTGTGACCAAACAATTCAATTTTTGTTTCATCTGACCATAACACAGAAGACCAGAAGTCTTCTTCTTTGTCCAGATGAGCTTTTGCAAAGGGCAAGCAAGCTTTTGTGTGCCTTATCTGGATAAGTGGAACCCAGCACTGTCCAGTGTCCGTTGGATTGCCTGCCTTGAGACATTGCCACCAGATTCACCAGGATGGCCTTGGAGGTGATCCTTGGATTCTTTTTCACCTCTCTAACTATCCTCCTGGCCAGCACAGATGTCACTTTTGGCTTCTGACCACGTCCTCTGAGATTCTCCACAGTGCGGAACATCTTGTATTTTTTGCTCAAATGTAAATAAAAGCTGAGAAATGGCTTTTTTTCTACAATAATGCCTCTTGTACATCGTTTTATTATCTTTTGGGAGACAGCCATGTCATTTCCTGTCAAAAAATTGCTTGCTGGTTGAATAAAAGTAACTAAGTCAAAATTTCCCAGGATATGAATAATTATGGGCAAAAAATTATTAATGAATAAAATTTTTTAAGCAATTTTACTTTTATTCACATTTTTTGTCCTGCTAGGGGACCACGTGAGTGTTAATACAAAACACTGTGATACTTCTGTAAAGCCTCATAGGCTTCCATAGATAGCAGTTCCAGAGGCCTTTATTAGACCTCTAGCTGCCCTGTCAACCATTGCATCCCCTCAATCATGTGACCCGCAGACAGACCGAGGGAACCTGTCTAACGTCTCAGATAAGGGGGTGGCTACTTTCACACTTGCAGCAGAGTGATCCAGCAAGCAGTTCCGTCACCGGAACTGCCTGCCAGATCAGGCAATCTGCATGCAAACGGACAGCATTTGTAGACTGATCCGGATATGGATCCTTCTCTCTGCATGTCATCCGGGGAAACTGATCCGTTATATACAGTACAGACCAAAACTTTGGACACATCTTCTCAATCAAAAAGTTATCTTTATTTTCATGACTATGAAAATTGTAGATTCACACTGAAGGCAAAAAAGTGTGAAACTGAATATATGTCATATTCTAGGTTCTTCAAAGTAGCCACCTTTTGCTTTGATTACTGCTTTGCACACTCTTGGCATTCTCTTGATGAGCTTCAAGAGGTAGTCACCTGAAATGGTCTTCCAACAGTCTTGAAGGAGTTCCCAGAGATGCTTAGCACTTGTTGGCCCTTTTGCCTTCACTCTGCGGTCCAGCTCACCCCAAACCATCTCAAATGGGTTCAGGTCCGGAGACTGTGGAGGCCAGGTCATCTGGCGCAGCACCCCATCACTCTCCTTCATGGTCAAATAGCCCTTACACAGCCTGGAGGTGTGTTTGGGGTCATTGTCCTGTTGAAAAATAAATGATGGTCCATTTATTTTTCAACAGGACAATGAAAAATGTCCATTCTTTGTGTTCTTTAGCCCAAACAAGTCTCTTCTGCTTGTTGCCTGTCCTTAGCAGTGGTTTCCTAGCAGATATTCTACCATGAAGGCCTGATTCACACAGTCTCCTCTTAACAGTTGTTCTAGAGATGTGTCTGCTGCTAGAACTCTGTGTGGCATTGACCTGGTCTCTAATCTGAGCTTCTGTTAACCTGCGATTTCTGAGGCTGGTGACTCGGATGAACTTATCCTCCGCAGCAGAGGTGACTCTTGGTCTTCCTCTGCTGGGGCGGTCCGCATGTGAGACAGTTTCTTTGTAGCGCTTGGTGGTTTTTGTGACTGCACTTGGGGACACTTTCAAAGTTTTCCCAATTTTTCGGACTGACTGACCTTCATTTCTTAAAGTAATTATGGCCACTTGTTTTTCTTTACTTAGCTGCTTTTTTCTTGCCATAATACAAATTCTCGATGTGCAGGGAGAAAGATAATAGAGTTGCGGCACTCACCAGGATGTAAGCAGGTATCTTTATTCAGGCTTCCTTAGAAGTCGATACATTAGGGATTCAGGGGCGGACACAGTGTTGCAAGCGGCAATATAATACAAATTCTAACAGTCTAGTTAGCTGTGTATCCACCTGACTTCTCCACAACGCAACTGATGGTCCCAACCCCATTTATAAGGCAAGAAATCCCACTTATTAAACCTGACAGGGCACACCTGTGAAGTGAAAACCATTCCAGGTGACTACCTCTTGAAGCTCATCAAGAGTGTGCAAAGCAGTAATCAAAGCAAAAGGTGGCTACTTTGAAGAACCTAGAATATGACATATTTTCAGTTGTTTCACACTTTTTTGTGCTGTAGATAATTCCACATGTGTTAATTCATAGTTTTGATGCCTTCAGTGTGAATCTACAATTTTCATAGTCATGAAAATAAAGAACCTCTTTGAAGGAGAAGGTGTGTCCAAACTTTTGGTCTGTACTGTATATATATATTTTTTTCAATTTTTACCGGTCTGTGCATACGTAGTCCTGTAGGACGGAGTCGGCATTGCAGTATTTTTAATGCTGGATCCGGCACTAATACATTTCAATGTAAATTAATGCCAGCACCTGATCCAGAATTTGGGACGGAGATAATACCCCAGTATGCTGCGGTATTTCCTCCGTCCAAAACGCCGTTCAGTGACTAAACTGAAGACATCCTGACCTGATTTCTCTCCATTCAGAATGCATGGGGATGAAACTGATCAGTTCTTTTCTGGTATTGAGCGCCTAGGATGGAACAAAGTGCCGAAAAGAAAAATGCTAGTGTGAAAGTACCCTAAAACTGCATAGATAGGAGTCATCTCCAGCCCTAGCAGCTGTGGTAGGAGTCCAGCTATGTGTACCAGCTCTGTTCCTGCTGCTGATCTCTTTGGTACAGTGGTAGTACCCACAAGATCACGCTGATGTATATACACTCATTGACAAAAAGTGATTACAATATTAGAGCAAAAGGAGAAGTTTATTGTGGCTCCGCAGATCATCACACCAGCGGTTGAGGCAGTGTGTCCCTCCACAGCAAAGGCAGGATTGAGGCGCTCACCAGGTCTCCATACTCAAACCCAACCGTCACAAAAGACGATATGGTGTAGCAGTCCAGATTTCTCATTCGTGACACCACTGCAAACTAAGGAAATGGTGGCTGGCTGTTAATGGCAGGACACATATCGGGCACCGAGCTCAGAAAAAACTGGCACTCCCTTCTTCTTTATAGATTTCCACAAGTTTATTGCAGCATCAATATGTGATACGTTTCGGCTCAGACGCAAATCTTTTTCAAACATATGTATGTAAGTTTGAAAAGGGCTCATGCCTGAGCCAAAACGCATCTTATATTGATGCTGCAATAACCTTGTGAAAATCTACAAAGAAGGGAGTGCAAGTTTGGTGCCTAATATGTGTCTGGAGGCTGTTCGCCGTGTGTGCATGCCATCATGTAACCACTGCTCCCAACAGCTAGGTCAGAACGAGCTTATTGGCGAGCAACACTTCTGCTTCTCTAAGTGTACTTTCACACTTGCGTCAGAGGATTCCAGCAGGCAGTTCCGTTGCCAGAACTGCCGGCCGGATCCGGCAATACGGATGCATTTGTCAGACTGATCCGGATGCGGATCCGTCTGACAAATGCATTAAAATACCGGATCCGTCTCTCCAGTGTCATCCGGAAAAACGGATCCGGTATTTATTTATTTTTTCACAGATCTAAAGCATGCTCAGGCCGGAAGTACGGATCCGGTAATGCGGCAATTTTAATGCTATCATACGCTAATGCATTTCAATGGAAATTAATGCCGGATCCAGCATGCTGCGGTATTTTCTCCGGCCAAAAAACGTAAGAGGGACTGAAGTGATGCATCCTGAACGGATTGCTCTCCATTCAGAATGCATTAGGATAAAATTGCTCAGTTTTTTCCGGTATTGAGCCCCTAGGATGGAACTCTATGCCGGAAAAGAAAAACGCTAGTGTGAAAGTACCCTATGTCCCTGTCTGTCAACTGGGTAAAATGCAGCGAGGAAGCACTTTTATGTCAGCGTCTGCTCCGAACTTACCTCACTGTTGGGCCACCAATTCCACTATCTCTGCTGTGCCCTTGTGATGGCTGGGACTGGATGTGGGATGTGGATCTGTGTGCTGGCCACTGTTAAAGGGTTTCTACCACTTGCTGTGGACACATTTTGTTTTCAGACACTAGCGATCCGCTAGTGTCTGATGTACCATACAAGCCAAGTATTATATTCCTCCGTTCCACCGTTTTCTTTAAAAAAGCTCTTTTATATTTATGCAAATGAGCCTCTAGGTGCTATGTGGGCGTCTTTTCAGCACCTAGAGGCTCCGTCTACCTTCATAAACTGCCGCCCAGCTCCTCGCTCCAGCACGCCCATCTCCTAGTGAAATCGATCCTCCCCCTGCTTCTGGCGTCCGAAATCTCGCGCCTGCGCCGTTCGTCTCTGCGTTCGGCGCAGGCACAGTCAATGTCTGAGCGCTCAGACATTGACTGCGCCGAATGCAGAGACGAACGGCGCAGGTGCGAGATTTCGGACGCCAGAAGCAGGGGGAGGATCGATTTCACTAGGAGCTGGGCGGCAGTTTATGAAGGTAGACGGAGCCTCTAGGTGCTGAAAAGACACCCACATAGCACCTAGAGGCTCATTTGCATAAATATAAAAGAGCTTTTTTAAAGAAAACGGCAGAACGGAGGAATATAATACTTGGCTTGTATGGTACATCAGACACTAGCGGATCGCTAGTGTCTGAAAACGAAATGTGTCCACAGCAAGTGGTAGAAACCCTTTAAAACAGCACATAGATGGGAAATACATTCATATGAAGGCCTAAAAATACAGTGAGGTGCTGTGGGTGTGTGCATAACGCATACAGTGCAGAGCGGTGTGTGCATAACGCATACAGTGCAGAGCGGTGTGTGCATAACGCATACAGTGCAGAGCGGTGTGTGCATAACGCATACAGTGCAGAGCGGTGTGTGCATAACGCATACAGTGCAGAGCGGTGTGTGCATAACGCATACAGTGCAGAGCGGTGTGTGCATAACGCATACAGTGCAGAGCGGTGTGTGCATAACGCATACAGTGCAGAGCGGTGTGTGCATAACGCATACAGTGCAGAGCGGTGTGTGCATAACGCATACAGTGCAGAGCGGTGTGTGCATAACGCATACAGTGCAGAGCGGTGTGTGCATAACGCATACAGTGCAGAGCGGTGTGTGCATAACGCATACAGTGCAGAGCGGTGTGTGCATAACGCATACAGTGCAGAGCGGTGTGTGCATAACGCATACAGTGCAGAGCGGTGTGTGCATAACGCATACAGTGCAGAGCGGTGTGTGCATAACGCATACAGTGCAGAGCTCTGTGTGCATAACGCATATAGTGCAGTGCGGTGTGTGTGTGTGTGTGTAAAGCATATAGGGGGTCATTTATCAAACTGGTGTAAAGTAGAACTGGCTTAGTTGCCCTTAGTAACCAATCAGATTCTCCTTTTATTTTCCAAAGGAGCTGTCCAAAATGAAATGAGGAATCTGATTGGTCACTATGGGCAACTATTTTACACCAGTTTAATAACTGACACCTAAGTGTCTATTAAGTTAATAGTGTTAAAGGGAAGTTGTCACGAATGTAGTGCTGTCCTATCTGAGGGCAGCATAAATTGATGACAGATACCCTGTGCAAAATGTTGGCTTCCTTCTGTTGAGCTTGAGGAGCCCTGACTGCTGGAGAAGGTGTGCGGGCCGCTGGGAGATGCAGTGGTTTCTGCGTAAGGCTGTACAGCTACATTAGCGCCACTGTGTGATGACACTCCTGGGGTGGACATACCACTGCTGTGTCCTGACTTGAGTGCTGCCAGCATTACTGCAGAGGTTAAAGGGGTGGGGGGTATACGTATAAGTGCTGCCAGCATTACTGCAGAGGTTAAAGGGGTGGGGGGGGTAGACGTACGAGTGCTGCCAGCATTACTGCAGAGGTTAAAGGGGTATACGTATAAGTGCTGCCAGCATTACTGCAGAGGTTAAAGGGGTGGGGTGGGGTGGGGGGGGTAGACATATGAGTGCTGCCAGCATTATTGCAGAGGTTAAAGGGGTGGGGGGGGGGGGGTAGACGTATGAGTGCTGCCAGCATTACTGCAGAGGTTAAAGGGGTGGGGGGTAGACGTATGAGTGCTGTCAGCATTACTGCAGAGGTTATGTTATGTTACTAAGTCCTTGTATAGCGCTCTAGAGGAACTCAATCCGATCGAAGCGCTTGTCGACGGCTATATTGGTGGGCCCCTCGTCATCCTACACAAAAAGCCAGGTCTTAACCAACTTCCTAAATTCCAGGTAGTTTGATGTTGTTCTAATGTGTTCTGGGAGGGAGTTCCAGATCTTGGGGGCCAATACTGAGAAACGTCTGTCCCCCCCTTGTCTTGAGGCGGGTTCTTGGCACCGACAGAAGGGAGGCTGAGGTGGATCTCAGTTCTCTAGGAGGATGGTGACGTGTTATCTTTTTTTGCAGGTAGATGGGACCTGTTTTGTAGAGAGCTTTGTGTGTTAAGCAGCACAGCTTAAAGTGCACTCTCTCTTTCACTGGGAGCCAGTGGAGTTCCCTGCGTGCTTTTGTGACCGAATCTGTCCAGTTTAGTTTCTTGATGAGCCGGATGACGTATGAGTGCTGCCAGCATTACTGCAGAGGTTAAAGGGGTGGGGGGGTATAGGTATGAGTGCGGCCAGCATTACTGCAGAGGTTAAAGGGGTGGGGGGGTCAGCCTGTCAGTGCTCACACCATACACCGGTCTGCATGGTGGTCGTCCCAGAAGGAAGCCTTTTCTAAAGATGATTTTCACTTAGGGGTGCACTCACTTTTGTTTCCAGCGGTTTAGACATTAACCCCTTAAGGACCAGGCCATTTTTTGCAAATCTGACCAGTATCACTTGAAGTGCTGATAACTTTAAAACACTCTGACTTATCCAGGCCGTTCTGAGATTGTTTATTCGTCACATATTGTACTTCATGACACTGGTAAAATGAAGTTAAAAAAAAATCTTTTTTATTTATAAAAAAACAATTTTACCAAAAATTTGTAAAAATAAAATACCAAATTTCCAAGTTTCAATTTCTCTTCTTGTGTAATACATAGTAATACCTCCAAAAATAGTTATTACTTTACACTGCCATCATAGCGCCGGAGCCTTGACACGCAAAAGTGTGGGGCCTTTTTTCCTCTACAGGCTTACCTTATTGAGAGACTTTCGCTCCTGATGACACGGGCAGATTATGTCACGTTGAAATGCATTGAACCGGTGATCTCTATCCAGGACACGGCTCTATAGGCAGGGTGCATACTAAGTGTCAGGCAGCGCACCCGCTGACCTGGTAGTGTGAATGCAGTCTGATACTTAGACCCAGTGCTGTTTCACATGAATAGGTAGGCAGCTGAGTGAGCATCTATGGAATCACTCAACACTGTGTGGATGCTGTATGCTGGAATGCCCTGATAGGGTGTGTGATGTATTTCACATACTAAGGCCTCATGCACACGACCGTTGTGTGCATCCATGGCCATTGTGCAGTTTTCCATTTTTTTTCGCGGACCCATTGACTTTCAATGGGTCCGTGGAAAAATCGGAAAATGCACCGTTTTGCAGCCGAGGCCGTGATCCGTGTATCCTGTCCTATTTTTTTGACGGACAACGGATCACGGACCCATTCAAGTCAATGGGTCCGTGAAAGAACACGGATGCACACAAGATTGGCATCCATGGCCGTAGGTTACTTTCATACAGACGGATCCGAAGATCCGTCTGCATAAAAGCTTTTTCAGATCTAAGTTTTCACTTCGTGAAAACTCATTTCCGACAGTATATTCTAACACAGAGGCGTTCCCATGGTGATGGGACGCTTCTAGTTAGAATACACTACAAACTGTGTACAAGACTGCCCCCTGCTGCCTGGCAGCACCCGATCTCTTACAGGGGGCCGTGATAAGCACAATTAACCGCTTCAGGTGCGGCACCTGAAGGGGTTAATTGTACTATCATATCCCCCTGTAAGAGATCAGGGCTGCCAGGCAGCAGGGGGCAGACCCCTCCCCCCTCCCCAGTTTGAATATCATTGGTGGCCAGTGCGCCCCCCCCCCCCCCCCCCCTCTATTGTAATAATTCGTTGGTGGCACAGTGTGCACCCCCCATCGGACCCCCCCTTCCTCCCTGTATTGTAATAATTATTCGTTGGTGGCACAGTGTGCGCCCCCCATCGCCCCCACCCCCCCCCCCCCCGATCATTGGTGGCAGCGGAGTTCCGATCGGAGTCCCAGTTTAATCGCTGGGGCTCCGATCGGTAACCATGGCAACTAGGACGCTACTGCAGCCCTGGTTGCCCTGGTTACTTAGCAATAGTACAATAGTAAAAGATTCATACTTACCTGGGAGCTGCGATGTCTGTGTCCGGCCGGGAGCTCTACCTACTGGTAAGTGACAGCAATGCGCCGCACAGACCTGTCACTTACCAGTAGGAGGAGCTCCCGGCCGGACACAGACATCGCAGCTCCCAGGTAAGTATGAATCTTTTACTATTGTACTATTGCTAAGTAACCATGGCAACCAGGGCTGCAGTACGGTCCTGGTTGCCATGGTTACCGATCGGAGCCCCAGCGATTAAACTGGGACTCCGATCGGAACTCCGCTGCCACCAATGATGGGGGGGGGGAGATGGGAGGCCGCACACTGGCCACCACCAATGTTGTTAATGCTATAGAGGGAGGGGGGGGGCCGATGGGGGGCACACACTGTGCCACCAACGAATAATTATTACAATACAGGGAGGAAGGGGGGGGCGCACACTGTGCCACCAACAAATTATTACAATAGAGGGAGGGGGGGGGGGCGGCCGCACTGGCCACCAATGATATTCAAACTGGGGGTGGGGGGCTGCCCCCTGCTGCCTGGCAGCCCTGATCTCTTACAGGGGGATATGATAGTACAATTAACCCCTTCAGGTGCGGCACGTGAGCAGCAGGGGGCAGTCATGTACACAGTTTGTAGTATATTCTAACTAGAAGCGTCCCCATCACCATGGGAACGCCTCTGTGTTAGAATATACTGTCAGAAATGAGTTTTCACGATGTAACTCATATCCGACAGTATATTCTAACATAGAGGCGTTCCCATGGTGATGGGGACGCTTCAAGTTAAAATATACCATCGGATTGGAGAAAACTCAGATCAGATGGTATAAAACGGACTCCAGACTTTACATTGAAAGTCAATGGGGACGGATCCATTTGAAATGGCACCATATTGTGTCAACGTCAAACGGATCCGTCCCCATTGACTTGCATTGTAATTCAGGACGGATCCGTTTGGCTCCACACGGCCAGGCGGACACCAAAACGTTTTTCATGTCCGTGGATCCTCCAAAAATCAAGGAAGACCCACGGACGAAAAAACGGTCACGGATCACGGACCGTGAAAAAATACTGTCGTGTGCATGAGGCCTAACAGTCTGAGATTGGAACACAACACTGATTCCACTCATGACAGGGCCTCCAGCTTTTTATTCGCTATCAGCTGCTCTGCTGGTTAATGCTAGGTAGGACTGCAAATGAACGCACCTGTGCCGTGTCCTGATTCCTTCTCCAGCAAACGTTCCAGCAGGATTAGGATTTAGTCCAGACTGTACGTTATGTAGTGGGTCTATTACCTTCCTGAACTACATTACTTCAGTCTGGAGCCGGAAATTCACGAAAGTGATGTACAGTTATTTCACGTTTTAACTAGATATTAATAAAAATACTTTATTATTTTCTTTTAAATACGTTCTTCAGGCAGTGTGATATAATTACTTTACATTCTCCATATGTCTACATCATGTTTGGATTATTTTGGGAATGATATTTTATTTTTTTGGGGATGTTGCAAGGCTTAGAAGTTTAGAAGCAAATCTTGAAATTTTTCAGAAATGTTCAAAAACCCAATTTTTAGGGACCAGTTCAGGTCTGAAGTCACTTTGTGAGGCTTACATAATAGAAACCACCCAAAAATTACCTCATTCTATAAACTACACCCCTCAAGGTATTCAAAACTGATTTTACAAACTTTGTTAACCCTTTAGGTGTTCCACATGAATTAATGGAAAATCCAAAATTTCACTTTTTTAGCAGATTTTCCATTTTAATTTTTTTTTTTTCCAGTTACAAAGCAAGGGTTAACAGCCAAACCAAACTCAATATTTATGGCCCTATTCTGTAGTTTACAGAAACACCCCATATGTGGTCGTAAACCGCTGTACGGGCACACGGCAGGGCGCAGAAGGAAAAGAATGCCATGCGGTTTTTGGAAGGCAGGTTTTGCTGGACTGTTTTTTTTTTTTACACCATGTCCCATTTGAAGCCCCCCTGATGCACCCCTAGAGTAGAAACTCCATAAAAGTGACCCCATTTTAGAAACTACGGGATAGGGTGGCAGTTTTGTTGGTACTAGTTTAGGGTACATATGATTTTTGGTTGCTTTATATTACACTTTTTGTGAGGCAAGGTAACAAGAAATAGCTGTTTTGGCGCCGTTTTTATTTTTTGTTATTTACAACATTCATCTGACAAGTTAGATTATGAGATATTTTTATAGACCAGGTTGTCACAGATGCGGCGATACCTAATATGTATACTTTTTTTAAAAATGTATGTACGTTTTACACAATGATTTTATTTTTGAAGCAAAAAAAATCATGTTTTAGTGTTTCCATAGATGTAAGGTGACAAAAAATGGTTTATTTAGCACAGTTTTTATTTTTTACGGTGTTCATCTGAGAGGTTAGGTCATGTGATATTTTTATAGAGCCGGTCGATACGGACGTGGCAATACCAAATATGTATACTTTTTATTTATTTATGCAAGTTTTACACAATAACAGCATTTTTCAAACAAAAAAAATGATGTTTTAGTGTCTCCATATTCTGAGCCATAGTTTTTTTATTTTTTGGGCAATTGTCTCAGGTAAGGGCTCATTTTTTGCGGGATGAGGTGACGGTTAGATTGGTACTATTTTGGTGGGCAAACGCCTTTTTGATCGCTTGCTGTTGTACTTTTTGTGATTTTATTTTTTACGGTGTTCATCTGAGGGGGTTAGTTCATGTGATATGTTTATAGAGCCGGTCGATACGGATGCGGGGATACCTAATATGTATACTTTTTTTCCCCCCTATTTTTTACCAATTATTTTTTAACTTTACTTGGGGAAAATTACGTTTTTATTTTTACTTGAAAATTTTAATTTTTGGGGAGGAAACTTTTTTTTTGTCCCACTTTGGGAATTGAATTTTTGGGGGTATATTCCTTTACAATGCATTCCAATACTTGTGTATTGGAATGCATTGGCTGTATGAGTAATACTGTGTGTATTACTCATACAGCTTCCGGGGCCTGTGAGATCCAGGGGGCTGGATCTCACATGCTCTTCACTGGAAGGCAGTGCAGATGCCTCAGGAAGGCATTGCGCTGCCTTCCATGCCATCGGGTCCCCCCCACAGCCCCATGGGAACCCGATGGCACCACCGCCGCACCAGATAAAAGCCGCAAACCGCAGGTCTGAATTGACTTGCGGTTTGCAGCAATCGCCGACACTGGGGGGTTACGGGACCCTCCTGCGCATTTAGCCGAGGTGCCTGCTCAATGATTTGAGCAGGCACCTTGTTACGATCACTGCCCGCCGGGCGGCGGTGATCGGAACAACACGTGACGTACCGGTAATGGCTGTGTGTTGAGGGCACACCAAATGTACACTGCTATACAAGCCGCACACGGACTGCTTTACACTGTATCACAGTGTCAGATCTTCAGTGCTGTCCCATGAAAAGATGAAATAAAATATTTACAAAAATGTGAGGGGTGTAGTCACTTTTGCGAGATACTGTAAATCGTGCTGTGGTGCTTGTAATGTATACGGTGCAGAGCTGTGTGTGTAATGTATACGGTGCAGAGCTGTGTGTGTAATGTATACGGTGCAGAGCTGTGTGTGTAATGTATACGGTGCAGGGCTGTGTGTGTAATGTATACGGTCAGTGCTGTGTGTGTAATGTATACGGTGCAGGGCTGTGTGTGTAATGTATACGGTGCAGAGCTGTGTGTGTAATGTATACGGCGCAGAGCTGTGTGTGTAATGTATACGGTGCAGGGCTGTGTGTGTAATGTATACGGTGCAGAGCTGTGTGTAATGTATACGGTGCAGGGCTGTGTGTGTAATGTATACGGTGCAGGGCTGTGTGTGTAATGTATACGGTGCAGGGCTGTGTGTGTAATGTATACGGCGGAGAGCTGTGTGTAATGTATACGGCGCAGAGCTGTGTGTGTAATGTATACGGCGCAGAGCTGTGTGTAATGTATACGGCGCAGAGCTGTGTGTAATGTATACGGCGCAGAGCTGTGTGTGTAATGTATACGGCGCAGAGCTGTGTGTAATGTATACGGCGCAGAGCTGTGTGTGTAATGTATACGGCGCAGAGCTGTGTGTAATGTATACGGCGCAGAGCTGTGTGTGTAATGTATACGGCGCAGAGCTGTGTGTAATGTATACGGTGCAGGGCTGTGTGTGTAATGTATACGGTGCAGGGCTGTGTGTGTAATGTATACGGTGCAGAGCTCTCTGTGTAATGTATACGGCGCAGAGCTGTGTGTGTGTAATGTATACGGTGCAGAGCTGTGTGTGTAATGTATACGGCGCAGAGCTGTGTGTGTGTAATGTATACGGCGCAGGGCTGTGTGTGTAATGTATACGGTGCAGAGCTCTCTGTGTAATGTATACGGTGCAGAGCTGTGTGTGTAATGTATACGGCGCAGAGCTGTGTGTAATGTATACGGTGCAGAGCTGTGTGTAATGTATACGGTGCAGAGCTGTGTGTGTAATGTATACGGCGCAGAGCTGTGTGTGTAATGTATACGGCGCAGAGCTGTGTGTGTAATGTATACGGCGCAGAGCTGTGTGTGTGTGTGTAATGTACCTCCCATACATGTGACCGATCACATGCTCATGACGTCATCAAAGGTCCTTGACCCCCACCAGGATTTAGTCTCTAATGTCAGGGTTTGCGCCTAGAATGTATGGGCTTCTGAGCGAATGCAGCCCCGCCCACAAATCGCTGTAAGAACTCGCGTCCACCACCATAACAAGCCTCACTCTAAACCTAGTTCAGACACACACAAAAAACCGCACAGAACATCTAGAAAAAGTCCCACAGCTCTTAAAAAACAGAACATTCACCTAAACCCTACTTTTTACCTCCACCTATCTCAGTCACATGATCTCGTCATGTGACCTAAACCTCACAGGAACCCATACACACTAGGCTTTTGTGATATTGAGGCTTGGAACCCAGACAGGAAGTTTGTGATAAGCTAATATCCGGTGTGTAAGTTCTGTCAGAAGCTGGGGCTTCCATTTCTCGATTAAATGTCTCCTTTGTCCAGGGCACCCTAAAGACTGGCGCGTACAGGTGAGAGCCGCCGCTGTCTACAGTAGACGGGGTGCTGTACACGTGTACTGGGCAGGAGGCCGTCACATCGACGGGCCAGTCCATTCTAGCAGCGCCTAATGACTGGTATCAGTGCTTGTAGGAGGCACCATTATGTGTGGGATAGGGTCCTGTGCGACTGGGGAGGGCAAGTGTTTTATTACATTCATTATAATGTTATCTATATGGGTGTATATTATATTGGTATAGATGGGTGTCTGTATATTATATTGGTGTATAGATGGGTGTCTTTATATTATATTGGTGTATAGATGGGCGTCTGTATATTATATTGGTGTATAGATGGGTGTCTTTATATTATATTGGTGTATAGATGGGTGTCTGTATATTATATTGGTGTATAGATATATTATGGTGTATAGATGGGCGTCTGTATATTATATTGGTGTATAGATGGGCGTCTGTATATTATATTGGTGTATAGATGGGCGTCTGTATATTATATTGGTGTATAGATGGGCGTCTGTATATTATATTGGTGTATAGATGGGTGTCTGTATATTATATTGGTGTATAGATGGGTGTCTGTATATTATATTGGTGTATAGATGGGTGTCTGTATATTATATTGGTGTATAGATGGGTGTCTGTATATTATATTGGTGTATAGATGGGTGTCTGTATATTATATTGGTGTATAGATGGGTGTCTGTCTATTATACAATTTATTTTATGCACTTATATAGCGCTGACATATTCTGCCACGCTTTACAGACATTTATAGGTTAATGTGTTGTATATTGTATAGATGTATATAGCTGTGTGTATATTATATTGTGGTATATGGGTGTATATTACATCGCTTTATACTGGTGTGTGTGCATATATACACAAACACATTATATTGGTATTTGTATCATTGTTCTGTAGGTGTGTGTGTATATCATTACATATAGGTCCTAGGAGCATATTAGAAATGGGGTCTGTATGTTTTTACATATCTGTAAATGAATCGGGTGGAGGTTGTGTGTTTTGTTACATATATGGGTGTTTGTATATTATATTATTGCATATAGGTGTTAATTCCATGTTGGAAATAGGATCTCTAGGGTTCTTACATATATTTGTAAATAAATGATAAATGGCATTTGTGCGTTATTAGAAATTGGATCACAATGTTTGTGTTTATTATTAGTATAGTATATTATTATATGGCATTGTGTATTTGTTACATACAGATGTCAGTGTGCGGGTGTTGATATCGTTGTATATAGGTATGAATGATAGGTATTACCAGTGGAATGTGTATATTAGTGTGTCATACAGTAACATGACTGCACATGGGTGCCTGTCATGTAACTATTATATATTGCTGTGAATTATTATAACTTGTGTGTGTATTCTATTACTTATGATCCCTCCCAGCGAGGCCTGTGCAGAGAGCCACACTTGCCTGCTCCCAGCCGCTCCTTTCAGGCTCTGTGGCTCCCAGGTCATCTTCACAGAAATTCCTGTCCCTACATGTAATCTTCCTGCATGGACAGGGTCACGTGCTGCTGCAGCCATGATTGGCCTAAGCGGTGACATATCCCCAAAGGATGTTGTCACGTACCACTTTGGAACAGGTCACTGCTGAGGCCACTCATTGGGTGCAGTGGCGCTCCTGATTCATTCTGTGTTGGAAGATTACATGCGGGAGTCAGAAGTCTGGTGAAGACAACCTGGGAGCCACAGAACCTGAACTGAGTTGTGGGGAGCAGGTAAGTATAGCTTTCTGCACAGGTCTCGCTAGAAGTGGGGAGAACATTATAAAAATATAATTCCCGAATAAGTCCTTTAAGGCTTCCAAGCGTTCTCGTACAGGCTTTCTGTATCTACTATATCTTCTACCTCTTTGGTCCGTGAGGGAATAAATGTATTTCTGAATTTACGGGAGGCCAAGGTTCTCATTAGACCCAGAATACGTTGGGGGTCATATAAGTCACTTCCTTTAGATTGGGATGGGGTTATTTACGTCACTTCCTTTCTGGCACCCGCACCCTCAACCCACTAAATCTGGTTCCAACAGGAACATCTCCGTCTGAAGGTGAGATATTCGGTCCTACCACGATGGGGTCAGGCTCATTGTCTTTTGAGATTTTTGGATCTCCCGCATCACAAGCACTTAGGTCAGCAAAGTAGTATCTTGAAGCTAAAACAGTGTCTGCTGTGAGGTCTTGTGGCTTCTCTAAATGTGTTATCAGAACCATGCAGGTCTTTTTTCCACTATTAGTTTTTTAGGTTCAGGATCTGAGACTTCGAAGGTCTCAGGCCTCTGTATCCTATTTTCAGAATCCTTTTACCACTAAGCCTGCCATCCATGATGTTTTTTTCAGAGAGTCGCCATTGCGGCTCCTTATCATTTTCTAACATCTCAGTGGGACCTCAAACTGGTTCTGGGAACCATGCAGTCTGCTAATTTTGAATCTCTACAAGAAGGGTGGCTGTTGTTTTGTCCTTTGCATTCCCATCATGTCTACGTCCTGCTCCATTAATTATAATGGGGACTGGCGGAGATCCATCTGCATTCAGGCAAATATGCCGAGAATAATCCGGAAGAAAACCTGACTGCAGCCGGATCTCCACCGATACCCATTATAGTTAATGGGGCTGGACAGAGACTTCTGAACTTCCATCAATGTTGGAATGCACAGAGATGTGTCAGGCTGTTCCCTGCCGGATCTCAAGCACTAGTGTAAGACTAGCCTAACACTTCCAGACACAGACCCTTTGATTTGGTTGTGGTAGGACTTCCGTGGTATAGAAGAGCTCCCTTCGCCATCACTGTAACAACAGTTTTGGGCAACACAAAATTTTCTTGATGCATATTTCCAATGGAATGAAAAAACGGTATGTGAACACGGGCCTTTAGTGTATTGTCTGTCATTCTGCTCCTGTCTGATCCTCTTATTCTCCCGGGAGATAAGCCGTGGCTTTCTCCCCTCTCCCCAGCTGAACGTGTATGGGGAGTCGGTAGAGATGTCCGTCGGTTGAACATTCATTCAGCAGAGAGCTTCTGAATGTGTGTCAGTGGTCTTAGATTGTATTTGGTGGTGGTGCACCTGACAGCAGGATGAATCCTAGTAAGCCAGGTTTACTACCTGGTAGGGTTGATACTGCTGATTAAAAGGATACCTGTCCTGTGAAAACCTATTGTGGTTTTCCTGAGAAAAACATTTCAATTCATTATGCATATAAGAGCTTCAGTGCACCAAGGGGTGGCGTCTAGCCCCTCAGCTTTCCAGTACTAACAGGCCACTTGGTGCACTTTAAGCCCTCATTTACGTAAAAAATTTTCAGGAATGCCACAAACAATTTTCACAAGACGGGTATCATTTAATCAGCAGGATCAACCCGACATTGCAGCATGTCTGGTTTAATAGGGTTGATCCGGCTGACTGGTGCTCTTTAACCCCCCTTCCCTTTGTTCTGTAATCTCTTATTGGTTTACTTACGCGGAAGGTAGTGTTTTTACAGTAGGTAAGGTTGCATCAAATAAATGTTCCTTCACACATTTTTGTGACCACAAACAAAATTTAATTATCTGCTTTACGATGCGAGTGTTCATCCTTATGTGACGTGTCTGTTCATAGGGGTCATCTTGAAGGCCACTCAAGGTGCTTCTTGAAAACATCCCGTGTGCTCACTGATGATGGACAAGGACAGGGATCATGTGGCTAAGAGGATATTAAAGCTTACCTTGGAGATCATCTATCTGTTGACCGGTGAGGTGCGTGATTCTGTCAGTGTCACAGTGATGTCACCTACCTCGTTCAGTATGTCACTATCCAAGCATAATTAGAATTTTAGTGAATTGTAGTTTCCTCGCTTTTCATCTGTTTATAGGAATATGGGCCTGTAAAGAAGATGGGAGAGTATACATCACTTAAGTCCATCATGGATCTTCAGTTCCCATCATGGGCACTTGAGGAGGAGCAGAAAGATGAGAAGATCCTAGATCTCACCAATAAGATAATTCGGCTGCTGACTGGAAAGGTGAGCGCTGCTGGGATTGCTGGGACATTATATAGTAATACCAAGAGAGGATTCTTGAAATTGCATTTTTTTTATGTGGCAGGTTCCGATAACATATGAGGACATCATGGTTAGTTTCACCATGGAGGAGTGGGAGTATGTAGAAGGACACAAGGATCTCTACAAGGACATCATAATGCAAGATCCTCAATCTTTCTCGTCTCCTGGTAATTTTGTGCCCTTGTTAGGTCTTGAAATTAAAGCTTGTAAAACAAAATTTCATAAAGGTGAAGGAGTTTAGCAGTCTGACTATATCCCTTTTTAAATAATCTGCTGGGGCATGTGTAGTTGAGAGGTCTAGAACCTCTATCAGGCTATACCCAATGGGGCTCCTAATCTAAGGTTCCTATCAATATGTCTTTGGAGTGTGGGAGGAAACCCACGCTAACACAAGGAGAACATACAAACTTTGTTATTAAATTAAATTGATGGCTATACCGTCAACTGCTGCAGCAATATATTAGTCCTTTTTATTTATGCAAATGACCTAGTTGGAGCACAGAGGGGCTGGCAGTAGAGCTTCGAGCACTACTTTGGCCTCTCGGTGCCCTATACACCCCTCTGCACTTTGATTGACAGGGTTAATAGCCCTGTCTTCTTGTGCCTTCACTGTGACTCGCAAATAATCGTTGGTGGTCCAGCTTAATATGTTCTATCTTCTATAGGTGGCAGTGTGTACTACATGCACTAGGAATGCATGATTTTGCTAATGCTCTATGTCAGGGGTAATCATCCTTTGGCACTCCAGCAGTTCTGAAACTACAACTCACAGAATTCTCCTTTCACTTCTGTGGGAGTTACAAGAACAGCCAAGCGGGTGTGCATGCTGGGAGTTGTAGTCTTCACATAGAGTGGAGCAGCTGGGAGCATCACAAGGTAAGTATCCTCTTGTCCCCACACAGTACTCTGTCCCTTCTGCAGAGGCTCTGCTACCACCAGTGACACGCAGATATAAGCCACAGCATATTAGGAAAATCATGCATTCCTGTATTTTATAATACTCACTGCCACCAATGACTGGACCAGTAATGGTTATTTGTGAGTCACAGTGCTATTAGCCCTGTCAATCAAAGGGGAGGGGGGAGTATATAGAGCACAAAGGGGCATGGCTGTAACAGTCCTCTTAGCACTACTGCCAGCCCCTTGGTGCTCCAACTGAGTTGTATGCATAAATATAAATACTAATCTATTGCTGCAGTTAATCATATAGCCATAACTCGGATATCAACTTAATAAGCATGATCAACCCTACTTGACAATGGTTTTATAGGGTTGATCATGCTGACAGGTGCTCTTTAAGGGTAGACACACACTAACATATTGAATGTGATAAACTCGCAGCGTGTGTCCATAAGAGGTCTTGTTCCAGCCTCTACTCCTCTGAGCATACCATAGCATTTTACTGATTTATAATGCCGTGCAACCCTTAGGCCCCTTTCACACGAGCAAGTTTTCCACGCAGGTGCGATGCGTGAAGTGAACAATTTTTTTTTCGCGCATCAGTTCTGCGTTGCGTGAGAATCGCAGCATGTTCTATATTCTTCGTTTTTCCCGCAGCCCTGACCCCATAGAAGTTAATGGGGCTTAAGTGAAATACACATTGCATCCGTAAGCAAGTGCGGATGTAATCCGTTTTTCACTGATGGTTGATAAGAGATGTTTGTATACCTTCAGTTTTTTATCACGAGCGTGAAAAACGTATTGCACTCGCACACAAAAAACTAAAACACTGAATGCAATCGCAGATAAAACTGACTGAGGCCTCTTTCACACTTGCGTTGTCCGGATCCGGCGTGTACTCCACTTGCCGGAATTACACGCCGGATCCGGAAAAATGCAAGTGTACTGAAAGCATTTGAAGACGGACGTCTTCAAAATGCTTTCAGTGTTACTATGGCACCCAGGACGCTATTAAAGTCCTGGTTGCCATAGTAGGAGCGGGGGAGCGGTATACTTGCCATCCGTGCGGCTCCCGGGGCGCTCCAGAGTGACGTCAGAGCGCCCCATGCGCATGGATGACGTGCCATGCGATCACGTGATCCATGCGCTTTGGGCGCCCTGACGTCACTCTGGAGCACCCCGGGAGCCACACGGACGGTAAGTATACTGCTTCCCCGCTCCCCACTACACTTTACCATGGCTGCCAGGACTTTAGCGTCCCGGCAGCCATGGTAACCACTCTAAAAAAGCTAAACGTCGGATCCGGCAATGCGCCGAAACGACGTTTAGTTTAGTCCGGATCAATGCTTTTCAATGGGCATTCATTCCGGATCCGGCCTTGCGGCAAGTCTTCAGTTTTTTTGGCCGGAGCAAAAAGCGCAGCATGCTGCGGTATTTTCTCCGGTCAAAAAACGTTCCGTTCCGGAACGGAAGACATCCTGATGCATCCTGAACTGATTTCACTCCATTCAGAATGCATTAGGATAATTCTGATCAGGATTCTTCTGGCATAGAGCCCCGACGACAGAACTCTATGCCGGAAGACAATAACGCAGGTGTGAAAGAGCCCTGAACTTGCTTGCGAAATGGTGGGATTTTCACTGAACGCACCCTGAGCCAATCTGTTACGGTCATGTAAAATCGGCCTTAGAACAGGCGAAAAGTTCTCCATTCTTGGTTTCCTCAAACCAGAGAATCCGGTTTCTCACAGTCTGAGTCCTTTCAGTGCTTTTTTTTCAAACTCCAGGCAGGCTTTTATGTATCTTTTACTGAGGAGACCTTTCATTCTGGCCAGTCTGCTATAAAGCCCAGATTGGTGGAGTGCTATGGTGATTGCTGACCTTCTGGAAGTTTCTCCCATCTGCACACAGGATCTTTGGAGCTCAGCCAGAGCGGTGTTTGGGTTCTTGGTCACCTCTCTGACCAAGGCCCATCTCCTCTCGTTACTTAGTTTAGTGGAGCGGCCAGCTCTAGGAGGAGTTCTGGTTGTTCCAAACTTCTGTGATTTAAGAAATGGAGGCCATTGTGCTCTTGGGAATTTCCAGTGCAGCAGAACATTTAGTATCCTTCTCCAGATCTGTGCCTCCACACTGTGCTGTCTCTGGGCTCTACAGGCAGATCTTTCCTCCTCATGGCTCGGTTTTTGCTCTGATACGCATTATCCACCGTGAGACATTATATAGACAGGGGTGTATCTTTCCAGATCATGTTCATTCAATTGAATTTACCACTGGTGGACACTAATCAAGGTGTAGAAACATCTCAAAGATGATCAAGAGAAATGGAAGACCCCCCCCCCCCCCCACCCCCCAGAGCTAAATTTCATAGCAAAGGGTCTGAATACTGATGTTCTTGCAAAATGTGTTTCCTTTTTAATAAATTAGCAAAAATTTCTACCCTTCTGTTAACACTTTCTCATTATGGGGTATTGCGTGAAGTGATGGGAAAACTTGATATTAAAAATAAATAAATAAATTTTTTAGCCCAAGGCCGCAGCATAACAATGTACAAAAAATAAAATGAAAGGGTCTGAAGACTTTCTAAATGTATTGTGCAACCTATGAACATACTATACCTGTGCATTGCATAGGGGTGCTCCATTGAAATCTGCAGTCACTGTAGGCACAATCCTTTATTTCTATCAATGTTTTGTGTCTTATTAGTGGACATCGTGACAACTGCGGAGACTGATTCTTCTGTAGCACTGAAATCTGTTCTTCCATGCACGAGTATTGATTACAGTGATTGCCCTGCCATAGACGGTAAGAGTCTTCAACAAAGCCAGATTTAATATCATTGTATCTGGTGGGCAAGTACCAGGAGGAACTATTCTCATCTTGTGCATCTTCTCAACTCACCCCATAGTCATGAAACCTTGATGATTTATTTCTTGATCATATAGATCAGGCATCCTCAAACTGCGGCCCTCCAGCTGTTGCAAAACTACAAGTCCCAACATGCCCAAACAGCCTACAGGTATCAGCCTACAGCAAGGCATTGTGGGAGTTGTAGTTTTACAACAGCTGGAGGGCCGCAGTTTGAGGATGCCTGATATAAATCTTGCCCTGTTTGGCTGCAGGGCCATCCCATACTAGCCAGAAGTGCATACATATACATATACATTAGTGCTCTTTGAGACTCTTCCTCTTGTCTGACTGAGATGTATGACGTCAAACTGTCAAAAAAAAACCACCAGGAACTTTACTGCTAAGATCTGAATTACCAAATATTTTGGCGTTAATTGGCAAGGAGTTTCTCGTACTGTACCACCATATCATTTTTTATTTTTATTTTTTTTTATTTTTTTTTGGTATTAACAATTTTTATTGTTTTTTCAAGGGTCAGATACATAATGATAATGTGAATATAAATGTAATAAGTAACAATTAGTTATTTTGCTAACAATATTAAAACGGAGTCCAATTAAATACTGTAAGCCTAAGTAGCAGAGGAAGTAAACTAATCATGTTAGGCTCGAGTAGACCTGTAAATAAGGTGAGTTGAAGAACAAAAATATATTTCATAGTAAAGTACAACCATATCTTAAAATGTATTTAACGCTGTAGCACAGCATCTGTTTTACATCAAATGAATGGACTGGCTATTCCAAACTCCTAATATCTTCTAGGTATTCAGTCATTGTGGCAGCTCGGTTTCGACATTTGTTGTCATCCAACTGGATGAACAATTAAGTTGGAGCATGTGCTTCCGTCTCAATGAGCAGGACCGAGGAATTAGAAAATGAGCAAGCAGCAGGTGGCGCTATACAGATGGATTTTAGTGACTATAATACATTTTTAGTTGTATTTGGATCCAGGTGCTGGTTTGACAACCCCTTTAATCACTCTGCAGACCTGTAAACAGTACACAGTCCCGGTATTCTTTTGTCAAAGCATGATGTTCTGTGCACCAGGCTACAGGAGCTCTGCCATAGTTGTTGGTTAATGGGGTCCATTTTATAGACCTCCAGACATATAACCCCTCCTCATCTTATCTTCTGTAGAAAGTAGTGGTCCCAGTGGCAGCTAAGGTTCCCTGTCTGCATCATATGGCAGTCCTCTCTGAGCAGCCAACAGGGTTTAGAAAGCAGCAGAGTGCATGTTGGCCATAATTAAGACTTTTGACATCCCAAAAATGATGGCATATTGCTAGGATATGCCATTGCTCTCCGATCGTTGAAGATCCTTTTGCATCCACCCTTAGAATGAACATGCCCCTTGACAGTATTTCCCTGCAAAATGCTTCTCTCATTGAGTTTTTACTTTTTCTACAGATGGATCAATGAACACAAGTATCTCAGATGGATATGAGAGTCCTTCGTATTCACTGGATTGTACAGAGGAGGACTTTGAAATATCACAAGATGGCAATGAAAAATACAGCAATCTACAATCAAACCAAGAAGATGATGAAGACGATAAGATGGAAAATGAGAGAGATGAAAATGACCCAGTGTCACAACAGGATATGGAGGAGGATAACTATATCTCAGATGATAGCAGAGAGGATGAGACAGTTTCTCATGACTGGAAACTGGAAGCTGATTATATCTCAAAGGACTGTAAACAGGAAATGGAAGACCTGCCTAAGGACTGTAAACAGGAAATGGAGGATGCGGTAAAGGACTGTAAACGGGAAAATGAGGATTCGCCAAAGGACTGTAAACAGGAAACTGAGGATCCGCCAAAGGACTGTAAACAGGAATCTGAGGATCTGCCAAAGGACTGTAAACGGGAAATTGAGGATCCGCCAAAGGACTGTAAACAGGAAGAAGCCAAAAAATTTAAGGATTGTAAATATGAAGATGATGTGGTTGAACGGTGCTATGAGGTAGAGAAAACGGTAGTGTCTTGGGGGTGGGGGGGGGGGGGGGCATTGAACCTATCCTTTCAAAAAGTGATTTCATACCCCTTGTGACCACCTTTTTTTTTTTAAACGGCACTTTATGGAATAGGGTGCAGCTGGGCTCTGGGTGCCGATCTCTGCCCTTTTCTATAACCATTCCATAATCTGGTGCCAGTCTGTGTCACCAATGTGGGCTTAACAACATGAATAAATATATATTTTCTTTTTTTTCTTAAACCATGTCGGCAGCTTAATGTCAAAACGTGTTCTTCTGTAGCGTCCATTAAAATGCCTTTCATGGCATAGGGGAAGAGGCGTCAGTAAATGCGACTGTAGATCTAATAATCTACTTTATGCTTATTAGGACGATCTGCTAAAAGATGTGAAAATTGAGGTTGTATCCGATAATGAATGGGAGGAAGAGATGTCTTTCTGGGGTGAACAAGGAAGACACATATTTGATGAGGAAATTCCTGGAGACTTCAGTTCAGGTAAGTGTCAAACTTAGTATTAAACTTGTATGTTACAGTATGTATTCCCATGAGCCTTTCTGATAAATAGCTCGGCAAGAAGAGGAGATTAGAGCGGAGTGAATACAGTTTCAGCAATTCTGCTATATTAAAGGGGTTCTCCAGAATATAGTAATTGATGACCTATCCCCAGGAGAGGTCATCAATATTAGATCAGTGGGGATTCAACACTCCCAAACCCCCCTCTTCCCCCCCCCCCCCCCCCCCCCCCCCTTTCCATTCAGATGTTTGAAAGTAGCTCCGGCACCGGATCTACACAGTGTGTCCATGTCTATTTTAATAGTTATTACAGATAGTGATGCTGCTGTTGAACTGTGCAGTAACATGATCAAGTCAAATAGTCACCAGTGAAAATAATAAGTTATTTTTTTTCCCCTTTTTTAATACAGATATATCCAATAACAGAATGACTGTAGAGAGGTGCCCACATGCATTTTATCCACATTGTAAAAAAGGAGATGGCGGTGTATCTCAGGATTATCAGGTGAACCACCTACTATGAAAGCATATGTGATAACATTACTAGGGTGACTGTGTACCAGTACCATCTTACATGAGGCATTTTCTCTATACAGTATAATGTAAAACAAAAGCTTCTCTGCTCTTTATGGCAGCTGCAATGAATGGTAGGATACATTTTTCAGGACTATTGTAGATGGAGTACAGCCTCCCGCGGATGGGAGCTGCATACGAGCCTTTTCTATGTGTGAAGTATTTCTAGTTTGCCTTATGTAAGGGTCCTTTTACCCTGCAGTGAGCGCCGATCACATTAAACAGGGCAGTAATTAGGCATCCAAGTGTATGGAGATGAATGATCGTTAATATTCTTGTTTTTCCCCATTCAGTTTTCCTTATCAAGCTGCTGACAGTAGATTATATATGAACGTAAAAAGATGCAGTCAGCTAATATTTTCTCGGCAGCCATTTTTACACAAGGCAATTTTCGGGAACAAATGTTTGCAAGAACGTTTGTTTACCCAGTTATCAGTCTGTGTAACGAGGGCCTTGTAGAGGAGCAGTCACCACTCCTAACATGTCTGTTTAGTCAGTAATTGTATTGCACATCAATAATTTTGGAGCATCAGTTCTTAAAGGGAGTCTTTCACCGAATATGACCATTACAGACCACTCAGATCAGGTTCTCCATTACTTTCCCTAGATTACTATGGTACCTTTCATATTGCAATCCATCGCCGATTTGCTCCAAAAAACACTTTTATACCATATGGTAATTAGGTTCTGAAGGTGCCCAGGGGCGGCGTTCATGCGGCCGGTGCCCAGGCCCCTGGGCGATTTGCTTCCCAAACCCCTCCTCTTTCACCCCTCTGGCCCGCCCTTGTTTAATCTGATTTCCTCTCCGTCTGAAATCCCGTGCCTCCGCCGGCTGGATCAGCTGGCGCATGCACATGGAAAGTCCCTGTTCCTCTGCACATAATAGGCAATGCAGTGCGCACGCGCCGGGAATGTGTGGAGCGGCGAGGACGCGGGATTTCAGACAGAGAGAAGGAGGTAATCAGATTAAACAAGGGCGGGCCAGAGGGGTCAAAGAGGAGGGGTTTGGTAAGCAAAGCGCCCAGGGGTCTGGGCACCAGCCGCATGAACGCCGCCCCTGAGCACCTTCAGAACCTAATTACCATATGGTAGAAAAGTGGTTTTTTGAGCAAATCGGCGATGGATGCAATATGAAAGGTACCATAGTAATCTAGGGAAAGTAATGGAGAACCTGATCTGAGTGGTTGGTAATGGTCATATTCGGTGAAAGACTCCCTTTAAGAACTGATGCTCCAAAATTATTGATGTGCAATACAATTACTGACTAAACAGACATCAATAATTTTGGTGTTCATGCAGCTGGTGCCCAGACCCCTGGGCGCTTTGCTTACCAAACCCCTCCTCTTTGACCCCTCTGGCCCGCCCTTGTTTAATCTGATTACCTCCTTCTCTCTGTCTGAAATCCTGCGTCCTCGCCGCTCCACACATTCCCGGCATGTGCGCACTGCATAGCCCATTATGTGCAGAGGAACAGGGACTTTCAATGTGCATGCGCCAGCCGATCCAGCTGGCGGAGGCACGGGATTTCAGACGGAGAGGAAGAGGTAATCAGATTAAACAAGGGCGCGCCAGAGGGGTGAAAGAGGAGGGGTTTGGTAAGCAAAGCGCCCAGGGGCCTGGGCACCGGCCGCATGAACGCCGCCCCTGGGCACCTTCAGAACCTAATTACCATATGGTATAAAAGTGTTTTTTGGAGCAAATCGGCGATGGATTGCAATATGAAAGGTAGCATAGTAATGTGGGGAAAGTAATGGAGAACCTGATCTGAGTGGTCTGTAATGGTCATATTTGGTGAAGACTCCCTTTAAGATGCTCCATTCCTCTGTCATTTCTACCAAACATTTATGAATAAATTACTAACTGGATGTCACAAGTTGGGGTTTGTTGATGCACAGCCTGACACTGTCCAGTCAGTGCTGTGAGGGCCAGAGGTTGCTTAAGCTGCAGAAAACAAGAAATAGCAGCCTACTTTTGATGGAACTATAACCTTCATAATTTTTATAACATTTATAAACTACTTTTTGTTTCTGACAGCCACCAATTCCGCCTGGAGAAATCGCAAGTAACAGCAATCCACAAGCTATGCCGAATTGTCACGTCGGTAACAGAACAGCAACACTAAATAACATTAATGCAAAAAATTGTGTTAGAACTTTTCCTCCTACTCATCAAATTGAACGGATGCCACAGGTTAGCTTACCTGCCACCCAAGACCATGCCCAAATGGGACAGCAACAAAAAAATATTAACACCGCCAGGAAAACTACCTCAGATATTCAAACACTGCAAAACTTTATGAGTGAAATGAATGAAAATAGGAAAGTTGAAGAAATACCTCACACGGAGCTGGACACTCTGCTCTCAAAGTTTATTCTGCTGGTAAAGCGCAAAGATGGCAATGAGTATGAGCCCCACACCCTGCGCTGCATGGTGGGAAGTATTGACCGCTTCTTGAAGGAACACAGCTACCACCACACAATCATTTATGGGAACAGCAAAGACTTTCCACTTACAAAACAGTCGCTAAATGCGAAAATCAAATTCCTCAAAAAAATCGCTGAAAGCAACCCACCAATCAGGCCGGAGGCATTAACGGATGATGATATTGAGAACCTCTACAAGGCTGGGACGCTGTCCTTAGATAATCCAACAAGCTTACTGAACTTGGTGTTCTTCAATAACGGTATTCACTTTGCATTACGAACAAAGGAACAGTACAGCCTCCAGTGGGGCGATATCAAGTTAAAAATTGACCCAAGGGGGAATCAATACTTAGAATATTCCGATCGACAAAGCGAAGCGTTAGAAAATCGCAAGAACATAAGGCAAATGAAGCCCAGGATATACGCAATGCCACATGTACCAGACAGAGACCCAGTAACGGCATACTTAAAATATCAAAGCTTCAGGCCTAGTGCCATGATGGCACCAGACTCTCCGTTTTATTTGGCCCCAAATGTGAACTACAATCCAGCGTTCTCGGAATGGTACCGATCGACAAAAATAGGAATACAAAAAATTAGAGCCATGATGACCACTATGAAGATAAGGGCTTCATTGCCAGAATCGAAAAGGAAAGTTAGTTACATAACAAAAAGGAGACTAGTGGAAAGGCTGCCACAGCACACGCTAGCTGCCTCTGGGGCAATGGTGCCAACAGCCCAGCAACATCATTTACAGAACTTCGCCAGCAAGTCCACTATCATGGAGATGAAGCAGCGAAAGTCAGGAATTATTATAAATAATTTACACACAACCTTGGCACGCCCGTCACAAGAAAGACTACCCACTACCAGCAGCATCCAACCCCACCCTTCAACCAGCAGATATGGGGAACTACCTATTCACAAAAGAAGCTTCTTGGCAACAGACTTTGCCCAACAGCGTAACTCAAACATGTTTCTAAACAGCTACCGGTACCTGACTTCAGAGGAACCTGCTAAAAAACACAAGCCTGTTTATGACTTTAAAACAGAATAAAGTCCCTTCTGTTGTACTGTAATGCAAGCCGTCGGCACACCCAATCTTCAAAAGGCACTTTTTGAAAAAGTTACCTGGACTTAAGTTGACTTTTCTATTTTTAGTCTTTACTTGTTTTTACTTAACTCTCTTTTAAGCTTCTATTTATTCAACTTTTTAACTAAGTTGTTCAGTGTTTATTTAAAAGAAATTTGATTATTTCTACACATTTTTCTGAGTTTTTATTTAATGTAATTGAAAATTGTAAATTTTGTTCTTGCATTTCTAATGCTCTTTTTTTCATTGTAATGCGAGTTGACAAAAGAAATTTAAGAATCTCTAGAATTTTTTTTGTCCCATAATTGCGACTTGAGGTAAGAACTGCCCTGTATGAACTGAATAAATCAGTGTCTAATGGACTATGGCATGGTAAAGGGATTTTCCAGGAGTAAAAAAAAAAAATCATAATACAATAAAAGGACAACTGGTAATGTGACATAGAGTGGAGGAAGATTTGGCAACGTGGCTTCCTTTCAGAATTCTATATGTGGTTGCATTTTATATTTGAGGGACAAACATGGTGTGGGTCAGTCACGGAGAATGGGGGGGGATTTATCAAAACTGGTGCAAATGAAAACTCGCATTCGTCCTTTCATTTTCCAAAGGAGCTCCGAAAAATAAAAGGTTGAGTCATATTGGTCGCTATGGACAACTGAGCCAGTTTTTCTTTGCTCCAATTTTGATAAATACCCCCCTTTCTTCACAAAGGGGTTATGCCATGATTAATGTAAAAAAATCTCAGTCTAACAAAGCTAGAACCAGCCCTGTACCTCATGTGGCTCCCCATTCATTGCTCCAAGGGAGCTGGAGTAGATTTAAGGCTGTTGTGTGTCGGCAGTGGATGCACCTAACATAAGTTAGGTGCATCAAGTGCCAGCGTAGTGTTTAGACCGGCGTATAAAATGCCGGTCCTAATAAATGACTCTATTATTTTTTGTTACTTCTTGTCACAAGAAAGCATATTTAACCTCATTACATGTACGGCGCTTGGTACTGGGTTTTAATCCGGTGCAGCGTGCATGTACAGGACAGGATTAAAGCTCCTCTGGTCCCAGTCACTGACAGCCAAGGACCCAGAGGAGTAGACATAAACCGTTTATTACCACTTCTGCCTTCTCCTTTCCTAGGTGCATAGTGCTCAGTGGGTGCTATGGAGGGAGCTGATTTCACCTGGAATAATGCAAAAAAAAGTTTGTCCCCCAGAGGTCTGTCCAGGGAGAGCCGAGGTATGTCCTGCTCTCAACTTGAGCCTCCATCTGCCTCGGAAATACGCCTAATATAGGTGTATTTCAGTATAATAAATGACCCCCTTTGTTTTTTATTTTATTAATAGAGGTGCTACTACTGAAAGGGGAGACATAATGTGGACCTAACTACTGAAAGGGGCAGCACAATGGATATATAACTTCTGTATGGGAACACTAAAGGGACTGGGTGGGTATAGATATGTATTGTGTGGAGTTGGTGGCATGCAAAGGAATGGACAGTCCCAATAGTGACTGGTTTTCTTATGGGAGGGCCATCATTATGATGTCACTGACTGCCATGATGTCATGGACTGTGATGATATCATGTACTCGTGTTATTTATTGATAATTTAATATACGTGTGGTCTAGTAGAAAATTGTAGGCAGTCCCTTTTTAATAAAATGTAGGTATGTTGGAGTGGTGATGAGTCTTTTTAGCACATTTTCAAAGAAAATATGGATATAGAAATGACCTACATAAATGGTGAATAGATGTTTTGAATAAAAATGTAAACAATTCTAAAAAAATTGAGAAAAAAAGAGGGTTCAGTCCTTCAAATGCAGATAAAAAAATCTTTCAGATGCAGATAAAAAAGTTGTCTAAAAAGGGTGTTCATAAAGTCTTGCATATAATAATCACTGATCAGGATAAGTGATCATTCACTGTTACACAGGGTTGTTATCCAGTGATGCCCCTTAAAATATAACAGATTGCCGTTCTGTATAGGATCAAAGATGCGCCTTTTAGAGACTAAATCTGTGTATAACCGTTTATAACTGGTGGTAATTCTCTTCGTATGGTGCGCTGTGGAAGAAAGTGGTGCTCTGTGCCTAGGTGCGGCGTCCCGCACTGTCCCTGGCTACAGAGATCACTTACCCTTCCCGGCGCTTGATCTCCTGGGTTCTCTGGTGATGGTCTGCTGTTCCTGGGAGGCTCCTACGATCCAGTCCGGTTCTCCAGAGACAGCGGCGTGCCTCGTCTTACCAGGGACGCCGGGGGGCGTCCCTGGTAAGACGAGGCACGCCGCTGTCTCTGGAGACGAGGCACGCCGCTGTCTCTGGAGAACCGGACTGGATCGTAGGAGCCTCCCAGGAACAGCAGACCATCACCAGAGAACCCAGGAGATCAAGCGCCGGGAAGGGTAAGTGATCTCTGTAGCCAGGGACAGTGCGGGACGCCGCACCTAGGCACAGAGCACCACTTTCTTCCACAGCGCACCATACGAAGAGAATTACCACCAGTTATAAACTGTTATACACAGATTTAGTCTCTAACAGGCGCATCTTTGATCCTATACAGAACGGCAATCTGTTATATTTTAAGGGGCATCACTGGATAACAACCCTGTGTAACAGTGAATGATCACTTATCCTGATCAGTGATTATTATATGCAAGACTTTATGAACATATACCCTTTTTCGACAACTTTTTTATCTGCATCTGAAAGATTTTTTTTATCTGCATTTGAAAGACTGTAAACCCTCTTTCTCAATTTTTTAGAATTGTTTACATTTTTATTCAAAACATCTATTCACCATTTATGTAGGTCATTTCTATATCCATATTTTCTTTGAAAATGTGCTAAAAAGACTCATCACCACTCCAACATACCTACATTTTATTAAAAAGGGACTGCCTACAATTTTCTACTAGACCACACGTATATTAAATTATCAATAAATAACACCTATACCCAAATAAGAGTGTGCCTGCTTATCTCTTATTCATTTGCAATTTCATATTTCTGACTGGGTGAGTCAGACCAAGCAGCTCTGCACCTCTACCATTTATCTGAGCAGTAGAGCCGTCTATTCCACTTCTCTATCTTGATATCATGTACTCATTTGCATATGCAGCTGCCATAGTGTGGAAAGCCCCTTTAATTGCATCCCAGACTAAAAAAAACTTCCCTCCCACCGTAACTTGCGGACACAACATGAAAACAGCCAAAAGATGAGCTATTATCTACTAGAGAGGTGTCTGTAATAAAGTAGCCAGTCTACCTCATATCTGTTATACAATAAATGATCAGAAAAAACAATGCTCATGTTATAATACTGAACAGAAAAATCACGCAAAAGGGGCTGATAGGGCTGCAAAGGCAAATGAGTGTGAAAGAAAAAGAAAACTGTTCACGGACGAAATAAGGAAAGACCCAAACAACATATAAGACGATCAAGGTGGGGGGGGGGGGGGATTCTCTCTCAGAATGGTGATACTAACTGGTTATAATGAAATGTGTGGGCATATTCTCAATGACCTTTTCCGCTGGTTAGAATGGAAGTAGCTCATCTAAGGAACCCAGATCTCCAAGGATTTGTCATAATGATCTGCTATTATAAGAAGTGAGCATCTTCTATACTCTAGTCGCCTCTTGAATTCAAAGAAGTCCGCTTCCAGGCCTTGGCGTGTCTTAGTATTTTTCTTTTCATAGCATCATCACGACGGCATACAAGGAGAATGACCCCTGACCTCTGTAGGGGCAGGAACAGAGAAAGGTTAAATACTCCCCTCCCATCACCAACACCAGTGTTTCCTGTCCCTACAGAGGACAGGGCAGAGAAAGGTCTCCCTGTATGCAGGGAGATGAAGCTAGGAACCAGGAATTTTTTTTTTTTTTTTTTTTTATTACCTGGAGAAAATCGCTGGCATCCTGCATGGCGTTCCCCTGCCCTCACAGTACTAACACTGGGCAGGCGTGTGTGGGGTATACTCACTCCGGTTGATCCAGGGCCTGGTCCCAGGGCGAGGACTCCCTCCTGAGGTTTCAGCAGGGTTGCGCGTACGTGTGACATCATGTCCAGCGCTCCGGAAGTAACGTAGGTGGCTTCCGGCCCGGCTCAAAGCCAAGTCCTTGACATTCAATGGATGCCTCTATGGTGTCTGTAGCCCCTCACCTGTTCTGAGAGGGCGAAAGCATCCAGCAGCGATGTCTGGAACAGAGGCACGATCCCCTAGAGAATCCGAACCACCGCTGCCGCCATCCGCGAGTCCCCTCTTTTTTTATTGCTTGGTCAGGGAGTCTACTGATCCCCCCCCCCCTCTCCTGCAACAAGAAGGGGGGAGAGATTATTTGATCCCCCTCTTTAAGGCTTCTGTTAGTCTGCTTAACACTAAGAATGCTACGGGTTTCCTCTCTATCTCTTGAGAGGTCCCTTTTTTGTGCAAATCTTACTTTGTGGGAGTTTCTTTCTCAGCTCTGGCTCCAGTGTAGACCTCTCTGGATCCTTACCCCCCATCCCCTCTATTTCCTCCGACCATCTCCTTATAGCTACCTTCTCCTCCTTTCAGGTGTCCAAAGAAACTCAAAAAAAAAAAGATCAAGAGATCCCTCAGATGTATCTCCTGTAATGGCAAACTTCCTGACAGTTATCCCAAAAAACTTTGCAAAAATTGTACATGACGAAGCACCATCTCTGAAGGAAGAACTTAAATCTATGATACAGGAGGAAATTCATTCATCTCTAGCCCATCTATCTGCTAATCCCCCCCCCCGATTTACCGCAACCCAAGAGGAAGCGTGCTAGGTCACCTTCCTCTTTGACTCTGAAGCCATAGCAGACGAGAGCGTCCACTCAGCCAAGTCATGGGGAGAGGGGGAAAGAGTCCGATTCGGACTCAGTGGATAGTGGCCGTAGATTCTATTTTTCTATGGAAGATATGGCCGACCTATTAAGAGTGGTCAGATCCACAATAAATGTGGAGGAAGTACAACGAACCCATTCCGTACAGGAAGAGATGTTTAGAGGGTTCAGAGTAAAAAAAAAAACACCTGTGTTTCCCATAAACGAGAGTATTAGAGATATGGTTCTAGAAGAATGGGCAGACCCTGAAAGACGTCTGGGAGTCTCTACTTCCTTTAAAAATAGGCTACTATTTGATCCCGAAGAATCCAAGGTTTTCAACGAGATCCCCAAGATAGATGTTCAGGTTGCTAAAGTGAACAAAAAGACATCCCTCCCATTTGAGGATGCCTCCCAACTCAAGGATTCCATGGATCGCAAAGCAGACAGCCACCTCAGGAAGTCTTGGGAGACTGCCATATTAAAACTAACATTGCAGCTACCTCAGTCGCTAGATCCATGTTTCTTTGGCTGGGAGAACTAGAAGACCATATAAAAAATAAAACGTCTAGAGAAGAAATCCTCAGTTCCCTTCCCCTCTTAAAATCTGCTACTGCCTTCCTGGCGGATGCTTCGGCTGAGTCGGTCCGATTCTCCGCCAGAGCTGCGGCACTTTCCAACTCGCCCAGACGGGCACTTTGGATGAAGTGCTGGTCTGGGGACAAGACTTCAAAATTAAAACTTTGCTCTATACCCTTTTCCGGGGAGTACGTTTTCGGCCCAGTCCTAGATAAAATTTTCGAATAAAACGCGGACAAAAAGAAAGGGTTTCCGGAGGATCGTCCCTTCAGGCGCCAATTTCCCTTTTGTTCTTCCTCTGGTCAAGAGAAAAGTTACAGGGGGTAAGGGAGGTTGGGGCGCTGAAGTTACACCAAAGGGGGAAGAGGAAAAGGTCAATCCTCCCACCAGAAACTGTCCGACAAGCAATGACGCCGGAGTGGGGGGGAAGACTCTCCAATTTCCCGGAGGAATGGGAATCTATTTCCCAAAATCCCTGGGTCTCCAAAATAGTCGGCACAGGCTATCAAATAGAGTGGTCTTCAAAACCCCCCAAACAAATTTTTGCTGACACGATTTCAACCCAACCTTTGGCAGGGAGTACAGAATCTTCATCGGATGAAAGTAATCACCCCAGTTCCACCTCCAGAAAGAGGCCGGGGATACTATTCAACATTATTCCTAGTCAGGAAAAAAGAAGGCACTTTTCAAACAATCATAAACCCGAAACCATTAAACAAGTTTATTCTTTACCGGAAACCCTTGCATCTACGATACCACTCTTAAGCAAAGACGTCTTCATGTGTACAATAGACCTGCAAGATGCTTACTATCATATTCCGATTCACAGAGTTTTCTCCGGGTTGCAATCCAGGATGTAACGGGGAAAATTCATCATTATCAGTTCAAAGCCCTCCCCTTCGGGATCTCATTGGCCCCGAGGATCTTTACCAAGGTGGTGGTAGTAGAGATGGTTGCCTTCGTCGGGAGAAAGGGGCTTATGGTAGTACCCTACTTGGACGACTTTCTTCTGATCAGCGAAGATCTCTATCAGATCAACTCAGATCTGAAATATTTTTTCTCCATCCTCAACAACCTCGGGTGGATTTTAAACTAAAACAAGTCCATCCTCACCCCTCTTAAGAAAAGTCCGTTTTTTGGGCATGATTCTGGACGTCCGAAGGCAAGCGGTATTCCTACCCCAAGACAAGATCTCGACTATTCAGCAAAAAATCTGATCTTTTCAGAGGAGAAAGTCATGCTCAATCAGAGAGGCGATGAGTATGTTAGATATCTGTAAAGAATAAATCAAGGCAACTGGACATACTGTAGATTTCTTGAAAACGTTTCACTCGTTCTTCCAACAAGCTTTCTCAATTCTGAGTGATTGTACAAAAATTCTGGGAATAAATATGTAACTGAATCCACATCTGGTAATTATACCCAGCATTGGGTCAAAGGTGTTGATTCCATTATCCTAATTGGAGTCAGTAGGTGATAAAGACTTCCCAGAAAAAGGTGTCAAGACAGCATTGTATGTGGCAGACAATAGATGTCTAACCCCCCCACCTCTATTCAAGCTTGGCTTCTCCATTTTTACGTAGATGGCCTCCTTCACGCCTCGTTTGTACCAATCGGCCTCCTTATCCAAAACACGTACTTGACTGTCTTCAAAGGTGTGACCTGTTCCTTTTAGATGTAAGTACACAGCTGAATCTTGACCAGAGGTTTTGGCTCTTCTATGCTGAGCCATACACTGATGTAGTTGTTGTTTTGTTTCGCCAATATACAGTTCTGAGCATTCCTCATTGCACTGGACTGCGTACACAATGTTGTCCATCTTGTGTTTAGGCGTTGGGTCTTTGGGGTGAACCAGTTGTTGCCTCAGTGTGTTGCTGGGTTTAAAGCAAACAGGAATGTGATGTTTATTAAAAATCCTTTTGAGTTTCTCAGACACCCCAGCTACATATGGGATAACCATATTCTTGCGTCTGTCATGCTTCTCGCCCTCACTGGTAGTCTTGGTGGTCTTTCTTCTCCTTCCTTCTGTTTTGACAAAGGCCCAAACTGGATACCCACAAGTTTTAAGTGCCCCTCTGAGGTGTTTGAGTTCCTTCGCCTTGGCCTCTGTGCTGGTGGGGATTTTCTCTGCCCGGTGGTGTAGAGTCTGGATGACTCCCAGTCTGTGGTGTAGAGGATGGTGGGAATCAAATAGCAGGTACTGGTCTGTGTGTGTTGGTTTTCGATAGACCTCTATTCCCAGCTTCCTTCCCTCTTCCACTGTTATAAGACAGTCCAGAAACACCAGTTTGTTGTTCTGCATATCTTCCCGCGTGAAATTGATGTTATGATCCACTGAGTTGATGTGGTCGGTGAAAGCCTGTAACTCTTGTTTAGGAATTTTAACCCAAGTGTCATCCACATATCTGAACCAATGACTCGGTGTAATTCCCTTGAAAGTGGTCAGGGCTTTCCTTTCTACTTCCTCCATATACAGGTTCGCTACAATAGGCGAGACTGGCGATCCCATAGCACAGCCATGTTTTTGCTTGTAGAACTTGTCCTTATATTTGAAGTAGGTGGTACTCAGACAAAGGTCCAGTAAGGACATCCAGTTGCCTTGATTTATTCTTTACAGATATATACCATGGCCTGGATAAATGAGAACCTTCACAGAAAATGAGTCTGTTAGGTCTGTTAACATCCTGTATCCCTGCAGTTCCCTGGTGCCAGATTCACTTCAGACCTCTTCAGTCTTGGATCCTGGGTGTCTGGAACAGGCGTCAATCCTCCCTGGATCATCGAGTGATCCTACCAATTCAAGTACTTTAGTCTCTAAACTGGTGGAAGAACCACAAAAACTTATCCAAGGGGACTCCCTGGCAGAAAACTCCCCTAATACAGATAGTAACGGATGCAAGTCTGTCCGGCTGGGGCGCAAATGTAGGAGAGCATCTTTTTTTAGGGCACCTGGCCACAATCAATCAAATCCCAGTCGTCAAATTTAAGGGAACTGAGAGCAGTTTGGGAAGCATTGAAGGCAGCAGAGGGAATACTATGTCTTCACCATATAAGAGTGCTATCAGACAACACTACTGCCATCGCTTATCTCTCTCATCAAGGGAGAACGCGGTCAACAATTCTTCAAACGCTGACAACAAAAAAAAAATCATGGGCGGAGCAGAAAGTGGCATCCATCTCTGCAATTCATCTGAAAGGAACGCTGAATCGGGAAGCGGATTTCCTCAGCCGCCACAAGATCGATCATACAGAATGGTCCCAAAGCTCAGAGACATTCAGGTTGGTGGTAGAAAAGTGGGGGATGCCCGACGTGGATCTATTTGCCACCAGGGTAAAATCCAAAGGTGGAGACATTCTGTTCCTTAAACCCCACGGACAGACCTCATGCCTTGGACACCTTCGCCATCCGTTGGCATTGGAAACTATGCTATGCCTTCCCTCCGCCTCCTTTAATTCCGAAGGTAATCCATAAAATTTGCTAGGACAAGGCCACAGTGATCGCTCCCCTATGGCCGAAGAGGAGCTGGTTCACATATCTCCAGAGATACTCCCTCCAGTATCCCTGTCCCCTTCCTATGCGGGGGGATCTACTCCATCAGGGTCCGGTTCTACACCCAAACCCATAACTTCTGAAATTGGCAGCATGGATCCTGAGATCCAGACTCTAAAACGACATGGCTTGTCAGATAAAGTTATAACTACCATGAAAGCCTCCAGGAAGAAGGTGACATCCGCAATCTACCTTAAAATCTGGAAGCGCTTCTGTTCCTGGAGTGGCGACAAGTCTCCACACCTGCATAGATCCAACATACAAAGAATCCTGGATTTCCTGCAACAGCGTCTCAACCTGGGGCTTAGACCCTCTACCCTGAAGGTCCAAATCTCAGCTCTAAGTTGTTGTTTTTTTACCAAGATATAGCTAGTCATCATTGGGTCAGAAGATTCATTAGAGCAGCTACCATACTCTATCCAACAATCACCTCCCGTGTCCCCTGCTGGGATTTAAATATTGTTGTTACGGGTCTCACTCTACCACCATTTGAACCCATTACCGATTGTCCATTTAAATTACTGTCCTTAAATGCCGCCTTCCTAATTGCAATAACCTCGGCCCGCAAATTAGGCGAGTTGCAGGCTCTATCCGTTAGGGAACCCTAGCTTCGTGTCCTAGATGATAGGATCATTCTCCGACTTGACCCTGGTTTTCTCCCTAAAGTTGTATCCAGCTTTCATCGGAGCCAGGAAATTACCCTGCCTTCCTTTTGTCAACACCCCTCTAATGACAGAGAGTCTTCCTTCCACTCTCTGGATGTTAGACGGGCAGTTCTAAACTATATTTCTGCTACCGGAAAGTTCAGTAAATCCGACAACTTGCTAGTACTGTTTGGAGGAAGGTACAAGGGCCAGAAAGCCTCCCGGTCTTCTATCACTAGATGGATCAAGGAAACTATTTTCCTGTGTTACCAAATTCAAAATCTTCCATGTCCAGTCAACATCAAGGCCCATTCCACTAGGGCCATGTCTTCCTCTCAGGCAGAGAGAGCTAGCGCCTCCCTGGAAGAAATATGTCGAGCTGCCACTTGGTCCAGCATCCATACATTTATAAAACACTACCGCTTGGATCTTTCCAGATCCTCTGATCTGTCCTTCGGATGGAAAGTCCTCCAGGTCGTAGCCCCCCCCCCCCCCCCCCCTAACTGATATATTTTTTATATCTCCTTGTATGCCGTCGTGATGATGCTATGGAAAAAACGGAATTAGACTTACCGGTAATTCTGTTTCCATGAGATCATTACGACAGCACGTTATTCCCTCCCTACATATATTTCTAAATTTTTAACTTTGGAGGGTCTCCTGAAAGTATGAAGTAATACCTTTATTTACTGTTTGTTTTTGTCACCACTGGGTTACTCTGTGTGATTTTGGAAACACTGGTGTTGGTGGTGGGAGTGGGGTATTTAACCTTTCTCTGTTCCTGCCCCTACAGAGGTCAGGGATCAATCTCCTTGTATGCCGTCGTGCTGATCTCATGGAAACAGAATTACCGGTAATTGAATCAGGATATAGGCCTCTATCTTCCACTCTCAAAGGGTTCGATCCTCCTCAGACCGCCTCCTCTGTATTTCACTATATGCCAGACAATCGGCATATAGTGAAATACCCTCTTAGTTGTTATTATAAAAGGTTTCTATTTTACTCACAAACAATGGTAGACAATCAGCGTTTCACAGTAATAAAAGCAATAGCGTTCCTGCCCGACCCGGGTTTCGCTCTCTGGCTTCCTCAGGGGTGACAAAATCTCAAGCAGCGCGGTTTCAAATTTTTGCCATATGACTTTCCAGTGTGAATTACCCACCACACTACATCGGAACCTGCAGCGCAAGTAACTGTCTGTGTTTTGGGACACAGGACTGACATTTTTCTACTTTATTTTAGAATTACCGGTAAGTTTACCATCACATTTGGTGCTCCAAATCCCCAACTTATCGCCTCGTTATCTGTCATCCTTTTTCTGAACTCCACCTCTAATTCTGCCCCTGTCCTAAATGAGTGAGGTCTATCACCATTCTTTCCAGTCCCACTGCTACTACAGCTTTCCTGAGGACCACATTTAACTGGAACCTTGACGTTGCAGTCCCTTCTGTAGCACCTTCAAACTGCAAAAATTCCATATACTTCCCCGTTTCTTACTGCTACATTCTACCTGACCATAGCTTATACCTCAAAATCAGATCAATTCAAGGTGGATGGCTAGGTGATGCCACCCATTCGCTGATGTGTTTGAGACCTCTTGTCTCAAACTCGAGGGGCAGAATACTTGAACTGAGAGACCTTGGTTAATAAGTCAGGCAGATCCATACGCACCTAGGCTGAGATATCAGCAATATTCAATGTTGGGAGTCCAAGTGGTTGAGAGAACAAAAAAATGAAATGACAAGGTGCACAGAGACGAAACCCCTGCACAGACTGATCATCTGATTAGAAGAATGGCATTCTGTACTTAAAGTAAAAAAGGATGTCGCATTCCAATCCTAGGGTAGCAAACAGTGTCTACACAAACCATCAGAAGGTGTTTGAACAACGTCGGGCTACAAGCCAGCTGTTCAGCTACAGGTGTTCTAGTGACCTCACACCACCCCTCTAAAAGGCTATCATGGTGCACAGCAAGATGGCAATGGAGGATTGAATGGAAGTCTATGTTCTTCAGCGACGAGTCCCTCTTTTGTCTCTTATGTAATTATAACCAGGTTTTCGTCTGGGGACCACATGGGTAACGCCATGAAGAGGCAAGGAAACATCATACCAGTCATACTTCCAGGATTATGGTGTGGGTGGCATAATGTACAATAGCTGGAACCCTCTACTCTTCATTTCAGGTACACTAACAGTTTGGCATTACATAGATTTATTCATGGAACCAATGTGTCCCAGGAGCTGTTTTTCAACAGGACAACCCCAGGTTGCAAGTTGCTCATGCTACTGTGACCATTCTGTATGGCATAATCATGCTACTATGGCCTGCAGCGTCTCAGGACTTGTCTGCCATTGAGCACCTCTGAGACATCAGTTCTCAGCAATTTGCAGATCTTAAATGGGTTGTCCGGGTTCAGAGCTGAACCCGGACATACCCATCTTTTCCCCCAGGCAGCCCCACTAATATGGACATCGGAGCATTTCATGGTCCGATGCTCTCCCTTGCTCTGTACTGTATCGTGCAGGGCAAGGGCTTCCGCCCAGCAGTGTATTCGGTGACATCACTGGATCTGATGGGCAGGCTTTAGCGTTGCCCTAGCCATTTTACAAGCTAGGGCAGCGCTAAAGCCCACCCATCAGTGCCGGTGATGGCACCAGGCTCACTGCTGTGCGGAAGCTTTCGCAGTTTCTATGGAAAGCCCAGTATATCACTGGATCTCCATAAAATGCCTTTGCCCTGCACAATTCAAACGGCAGCATCCAAGCATGAAATACTGATATCAAGGGGCCTGCCTTGGTGAAAATGTGGGTATGTCCAGGTTAAGCTAATGATTTGTGTGCCCAAATGCATTTATTGTGGCAGAACATTCTGCAATTATTAATAACCTCAGTGATCACATGTGAAGGCATGTACCGTAAGTGTGTGTATTTCTGCGTGTGGAGTTTATACTCTATACTGAATAAATCAAGATTTCTTGTGAATTGCATTGGAGGACACAGCATCATGGGTATATGCCCAGCTGCCACTAGAAGGAAAAGTTTTGGCTCCACCCAGCTGGGCTATACCCTCTGCACAGACATTAAACTAACTGGTTTTAGTCTAGTGTCCATAGAAGGCAGACATGAACTGCTCTGTTTTTCTGCAGGTCTAGCTGCTTTTTAATGTTTTATTCTTTTATATAATGTTTATTTTTTTTCTGTAGGCCTTTGCCTGCTGCAGGAAGGGGGTTCATCATGGACATCCACCTTAGTATCACCCCCTGCGGGCGCGTACTTTGGTCCCCCAGTCCCCCATTACTGCATCCGCAGTGGCATGCCGGCAATCCCGCATATGTACGAGCTTGCCGAAGAGGTGACCCTGCGGTGCCTTAAGACGTCGGCTTGGACTAGGTCTCATTTTTCTATGGCCTGTCCCTGGGTCCCGTGTGCGTCACCTTCCCTTAGGGGGTCCCTGGTTTCCCGCAGTGCCTACCCGCCAACAGCGCGCCTTTTTCGGCCGCCATATAATTTGAGGCCCCGACTTCTCCTCCGCCTAGGCTGCATCTTTCTCCTGCCCTAAACCCAACCCCCCCCCCCCCCCTACACACACACACACACACACTTCCCGGGCTATTATCCCAGTGAAGTGAGGGATTTTGCCTGGGGGGCGGAGTTTTCACTTGTCTTCAGCTCCTGGGGCCTCCATCTTGCCAGCACTCATGAATCTCTCCTGCAAGCCTTCCTACATTCTTGTGCGGCTGCTAGGCCAGCCGCTGCCTGTCTGTTTGCTTTTTCAGACTCCAATTCCCAGCCTCCCCTCGGGGTCGCCATGTATTTTACGAGCGCCCATTGCAATAAAAAAAAAAATGCCATGCGGCTAGCTTGAATCTGTTTGTGCACAGTGCCTTGTCTTGAGGCCCCCTCAGGACACACTGTTCCCCCCCCTTGGGCTTCAGTCCCTCCTGAATGGGTCTCCTTCCTGTCCCAGGCCATAGGGAAACTTGCCCGACTCCCAATCCATGGTGGAGTCGCTGGCTGCTTGATCCATCCTGGGCCGGATGATTGCCGCCTTGGAGGCTACTCCTTATGACCAATTCTACACCCGGTACCTCCCGCTCTCAATTCTCGCCCGGTTGAACAAGTCTCTATTAGGCCTCGATCGCCTGATCCGCCTTTCCCCCCAGGTCAGGACTTGCTTTCGTGGCTGAACCCGCAAACCATCTCCCATGGCAGATAGTTCCTCCCCCTCCATTGGGGATCTCCACCGATGCCAGCCAGACAGGTTGGGGGGGCAGTCTTCTGGTCTCTCACAGCCCAGGGTCAGTGGTCGACACTTTCACTGCGGTACAGATTCCCGGGCTTGCCAATTGGCCAGCCAACTTCCTCAGTCGCCAACACCTCGATCCAGGCTAGTGGTCTCTCCATCCAGAGGTGTTTCAACAGCTCTGTCAGCGTTGGGGCATCCCAGACATGGATCTTTTTGCCCCTGTCTGAATCACAAACTTCAACTTTATGTCGACAGGCTCTTGCACTGGATGCCCTGGTGCTCCCGTGGTCCCAATTCAATCTCCTGTATCTATTCCCCCCCCTTCCACTCAGGTCTGGGCAATCTTGGTGGCTCCAGACTGGCCCTGCAGGGTGTGGTACACAGAGCTAGTCTTCCTGCTCGCCAATGCTCCATGATGTCTACCACTGCGTCCCCACCTCCTTTCGCAGGGTTCACTGTTCCACCCGAGTTTACCTCGGCTTCATTTAACTGTGTGGCTGTTGAAACCGTAGTTCTGCGACCTCTCCAAATCTGTCATCCAAACCATGCTTCACGCTCGTTCTGACTCTTTTTGTCGTCGCTGAGGGCTCACGTAAGGGCTTACAAGCCTCCAAGGCCACCATCTTCCGTTGGATCCGGTCGGCTGTCAATGAAGCCTATGTGGCTAAGGGTCGCGTTCCCCCTTTCAGGTTGCCCGCTCACTCCACTAGGGCGGTCAGGGTATCCTGGGTGGTCTGGCATCTGGCTTCTGCTTCCCAGGTCTGCAAGGACGCCACCTAGGCCTCAGTACACACCTTCTCCAGGTTTTACCACATCCATTCTTTGCCTCTGCTGACACCAGTTTGGGTTACAAGGTTCTGCAAGCGGCAGTGCGTTAGGTTTTTCGCATGGCTGTCTCTTCCCACCCTCGGGGACTACTTTGGGATGTCCCATGGTGCTGTGTCCCCCAATGCCAAGAAATCCGAGAAAACTGGATTTTTGTACCTACCGTAAAATCCTTTTCTCGTTGGATGCATTGGGGGACACAGATCCCCCTTTTCTCGTTGGATGCATTGGGGGACCGCTGCCCCCTTGACTTCAAGCCTGACTCAGATAGCGCCAACCGACATGAAAACAGCGTTTTTAACAAGTATGAAGAAACACAAAGAGGAAAGAAAAACATGATTAGCAACACACTGGGGGATACTGTAAGGTACTGTGGTTGGTTTAATATGCGTTTTGCAGGTGACAGGTTCCCTTTAATACTACATAATGGTGAATAAAACCTTTAATGGCAACTAGATAAGTGTTTGTTAAAGCAAGTCACCAAACATTTTTCCTGCCAGTTAAAACCAAATATACTAAACCAAAATTGTAAACCACATATACCTTTTTATCTGTATTTATTTTCTGATAACGTGTAACGTGATCTGTACAGCCAAGAAGTGCCAACTATTATTAGGCTTAGTGACCAGAGCAGAAACTGCAGGATTTTAGTATTTATTTATTTTTCTCATAGTTGACACTAGAGATGAGCGAATCGACTTCGGATGAAATTTCATAAACTAATTTCTACTGTAAAAAACGATTTCCCAAACTCGTGGTACCTTGGGACCAAACCAGAGTTCGGGAATAACTTTGGCTCATCTTAACTAATACATTCTTATACTGTAAGGAGCGCTTGGTCCGTACAGTACTGAAACAAAGTATTATGCAAATCGACTTCAGATGTTTCATCCAAAGTCGATTCGCTCATCCCTAGTTGACACTTTATAGTTCTGCCATGGGAGCAGCTTAGTGTTTTTTTCCCAAAGTTTTGTAGTCAAAGAATCTTAAGGTTCTTCAAGGTGGGGGCCTGTCAGAAGGTTCAAATTAATTTAGATGTTAGTTCATGGGTTAAGGGCTGACTGCCCTTCTGTTTGTTGGAAATTGGCCGCAGTAACTCAAAACTTCTTGAGAAGATTATTTTGTTTATTCCAAGACAAGAGCAGCAAGACAGCATTGAAATAAATATAAAAAGTCAGGCAGAATATGGCATGGTGTAGATGGAGGTGTGAAGCAGCAGTAGAAAAATGGCAGTGCTGTGTGTGTTTCTGTCCCCAAATACGCATTTTTTTTTTATACCCCAGAGAACAAAGCAATAATTAGTATTATAATACAGGCTTGTCACAGTGTACCACAATCCATAACCCTGGGTTCACACCTGAGCGTTCGCGATGGAGCGCTCTGTATGCGCATACAGAGACAAGTGAACGCCCATTGTCGCGCGTTCCCGAAAGTCTATGTACGGGAACGCGCGACAAAACGCCCCAAATAAGCTCAAGAACTTTTTGGAGCGTAGGGCGTTTTTCAGCACGTTCAAACGCGCTGTAAAACGCTCAAGTGTGAACCAGGGCCATAGGGAAGCATTGGTTTTCATGTGTTGAGCGTTTTACAGCGCGTTTGAACGCGCTTTAAAACGCTCAGGTGTGAACCCAGCGTAAGAGTGAATGGTGACACACCTAAATTACATCAGTACATCATTATTATACATAACATGTGACCTCACAGATACTTTACTATTCATAACCAATGACATATATAAGTTGTACCTCCATCATCAATATGCATAAGGAAGACTTGCGCCTCTTTATACTTCATAATAGTTAATTGGCAAAAAAAATTCTAACAAGTATGAGAATGAATATCTGATGTATCTTTAACCTTTGATCCCTCGTCCTCTGAGTCCATTATCCTTGAAAGTGTTTGTTTGCTAAAAAATAATGAAGCTATGGAGGACATAAATATGTCACTAAGACTCCATGATCTCATAACTAGATCTTTCTAAACAGAGAACATATGTTTTAATCGATCACCTAAGGACCTCTATTTTCATAGCAACAGTACATCAGTATTCAAGGTGACTATCTAAGCTTTAAGGTAGAAATATAAGATGTCTGACTAAGACAACATGGCGGACATTAAGAACTAATCCTGATTCTCCAACAAGGTTGGGTTCATATCACGTTTTTGCCCTATGTTTAACGCATGTGTTGGGGGAAAAAAAGGATACAAAAGTGTAGTACACCATGTATTTCCATCCTGCAGAGTCTTGAAAAAAAAAATGTATACGTTAACATATACTTTTTTACAGTGGAACTCTATGGCGGGCATCTGTTTAAAGTATACGTTAAACGTAACACAAAAACGTGATGTGAACCCTTACGTGTCTGTATTGTGGTCCACCCACAAAATACTTTTTTCTCACATCCATTACTATAAATTACTATTCTTGTCTGCAATAGGGACAAGAATAGGACAGGGGGGGAGTTGGGAGCTCCACACACATTAGTGTGTCTACCAAACCCATCCTTCTCCACAGGTTCGGCTGACAAAAGTATAATGTGTATGGCCTGCTTAAAGCTCTTTGCCAATGAGTGTCCATTTACCATACGTCCAGGAAAAATCCATCTCCCATGTTAAATAAACGTATACCATGTAGTATCTTTTTTTTTTTTATTGGACACATATGCTTAAAACAGCGTTGTCTGCTTTAAGTTATTCAGTGTGTGGTGGATGGTTAGGGCTGTAGGGAATGCCCAAACTATAGCAACGGGTCGGGCTTAGCAGGGGGCATGGCCTCCCATTATTTACTATAATTTATGGCAGAAACTGGTGTAAATAATGCCAGCTTATAGCTAGCATAAATTTGACTTTTTTGGCACACCGAGAGCCAAAGATGAGCCCCATTTATTAGGAGTCTCTTAATAAATTAGGCACATTTTGCTCCAGTGAAAAGTAGAGATGCCAGTCTTGATACATTTCCCAGTTGTCTTGCTTCTTAGAGTAATATTGTGTCAAATAACTTAATTTAAAAGGTTTAATAAAAGGTCATCCTTGTCCCAGCTAGGAAGATTACCTATTGGTGTGGAGGAGCACTGGTGTGGCCTAGATCCACTGGTCCTTGGCAAGAGGAAGGAAATATAAAAAGCAAATAAACCTGTTAACAGTTATTAGTAACAATACAGTAGACAAAATTAGCAAGCCAGTCTTGAAGGTCAAAGGAGGAAAGATCCTTGGTAATAATCTCAGTGCACCTCTGCAAATCAGGGACAACAGTAACAGGAATTATATGATTTATTTCAGGCTTAACATGATTACCAGCTTGGTATATATAGGTCGTCAAATGTCATGCTGCTGTTGTCAATAGTGACTTAAAGGGGTATTCCAGTTGTGAAAGGTTATCCCCTATCTACAGACTAGGAGATAACTATTAAATTGGTGGGGGTCCTACTGCTGGTAACCCCACAATCATGATAAAGGGAACCCTCTACCTGTTGGAGCTCCCTGAAATGACCAGAATGGCAGGTTGGGCATGATTAATAGAGTGGCAGTGCGCATACCGAACCTGCTGCTCTGTTCATTTTGGGGAGCTCCGACAGATACAGGGTACCCATTCTCTTGACTGGTCTGGGTACCAGCAGCACAAATTACACCGATCTAGAAAGTTATCACCTATCCTGTGGATAGGAGATAACCTATAAAAACTTGAATATGTGTCTTTTTGTTGGAGAGATTTGCAAATGTCCCGATCTGTTGACACAATCAGTGGGCTCGATAGATCAAACTGAAAGTAGTAATGGTGCCTTTTTTTTTTTTTTTTTTTTTTTTACCAATTCCAGAATATCTAGAAACTGTAGATTGTTCTGCCTGCACTTGTTTTATCTTGTATTTTTTGTAGCGAGTCTAAATGACATGATATGTTTGGTGTAAGGCTACCACAATGAGAAAATTAAGATGGACATTTTCTAATAGCAGGTAGGCTAGTCATGCCCCTTCACTTTAAGTTAACGACGATCCCCCCCAATCATGGAATGGGTGGGGAATTACACAGCATCATAAGGATGGGGAAGATCATAGCGGAGATAATACAATGCCATGTTCCAACCATGAATGTCTTTTGTAGAGTCCATTACTTTTCAGGATCTCATCCGATAAACAGTGGGCGTTCGAGCATTTGGCAGCTGCTTGACTCATAGATCTATATTGCTTTCATCTCCCTTCTCCCCTTATGAAATGTTCACCATCAGATAAAATAAGGTGATAACAGTTTTAGGGAGGTTGCAGCTAGACCTAGGCCTAGTTCACACGAACGTATGGCTTTTATAGTTTTTTGCGGTCCGTGTTTTACGGATCCGTTGTTCTGTTTTTTGAATTCCGTTGTGTTTCCGTTCCGTTTTTCAGTATGGCGTATACAGTAATTACATAGAAAAAAATTGAGCTGGGCATAACATTTTCAATAGATGGTTCCGCAAAAACGGAACGGATACGGATGCATTTCCGTATGTGTTCTGTTTTTTTTGCGAACCCATTGACTTGAATGGAGCCACGGAACGTGATTTGCGGGCAATAATAGGACATGTTCTATCTTTCAACGGAACGGAAACGGAATGCTTAAAGAACATATTCCGTTTTTAATGCGGAACCATTGAAATGAATGGTTCCATATACGGAACACAAAAAACCGGCCCGTACACTCACAAAGAAAACGATTGTGTGAACTAGGCCTTAGAGGCTAGGGGCTTTAACATGTGTGAAGATTAAGATGACGGTCTTCTGGTAGATAGAGGCTGTGAAGAAAAGTAAGACAGGAGCTTACAAAAATTCATCCACACCTAGAGCTCTGCCCTCTCCACCTTGTAAGTTTTCTAATGTACAAGTTTCTTTAGCGTGAATATTTTGATGCCTGACAAGCGCTCTTTTGTAGGTAAAACATTTGTCACATTCTGAACATGAAAATGGCTTCTCTCCTGTGTGAATTTTCTCATGAAGAAGAAGACATGACTTCCGGGCAAAACTTCTCCCGCATACTGAGCATGAAAATGGCTTTTCTCCTGTGTGAACTCTTTGATGTTTGACAAATGCTGATCTCTGGGTAAAACTTCTCCCACATTCCAGACATAAAAATGGCCTCTCCCCTGTGTGAATTTTTTCATGATCGACAAGAACTGATTTCCGGGTAAAACATTTCCCACATTCCAAGCATAAAAACGGCTTTAACCCTGAGTGAGTTTTCTGATGTACAAGAAGAGCTGATTTATAAATGAAACATTTCCCACATTCCATGCACAGGTATGGCCTTTCTCCTGTGTGAATCCGCTGATGCTCAACAAGAACAGATATGTGGTTATAACCTTTCCCACATTCAGAACAGGTAAATGGCCTGACATCTTGGTGAAGTCTCTGATGTCTCTTCAGGTGATCTTTGCGTGTAAAACATTTCCCACATTCTAAACAGGAATATGGCCATTCACTATTCTGAATTTTCCTGCACTTGGATAGACTCTCTTTATATTTCCCACAGTTAGTACTTGGAAAAATGTTACCTCCGTTACGACTTGCACTTTCAGTAACAATCTTTGACATATTAGGAGATGGGGCTTTGTAATCATGTGATGGCTCTCTATTCCAAAGAGCTGGGGATATATTGGGGTTAATGGGGGAGTTTCGAAATATATCTTCTTCAACATGGTTATCTTCTGATCCACAATCTGGAGATAAACAGAGCTGTTTCTCTGTGTCTCTGTTGAAGTGATCTGCCAGAAAAAAAAGATATATATATATTTATTTATTTTTAGTTAAAAAAATATGTTTTGGTAAAAAAAAATTATCACGCAACACTCCTTCAGCAAAGATTTTTACAAAATAATTATTTTCTGTGTGCTTGTAACATGGATTATAAAAAATACAGATTCTTATTCATTAGCATTGGCATTACTATTACTTGAAGGGGTTGGGCCACTAAGACTAGTCTCAATTTTTCAAAACAGGACCTGGTTCTGAAAATTTTTGTAATGGGATGTATAGCATGGTACCGAGTTAGCCAGAAAAACAAGATTTTTGTGAACTCGCCTGTAAAATCTCTTTCTCGCTTTATTCATTGGGGGACACAGGACCGTGGGTATAGCTTGCTGCTGCCACTAGGAGGCGACACTAGGCTGAAAGCTGTAAGCTCCTCCCCTACAGGCTAAACCCGCTCCAGCCTGGAGAGAGCATATCAGTTTTTAGCTTTGTGTCGTAGGAGGCAGACCTCCCTGCCTTTCAGAGTGTTTGTGCTCCAGCAGTAGGAGAAGCAGAATTAAACTAAAAACCAACATAAACTGCACACTGCCGTAAGACCAAACCAAACCAGGTCCCAACTGGCAAAACCTGGACCCCACTTGCCGCATAACAAACATTGGGTGGGTGCTGTGTCCCCAATGAATAAAGCACCAGTGTACGGTGGAAAAAAATGGATAGGGCTGAGACCTGCCCCTTTAGAGAACTAAGAGCCAGATCCAGTTCTAATCCGGACTGAAGAAACGCCAGTACTGTAGGAAGGGAGAACCTCCTGGGAGGAAGACAGCGTTCCAAGTCCGATAGTAAATCTTGGAAGAGGAGGGCTTCCTAGCCCTAATCATAGTCCGAATGACTGCATCAGAAAAACCCCTCTGTTTCAACAGCCACACCGTTAAACATAGCGTATCTAAATTCTGACGGAAGACTGGGCCCTGGGAGAGCAGGTCGGCCCTGAGTGGAAGGGGCCACAGTGCATCCCCCAGAAGGAGAATGAGCTCTGAGTACCAAGCTCGTCGAGGCCAGTCTGGAGAGATCAGGATTGCCTGGATGCCCTCCATCCTGATTCTGCACAGGATCCGAGGCAGAAGTGGTAAGAGTGGGAACACGTAAAGGAACGAGAAGCTGTGCCACGAGAGCGTCCACGTCGTACGCTACCGGGTCCCTTGAACGAGACAAGAAGGACGGGAGTTTGTGATTGAGCCTGGACGCCATCAAATCCACTTCTGTACGTCCCTACCGGAGCCTCGAACACCTCTTAAAGGAGAGACCAATCCCCTGGGTCCACCGTCATCCGGCTGAGAAAGTCTGCCATCCAATTGTCCACTCCCCGAATGTAGACTGCCGAAATCACCGGAACATGGGCTTCCGCCCACTGTAGAATCTTCGCAGACTCCTGCATCACCGCTCGGCTGCGAGTCCTTCCCTGGTGGTCGATATAGGCCACTGCCGTGGCGTTGTCAGACTGTACTCTGACTGCCCGACCCTGCAATACGGGAGTCCAATGGCAAAGTGAGAGGTAGATGGCCCGGAGTTCCAGGATGTTGATGGGCATTTTGGACTCCGATGGAGACCAAACACCCTGGACCATCCGGGTGGCGAAGACCCCACCCCAGCCGTGGAGGCTGGCGTCAGTTGTAATGACAGTCCACATCACTGGGAGAAAGGATTTCCCCGAAGACAGGTACGCAGTCACGATGCACCAACTGAGCGCAGAGCGCACTTGCCGAGATGGACGAATCCTGAGATCCAGAGAGTCCAGGGATTTGTCCAAGGATGACAAAATGGCCACTGAAAGCACTGGGTGTGGAATTGGGCAAAAGGGATTGCCTCGAAAGAGGCGACCATCAAGCCCAGCACTCGCATACAGTTGCGGATAGACGTACTGTGGTGCTGGAGTAGCAAACGCACAGACCTCTGAATGTCCAGTGTCTTGTCCAGTGGCAGGCCTACCATGGCTGCACCTAAATCCAACGTCATGCCCAGGAACCTGACCTGAGTGGCAGGAGACAGGAAGGACTTCCGCAGATTGAATATCCACCCGAAGCCGGATAGAGTGCTCACAGTGATCTGAAGACTCTCCTCGCATTGAGACGTAGGAGCCTTGATCAAGATGTCGTCCAGATACGGGAGAAGAGTAATGCCCCTGGACCGCAGAAGGCCCAGAAGGGGAGTGAGCACCTTTGTGAATATTCGCGGAGCTGTCGCCAGACCGAATGGTAGGGGCGACAAATTGGTAATGGGATGATTGAATGGCAAACCGAAGAAAACGTTGGTGAACGGTTGCGATGGGAACGTGGAGGCAGGCATCCTGGATGTCTATGGACGCCATAAATTCCTTGTACAAATGAAGCAACCACGGAACGAAGGGACTCCATCCTAAATCGCTGAATACGGAGGAAGCGGTTCAATATCTTGAGGTCCAGCACTAGGCGCACAGCGCCATTTTTTGGGGGGGGGGACCACGAACAGGTTGGAATAAAAACCCGTAAACCTTTCCTCTAAGGGCACCGGTGTTATCACCCCCCGTGAGAGAAGGGATTGAACTGCGTGAAAGAATGCTGCAGCTTTGAGGACCGACCTCGAGTGTCCATGCGTCCGAAATATGGGTTCGCCAAATCTCCTGAAAAAGGAGGAGACGCGCCCCCCCCCCACCCATGAGGGTGGGGACGCACCTTCATGATGAAGGCTGGTTTCCGGGAGCAAAACAAGGTTGCTGAGCCCACGGATGCCAGGCCTGCGGGGGCTTAAAGGACGGGCCCTTCCGTTGAGGTGGGTGCTGGATGTGTGCCCGAGAACCGGCGAAAGGACTGGTAACGGGAGGAGGAAACTCAAGAACGAAAGGAACGCTTGACCCTGGGTTGGGACAGATGGGCGCTTTTTCCACCCGTTGCTTCCGAAATAATCTCGTCCAGCCGGGCACAAAAGAGTCGCGACCCGACAAAGGGAAGCCTCAAAAGAGAGCGTTTAGAGGATGAATCTGCCGTCCAGACCTTGAGCCATAACTCTCGCGGATAGATATCGCGAGAGCTGAGGAACAGGCGACCAGCATCCAGAGCCGCTTTGCAGAGATACTTCCCTGCCTGAGAAATTTGGAGCGCTAAGGACTGAAGGTCAGCAGGGGGAGAGGGGGGGGGAGGTCAGATGCTAGGTCTTGGTTCAAACGGAGAGCGCACTCAGAAACCGACTTGGCTACCCATGCAGAGGTGAAAATCAGTCGTAATGCCGAACCACTAGCCGCAAAGACAGACTTGGAGAGTGATTCTATGCAACGGTCTACCGGGTCCTGGAGAGAAGAGCCATCCGCTACCAGAATAGCCGTGTTCTTAGCCAGGCGAGCGACCGGTGGGTCCACCTTCGGCGGGGAAGCCCATTTTTCCACGTAATCGCCTGGAAAAGGATAGAGTAGGTCCAGTAGCTTCGAACAATGAAGCGTAGACCTGGCTGGTCCCACGCTTTTGCGACAACCACAGAAAAGTAATTGTGTAATGGGAAAGACTTAGGTGCCTGCCTTGAACGCAGAAATGACACCCCCTGGTGGCTGGTGGAGGGAAGATTCTCCTGAACCTAGAAAGTGTCACGTATAGCCGATATCAGGCTATCCACCATGGATGCAATCTGAGAAGAATGCTCCGGGTCCATTTCCGTATCCGAATCCCCAAACTCACCCTCCGACAGTGCGTCACCTAAGAGGGAGGACGCCTGTGATTGGGAGCCAGGAGGGGGAGGGGATGTTGAGGCGTCAGAGGAGGAACGGTGGCCTGCTCTGGGACGCTTACTAGGATGTCTGCCTCTGGTTTGTACGCTATGCGACGGTGTGGATTTCACCGGTGGCGATTTCTCAACCAAACGACTCAGCAAGGAAAAGGTGGAATGGGAGATTTTAGAGAGGTCTTCCACTGCCTGGGACAGGGACCTTGCCCAGTCAGGTTCCCCATAACCAGGATGGTCCTGCACTTCTGTGGGCTGCTGAAGAATAGGGAGATGGCTCTGTGCAGGCGCATGACATGCAGAGCATAGTGGTAGTGACTGGCCACGAGGGAACTTCACTGAGCATGAAGTAGGTGGTCCTGCAGGGTGCATGAGGGGGAGTATTGGCTGGGTCAGACATTGTGACACAGTCTCTATGCTGGAGGGGGTAGCGATCTCCTACCAGAAATATGGCGGTCCTCTTGTAGCTCGAAAGGAAGGAGGAGGAATCTTTGCCGCGGTGGGAGAATAAGCTTCGCCTCCTCCAACTCTGAGAAGGAAGGCGGAGCAGCCGATTTGGAGGAAGCCACGCCCCCCCCCCCGGTGTTCTCCCCGTGTGGCGCATGGAGCCGCCATTAGACGCGAACATATGTAAAAGAATGTGGCCGAATCTGGTTATCACCCCCCGAAAGTGGCCGCTGCGGCGATATGCACCCGCACTAAAGGGGTGCCGATTCAGCGATCACTTAAAGGGTGCCGGGGGGGTTGAGGGAGAAGCATGAGATGCCGCCGCGGTTAACCCCTGTCATACCTACCGCATGTGGGGAGCAGAGATTGACTGCAGGTGGGTGGAAAACCTCACTACCCCCTACAGGCCGGTATGGGAGACAGGGAGAGGGGGAATATACTCACCTGTCTTCATCTGTGGTCTTCGCCCTTTAAACCTGTACCAGCAGGGCCACCACCATGAACGCTGGCACAAGGCAGCAGGGGTCCTGGCAGAGAAGGGCTGAAGAATAGGTGGCCCTCTTGCTGGCAGGAAGCAGGGGAGCGAGGCTGCCCTGGTCTGCTTTGTCTTCTTGGGTGGAGGCAGGGCGGTGGAATGAGTACCACCGGCCAGCCTCCTAGAGAGACATACGCCATGCGAATCTGTGCCCCATCCCGGAAACCTATAAAAATATAGAAAAATTTATAATAAACGCCACTCTGCAAAGTAGGGAGGTCTGCCTCCTACGAAACAAAGCTAAAAACTGATATGCTCTCTCCAGGCTGGAGGGGGTATAGCCTGTAGGGGAGGAGCTAACAACTTTCAGCCTAGTGTCGCCTCCTAGTCAGCAAGCTATACCCACGGTCCTGTGTCCCCCAATGATATGAGCGAGAAAATCTGTGTGATTTTTTTTTTTAACAAAGTATTATAGCTAGAGATGAGCGAATTTCATATTTTGAAATTTGTTTGCGCTTCGTTTGGTGGTAAAAGAAGAATTGCATTATGGATTCCGTTACCACGGACCATGACAGAATGCATGACGGGATGCCTTTGGAGGTATTCCGTTATTCATTCTGTCATAATAGAAGTCTATGGGGGGTCCTCTCCTGCATAACGGAAACAGGAAGGATCAGTTATGCAGGCCATAGACTACTATTCTGACAGAATGAATAACGGAATGCCTCTAAAGGCATTCCGTTATACATTCCATCATAGAATTGCGTTATGGTCCGTGGTAATGGAATTCATAACACAATTCTGCTGTTACCACCAAACGAAGCGCAAATAAATTTCATAACATAAAATTCGCTCAGCCCTAATTAGAATTAGAAAAAAAAAAAATTAAATATATTTTTTTTAACACAAAGGTAATTGCATGTAATCAGAGTTGTAGGGAAATAGAGATCAGGTAGAGCTGCATGTGCCCAAAAATTTGAGCCCTTTGGCCATGCATGCCAGTTTATAAAAGTGGAGTGAGAAGTGGGTATTTATGAATTTAGACACACTTATGAATTGTGACTTTATAAAATGTCCACATTTTGTAGTCTCTTCCAGTATGTGGCTGGCAGCAAAACTTCTGTAGACATACACCTGTGACAGAATTCTGTTACCATGATCTTGGACTGTTATCTGCAGTAATTGATATGTAGTGCTGTAGTCCATTTTTCTTCAATATTTTGCTCCCTGTTCCCCAGAGACCTCCTTACCTGGGATGGTATCTAGAGAAACGCCTTCTTCCTTACACTGCTGATCACAACTGACATAGGTCTCTTCTTTTTCTAAAGCAGCTTCGACGTCTTCATCCTAGAATGCACAATGTACATTTCATCTGGAAATGCAAACCCTTTTTTTCAAAGATCAAGAAAATTTGGAATTGTTTTTTTAGTATCAGTTTTGTTTCCCCCCCAAATGGTCACTATTTTTTCACAAAATAAATCAAGTTTTGTAAAATATCTTTCAGAGAAATCATCTTTCTCAACGTATCAGTTTCTCCTCTCCTAAAGTAATAATTTCCATCTTTGGAGAGTTAGATGGACTCTCCGCTCACTCTTCCTGCTCCTCCACCTCCTCTCATGCAAATGATTCTTTAGTGAACTGAATGTTTTTGTCACGGGTAATGGGGAGGGGATAACACACAGAAGGAATAGACCGGAGTCTAGGCGTCAAAGCTAAAGGAGAGGGATGGAGAACTCCTAGGAATCTCTAGACCTCTCCCTGACTCCTGCCAGTATTAGTAGAGCCTGAAGGTGGAAATACTCATACACCGGAACCTTATCCCTGGAAAGCCCTAGGAGTGGTAGCAGGGAATGAGACTACTGGTTCCTCCCCAGATGAAGAAACCAGTGTCTCCCTGAGGCCCAGACAACAACCCACACAAGCGAACAACAAAATGCACTTAGCTTAAAGAAGAAAGGAGGAGCAGGAGATCCAAAGGAACAACATACCAGCTTAAGGCCTCTTTCACACTTGCGTTGTCCGGATCCGGCGTGTACTCCACTTGCCGGAATTACACGCTGGATCCGGAAAAACGCAAGTGTACTGAAAGCATTTAAAGACGGATCCGTCTTCAAAATGCTTTCAGTGTTACTATGGCACCCAGGACGCTATTAAAGTCCTGGTTGCCATAGTAGGAGTGGGGTGCGGCGGTATACATACTTAGCCGCACGGATGGTAAGTATGCTGCTCCCCGCTACACTTTACCATGGCTGCCAGGACTTTAGCGTCCCGGCAGCCATGGTAACCACTCTAAAAAAGCTAAACGTCGTATCCGGCAATGCGCCGAAATGACGTTTAGCTTAAGGCCGGATCCGGATCAATGCCTTTCAATGGGCATTCATTCCAGATCTGGCCTTGCGGCAAGTCTTCAGTTTTTTTGGCCGGAGCAAAAAGCGCAGCATGCTGCGGTATTTTCTCCGGCCAAAAAACGCTCTGTTCCGGAACTGAAGACATCCTGAACGGATTTCACTCCATTCAGAATGCATTAGGATAATCCTGATCAGGATTCTTCCGGCATAGAGCCCCGACGACGGAACTCTATGCCGGAAGACAATAAGGCAGGTGTGAAAGAGCCCTAACCAACACCAGCAGGAAATATCAACCGCATGGTAAGCAGTGGGAATCAGAACCAAATAGAGCCTCAGTAATGACCACAAGCTGCACCTGACAAGAGGTGTGGTCATTACCAAACAACAACACTGCAAGATGAAAACAGACAGACTGTCAGATACCCTTACGTGCTGCCAGTCTCTCAGATCTTCTCACCTCTGTCATGGGAGGGACCGTGACAGTTTTGTTCTGTCAAGAAGGAGAGTTTGATTTGTGTGTGCAGCAGCCCCTGTCCTCCTGTGTGACAGGAGGCGGCTGCACATTAGTTCCTATGGGCTGCATGTCCTAGGCCTCCGTAAAAGTCAGGTCCCGATTCCTCGCAAGGCATCAGGCTGCCTTCTCACCCATCGGGTCCCCATCACAGCAGAGAACCAATGGAGGCCCTGACTGATAGAGCAGGGGCCCAGCTATCAGTGACTGCCAGGCCCCTGGCCTGATTGGGCACGTACTGCTCCGGTCAGCATGACGTAGTAGAAAGTTACATTTCAGGAAGTCACTTTCCGCTAGGACGTACTATTACATCAGCTGGCGGTGATTCCGCCGAAGGTTATGAAGAGGCACAGGTCTCTTCATAACTTCGGCGGATCCTCTGCCAGTTCTAAACGCAAGACAGCTTCCTTGCTGGCTTACATTTAGACCTTTTTCTACGCCTGAAAACAGGTGTAGAAAATAGTAAGTGAGACGGGGCCTGTTGGCCCACCCCCTTCCCCCGACCATGCCACACCCACTTCTTAAGACCTGGCATGAGCAGGGAGAGGTCACAGATTGTGGTGCAAATAACCATAGGCGTATTTAAGCATTACAAATAACTCCCATAGAGTAATTCTCAAACTCCAATGCTAATGCATTGGAGTCTATGAGAAAAGTAATCTCATGATTGCTTGCTAAGGGGAAAAGTAAAATAAAACTACATAAACAATTTAAAAAAATAAACACCATGGGTGTTGTCGCACGCGAAAGTGCCTGTACTATCAAAATAGAAAAATACTTATCCCATATGGCAAAACAGAAATAAAGTCAAATTCACCGATTCACCGTTTGTTGGTCGCTTCAGCCCACAAATTTTTTTACTAAAAAGTGATCAAAGTCATACACACCCCAAAATGGTATTTATGAAAAGTACAGATCTCCCTGCAAAAATTAGCTCTGACACAGATCCTTTCACATAAAAATAAAAAGTTATGGGGTTATAAATATGGTGATGTAATTTTTTTTTTAATTTTTTCTGTATTCAATCACAAGAAAAACTATACAGGTGAAACTCAAATTTTTTTTATATTGTGCAAAAGTCCATTTATTTCAGTAATGCAAATTAAAAGGAATTGCATTGATGCAGCTTAAAATTAGAATTTTGTAAAAAAAAGGTTCAATATTCTAGGCTCAAAGTGTCACACTCTAGTCATCTAATTAATCCATACCCCCTGAGCAAAGGGGGCCTCAAAATTGTGACTTTGGGGTTTCATAAGCAGTAAGCCATAATCATCCAAATTATAACAAATAAAGGCTTGAAATATCTCGCTTTGCATGTAATGAGTCTCTCTCATATGTTAGTTTCACCTTTTAACCTGCATTACTCAAATAAATGAACTTTGCACAATATTCAAATTTTTCAAGTTTTACCTGTACATGTGGGGTATCTTTGTAATCATACTGACCCAGAGAATAAATGTAACAGGTCAGTTTTAGGAACTCCACCCCATTTGGAATTTTTTCCCGCTTACATTGTATGCAACCATAAATGGTGCCATTAGAAACCACTTGTCCTGCAAAAGCCAAGCCCTCATACAGCTATATGAATGGAAAAATGGCTTACATTGAAACAGAATTTTCCGCCAGAGTTGTGGTGCAAAACGTTACCTCTTACGATGAGCCCCCTTTCCGTAAGGCCTCATCCCTTCAAACCCCAACCCTCCGGGAAAAGTTGGAATAATTTGGAGAAATCCTGGTTGCACCAAATCGTGCCACTCCTTAAACAGATTCTAGGCACAGAATTGATTCTTTGTAAAAACAAGCCCATCTTATTTAGTAGACAAAGCAGTTCAAGTTTAAGAAAGGGCAGACAAAAGCCAGAAATGTTGCTTCTGTATCCCATGTATGTCTGATGCACTAATTTGCGGGTTACAAATTTAAAATGAACACAGATTTTTGCAAAGAATCAATTAAGTGCTGCCCCTTTCCTTGAAGAAACAAAAAAAGAAAAGCTCAAGTAGTGTTAAATTACACTTTGCAATACAAAGATTAAAAATGTGACATTTAGGACCAAATGATAGTATAAGGCTCCACATTTTATATATATTATTTGGCAAGACCTTAGCTTTACTCACCTGATGATTCTGCAAAATACTGTAATCTTCCATGGGGACATTTTTCTTACTGTGAAAATCTAAAGAAAAAATATAAATGATTCAGTCACTGGGTGTATATGCAAAGTTTTCTGACACTTTTCAGAATCCTGAGTAGTCCTGGCATGTAGTAAAAATACCATTACAATACAGCTAACAAACTACAATCATGGGACACCAATTTTGCATCCAACTGTAACATTTTGTTTCAAAAATGCAGATAATTTCCTGTTTGTGGCTAATACGACATAAGCAGAGCCTTAAGGGGGTTGTGCCAAGGTCTAAATGTATCCCATATCGACAGGACTATAAAACTTGGAAGATGCACAAACACCTCCTGAAAATAAAAGTTCAAGTTGTGCCTATGTAAACCTAAATGGGTTATCCAACCCCTATAATGCCCCGACACCTCATACAGATTATATACTTACCTCGCTCCACGTCACTCCTGATGCCGACACTGCATCTCCCTTTCACGCAGATCAGAACATCCAGTGACAAGGGGCAGCCAAAAGCAGGCCGCGACAGGGGACGAGATTCCCTAGCATCAAGGGTGACGCTTGGGAGGCTGGTCCCAGTCGCGGCCTGCTATTGGCTGCCCCCATAGCCATTGCTGGACGTTTTGAACACGACAGGGAGATGCAGCGGCAGCCGTGCAGGCATCAGGAGCGACGCAGGTGACGGGGAGCAGGGCATTATAGGGGTTAGATAACCACTTTAATTACTGAAACTAAAGAGCCCAGAAATCTCAGGCCAGGTTCACATCTGTGTTGTGAGCTCCGGCATTGTAATCTGGTCACTGTATCCGGCGTACATGCCGGCTTTCAGCCGGACAGAAAATGCTACATTTTATGTCCTGCAGACAGTCGGCATATATGCTGGAAAGCGGACGGATTACAGCCAGATCACATTACAGTGAATGGGGATCCGACGGTGCACGGTGGTATCCGTCTATGCCAAATACAGTGAAATTCGGCAGTCTGTTTCTCCGCCAGAGCAGACTGCAGGAGTTTACAGCACAGATGTGAACCCAGCCTCCAGGTTTTGGAATCAAATGTACTGATAAGAAGCAGGTTATGGTTAAGGTTAAGCAAGGTATGCCAGGTTAGGCCAAGTTCACACTTCAGTTATTGGGTCAATTATTGTGAGCCTAACCAGCAGTGAAGCCTACTAAGAGATTAGGTATAATGGAAAGATTTCTTACCTGTTCTGTGTTTTTGACCCACACCTGGTTTTGGTCAAAATAACTGATGGAAATAACTGACCAAATAACTGAAGTGTGAACTTGGCTTTAGCTGAGATAAGCAGGTGTGAATAATGTCTGCCATCTTCCAAAAGAGAGTGGTAACAAAGAAGTACCTTATAAACAAGGAGATAAAATAAAAACATCTGACATTCAAAGCAGAAGACCATTCATGATAGCTGATGAGCACATTGTGGGCATTTTTAGCCTAATCCTTATCTGTGACTTACGACCCAAGAAAGCACCTTATTCTTTTCTACCTTTTACTATAAGCTTGTGAACCAGAAAGATCCTTCATCTACTTGGCTTGGATCTGGAACTCTCAGATAATATTACTTTATTGATGCACGTGGAGAGGAAAAAGTGGAGTGTATGAGAAGGACAACTTTTTGCATATGGAAACTTCCCATTTAGACTTTTGAGGGTCGCTCTCCTTTAGTTCATCTTTAGATACACATAAAGGCAGCAATGAGAAACAAAATCCTTCCCTACATCCAATCTTATCAAGTCCTGAAAAAAGCCCAGCTGCAGGTTCTGCTGGGCTCATCAGATTCACAATGCACAGGACCTTCCACAGTTAAGTCCATGTCGAACCAGGTAATAGGCAAAAAGGACCCACATATAGGTAGTGAGTGTCTAGGTCAATTATCTGATCTTAGAAGGTGTTGTGGGTGTAAGGTTCTGCTTTGGTCAAACTTTCAGCCACAAATATGATAATATTTTATACAAAATGCAAAAAGAGAAAAAAATTCCTACAAGATTGTGTCTGTGCCAGTAGTGTGAAATTGTCCAGCAAGGGCTAATGACAAGGTTTTATGACTTAGAGAAGTTACCTTGGGAGGATTGCAGCACTAGGCTGGAGAGTCATGTCTTGTTCTACAAATTGGGTCAAGTAGAACTATCCTAAAGGCGGGTTTACACCGCAGGATGTTACAGCCAAATGTCGTAAATAAAGCATTCCAGAGACCTGTGCCTCTTCATAACTTCGGCAGAATCACCACCAGCTTAGGGGTTTATTAACCCCTTCCCGACATATGATGTAATAGTACGTCCTAGTGGAAAGTGACTTCCTGTCTTTCCCAATAATCTGCCCAAAAATCAAGCCATGTAAATCCACCTTAAGGCTATGTATACCTTCAGGGACAATTGTTTCTAATAGGATTGCATTTGACTCATTTTTGGCTAAAAATCATTTTATAAATTGTTCGTTATTAAAAATATTGAGCTCTTCTGTCACAAAGGGTTAAATGTTTTTCCAGCTGTGAATCGTACTTTCACCTTGTGCTGGTCACCTAATAAACCTCATCTCTAAATTACTAAACGGTTATAAACACTTATTTAAGCCACATTGTTATCAGCAAGTTAAGAACAGAACTTCAATGAGTGTTTATAAGGTGAGAGAAAAGGAGTCGTAAGCTCCCTGCCCAACGGAAAAGAGAGAAAATACAGATCCTGCTAGTTCAGAAATTTAAAGCTATGCAGGGAAAACAGCTCATAATTTTTAATGAAGACCAAATGAAAATATTATTTTTAGCTCAAAATGAGTACAATGCAATAATAAAAAAAGAATGCCACCAAAGGTGTACATAACTCAAGTAGGGCTTTTTCCTAGGTGAGAAATTATTGAACCCGGATGCCAATATTTTCTGAAGTTAGTAGTTAATACTCACCTGGGCTTATATCTACAGGAATTTCCTCCATTTTACACTGATAATCACCCCAAACGTACATCTCTTCTGCTACAGTCTCAATTTTAATATCAGTCAGATCTTCAGCCTGGTTCAACAATAAACAAAAGTCATCTGGAAAAGCAAGACCGTAAGCAACATCTTCACTAAAACATGTTAGAATGCACAATTCCTCAGAAGATCATGGGTCAGACCTCGGCTTCATTTACCTGATGATCCAGTGAGATACTGTGATCCTTCTCTTGACAGCCCTGGGCATAGAGAGAACTGAGACATCTGTCAGGTGTAGTGCTGTCACTGGGTCCACCTGCAGAATACACAAAATTGCTGAATACATTCCGAGTATTAGATTATGTTGTCAGAACTTTTGAGTATAAAAAGAGTTCCTCATATAAGGCCTATACAGGTATATGAATAGGAACATTAAGAGAAGCCATTTTGGTCTGATTTTGTCTTATTCAAGAGGGTAATATAAGTTCAAACCCTTGTGAACTTAGAATCACTAACTCGAGATTAAACTTGTGTAAAGACTTTTGTTTATAAAACTTAGGAGGGTTTGAATAGTCTGCTCTTGTGTGAGAAGAAATTTAGACAGGTCTAATAAAATGTATTTAGCCAGATAAGACACTGAAGTAGAAATGTGTGAGTTTTAGGTTAGTTGAAATGGATAGAAAAAGACTTTTCTTTGGGGTTTTTATATTAATCAATGTATGAGTGGTTTTGATTTTTATATCATCGATTTAAATATGTGTGTTTTATATAACTAAGAGTGTGGTAATTATAGATATATTCATTTTAAGGTTAGAATTGAGGTAGAAATTCCTATGTAATTTCAGGATGTCTCCCAGAGAACAGTGTAAGTTAATGATCTCTTTCCCTGAAGATTTCTTGAATGGAGAAATGTGGACACAGGTGATCATAAACAAACCCTGTCTTTTTACCAAACAATGACCAACAGTAGTGTAGAGTGTGTTTGGAATTAATTAGGTTTAGTCAGAGATTTAGAAAAAGAGACTAGACGTCTGTCTGGAATCTTAGTTAAAGTTTATCCCTTCTTCAAATTAAGATGGAAATAAGTAAAATACAAATTAATTCCCAAAATTTATACATGGACCTTTGGTGCCATCTAGTGGTAGAGTAAATTAGGCTTAAATTGTGAAATCACTAGGGGAGGTCCTATTAGTTATAAAGTGATGTCACTAAGTAAATGATCGAACCAGGCCAGTCTCATTTTAGATGGCATAAAAAGATAGTATGGGATGACAGAGGGATCATCTTCTTGAATCAGCTTTGCACGGTCATCTTGAAGAAAACATCTTGAGACCTGAAGACATCTTGATCCATCGGATGCAGCCACTTGACCACCTTTTCAGCCTTGGAAGCAGTCATCTTATAACCATTGAAACAGATTTCTGCTAGCTGACATGGTATAGTATAACCTTACATATAATTTATAGGATAATTAACTAATATATATTCAATCAACCATACTTTGTGTATAGTATCCGTTTTGGAATAAGATTGTGGTGTACCTGCAGCATCATCCTAAAACTTGATCCGATTCAGGGAGATTTATATGTACTGTTGGAAACACGGTATCATCTCCAAAGAACTGAATTCAGTTATAGGCCGGTACGGTTAATTATGTATATATATATTTGTATCACTAAAAGAGGAAATCTGAAATAGACCAGATTTGGATTTAATTAAACATTTGTCGGCTGAGAGAAAATCAGGTATCAAATTTATTTAAAATATAATTAAAGGGTATATGTGATACAACCAGTGAACTTATGTGATTTTATACACAATTTGTGATTTCTATTTTGTAAGTATATTAAAACAAGCATGAATTATACCAGTCTGGTGGTGCTTCACTATGTCAAGTTTTCTTGAATAACATCTAGGAAAAAAAAGAGAATCTTGACTGTGGGAAAAGCCCGTACCTTCGATTCAGTTATCGACCAGCCCCGGCCGCCCACTGTGACACAAAGAAGACAGACACATAGAGATACTGACTGTGTGAGACTGAGTCCACCCCCACTGCTCCGCCTCCGTGCTCTGCCTCCCATCTGCCTCCCGGCAGCGTAACGTCGCTCACTCCGACGTCAAGCGCCTGCTCCGCCTTCAGTGTGGGAGGAGCAGCGCGTGCAACGTAACGTAGTGGGAGGAGCAGCGCGTGCGACGTAACGTAGTGAGTGACATCACGTCTCGTTATGTTACGCTGCCGCCGGCTGCCTAGTTTGAATGTTGAAGTGCGGGACTGGAGCACTGCCACGCCACCAGCTTCTGCCTGCCCGCCCCTGCGCCCCAGTAGTGCCCAACTGGCTGTCATTGCCGCGACAATTTGGAGTCCTCCTGACTGTCCCAGCAGTAAGTTAGTGATGATAGTGATAGATTATATTAGATAGTAACTTATGTAAGTGAGCTATTGAGCTTGAAAAAAAGTTGTGCAAACTGCAAACTATATCAGTAGTTACTAACTACTCATATACTTTGCACAAGTTTATTTACAAGCTCAATAGCTCACTTACATAAGGAACGGACGTCTTACAATAGGGTGGGACACTGTCCGGGACACTGTTATGGGGGGGGGGGGGAGATGTGTTATGTGGATGATGACACATTTATATAGCACAAGATGCTTGCGCTGCCATATATGTGTGTCATCCACAGATCCCCCCGGCCACCCATAACAGTGTCATCCACAGATGCCCCCCGCATCTGTGTCAGATTCCATCATTCCACAATCCACACAGATGCCGCCATGCCAGTGTCATCCATAGATGCCCATACCAGTGTGCCATCCACAGATGCCCCCCTAATAGTGTCATCCACAGATCCCCCATAACAGTGTGTCATCCACAGATGTCCCCATAAGTTCCATAACAGTGTCATCCACAGATGCCCCCATAACCGTGTGTCATCCACAGATGCCCATAACAGTGCGTCATCCACAGATGCCCATAACAGTGCGTCATCCACAGATGCCCATAACAGTGCGTCATCCACAGATCCCCCATAACAGTGCGTCATCCACAGATCCCCCATAACAGTGCGTCATCCACAGATCCCCCATAACAGTGCGTCATCCACAGATCCCCCATAACAGTGCGTCATCCACAGATCCCCCATAACAGTGCGTCATCCACAGATCCCCCATAACAGTGCGTCATCCACAGATCCCCCATAACAGTGCGTCATCCACAGATCCCCCATAACAGTGCGTCATCCACAGATCCCCCATAACAGTGCGTCATCCACAGATCCCCCCATAACAGTGCGTCATCCACAGATCCCCCCATAACAGTGCGTCATCCACAGATCCCCCCATAACAGTGCGTCATCCACAGATCCCCCCATAACAGTGCGTCATCCACAGATCCCCCCATAACAGTGCGTCATCCACAGATCCCCCCATAACAGTGCGTCATCCACAGATCCCCCCATAACAGTGCGTCATCCACAGATCCCCCCATAACAGTGCGTCATCCACAGATCCCCCCATAACAGTGCGTCATCCACAGATCCCCCCATAACAGTGCGTCATCCACAGATCCCCCCATAACAGTGCGTCATCCACAGATCCCCCCATAACAGTGCGTCATCCACAGATCCCCCCATAACAGTGCGTCATCCACAGATCCCCCCATAACAGTGAGTCATCCACAGATGTCCCCAAAAGTTCCATAACAGTGTCATCCACAGATGCCCCCATAACCGTGTGTCATCCACAGATGCCCATAACAGTGCGTCATCCACAGATGCCCATAACAGTGCGTCATCCACAGATGCCCATAACAGTGCGTCATCCACAGATGCCCATAACAGTGCGTCATCCACAGATGCCCATAACAGTGCGTCATCCACAGATGCCCATAACAGTGCGTCATCCACAGATCCCCCATAACAGTGTGTCATCCACAGATGTCCCCATAAGTTCCATAACAGTGTCATCCACAGATCCCCCATAACCGTGCGTCATCCACAGATCCCCCATAACCGTGCGTCATCCACAGATCCCCCATAACCGTGCGTCATCCACAGATCCCCCATAACAGTGCGTCATCCACAGATCCCCCATAACAGTGCGTCATCCACAGATCCCCCATAACAGTGCGTCATCCACAGATCCCCCATAACAGTGCGTCATCCACAGATCCCCCATAACAGTGCGTCATCCACAGATCCCCCATAACAGTGCGTCATCCACAGATCCCCCATAACAGTGCGTCATCCACAGATCCCCCATAACAGTGCGTCATCCACAGATCCCCCATAACAGTGCGTCATCCACAGATCCCCCATAACAGTGCGTCATCCACAGATCCCCCATAACAGTGCGTCATCCACAGATCCCCCATAACAGTGCGTCATCCACAGATCCCCCATAACAGTGCGTCATCCACAGATCCCCCATAACAGTGCGTCATCCACAGATCCCCCATAACAGTGCGTCATCCACAGATCCCCCATAACAGTGCGTCATCCACAGATCCCCCATAACAGTGCGTCATCCACAGATCCCCCATAACAGTGCGTCATCCACAGATCCCCCATAACAGTGCGTCATCCACAGATCCCCCATAACAGTGCGTCATCCACAGATCCCCCATAACAGTGCGTCATCCACAGATCCCCCATAACAGTGCGTCATCCACAGATCCCCCATAACAGTGCGTCATCCACAGATCCCCATAACAGTGCGTCATCCACAGATCCCCCATAACAGTGCGTCATCCACAGATCCCCATAAAAGTGCGTCATCCACAGATCCCCCATAACAGTGCGTCATCCACAGATCCCCCATAACAGTGCGTCATCCACAGATCCCCCATAACAGTGCGTCATCCACAGATCCCCCATAACAGTGCGTCATCCACAGATCCCTCACAACAGTGCGTCATCCACAGATGCCCCCATAACAGTGCGTCATCCACAGATGCCCCATAACAGTGTGTCATACTGTCATCCACAGGTCCCCCATAACAGTGCGTCATCCACAGGTCCCCCATAACAGTGCGTCGTCCACAGATCCCCCATAACAGTGCGCCTGCGCACTGAGGAGAGACAGAAAGGAGGGCAAATAATCAGTGGAAGCAAGCAGAGGACGGCACAGCAGTCGACTGAATAGCTTCTTTTGTAAGTAAATTGTTTTATTATAAATGTAGTTTAATGTTTTTTTCTTTTATTATATTCTGGCTTTTGCTTGGTTATGTATGATGCTTTTTGATAATAAGTAAATGTAGTGGTGCTATAATGTGGACCCCAGGCCTCTCTGATGTCCTGCAGGCTGGGCTGTGGCAGCATACGGTTGGTCAGGCAGCAGAAAGGCTCTGGGGCTGTCATTGTGCTCTGGAACTTTCCCCTTCACAGCCACTGCTATCTCTCTCTCGTACAGTGCAGACTCTGCAAGAGGCTTTCCATTTGCTCTACAGGTTGGTTGAAGCCTTCCTATCTTACTGGTGGCTGGCCCTGCCCCTCAATTGTGCTTCCGGTGTTTCTCTCCGCCCCTAGACTGCAAGGGGGTGGGGCCTGTTGGGGGTCATGTGATTGGGCTGCTCAGTCAAAAATGCCCGGGCCTATTTTTTGTCCCAGTCCGGCCCTGCATGCTGGTAACTCCAGGGTCAGCATGCGCAAGACAAAGGACAGATGAGGGGGGGGGGCTGGAAAGACGTTATCCTAGTCCTCTCTGGCTTCTATGCCCTGAACTTCCTGTCTGCTGATGCCACAAGGCATGTAAGGGAGCTGTGCTCTTCTACATCACCTGAAGTTGGCTTGCTGAATAATCCTGACTTGTAGAGTAAACTGAGGTTTTGTTCTAGATGTTTCAGTTTCTTTTTTCAGCTTGCCTGTGTAGATCTTGCTCAGTGTCGCTTGGTCTTTCCCCATCTGCTTCGTTTGTTATTTGCTGTTGCTTTCTGTGTCTTGATGCTGGTGTGTTTCTGCCTTTTTCACAGCCGTCTGTCTGCATTACTGTGTCTGCAAATCTTACATTATGTCTGTATGCATCTCCCACTATTTTCCATGTCTCGCTGTATGTATGTATTGTTCTTGCTTTCTCACAAACATCACATGACTGCACTGTGTGTTTCAAGAAAGAGAAGCAGACCTGGAAGAAGTGGGGCGCATAACTTAAAAAGAAGAGTCACTTCAGAGGCCGATATGTATCAGGTTAGGTTAAGTGCACCACATACACACCAACGCTACAGGAGTTTAAAAAGATAGATAACTGGAATACCCCTTTAAAGGGAACCTGTCATCCCAAGCCGCCAGCAGTACCTGCGTGTAGCCAGCAGCATGTTCCCGATGATGCCTTTCTTCCAGAAGGCAGATGCAGCAAAAGTACTGAAAACGTTCTTTAATCCCCTGCCCGGCGCGCTTCTCTAGTCAGGCTTGAAGTCACGGAGACAGCGGCCTCCTTGCTTCAAGTCACGGTAACCGCGCCCCCTTCCCTGCCCCTTCTCCTGTGACTGACAGCCGGCTGTTCGGCAAAGGCAGCCGAACTCTCAGGTATAAGCGCTGTCAGTCACAGCGAAGGGGTGACTTAAAGCAAGGAGGCCGCTGTCTCCGTGACTTCAAGCCTGACTAGAGAAGCGCGCCGGGCAGGGGATTAAAGAACGTTTTCAGTACTTTTGCTGCATCGGCCTTCAGGAAGAAAGGCATCATCAGAAACACGCTGCTGGCTACATGCAGGTACTGCTGGCGGCTTGGGATGACAGGTTCCCTTTAACTTTGACTGCACAGAGTAGTCCTCCATTTGACTGGCCGTGCTGCTTCCACTGATAAAGATATAGCCATATGCCTCATATAGCTTTCAGAAATTCCTGTAACTAAAATATCTGTTCAATACATTAGAATGGAGATTTTTGCAATTCACGTACCATTGAATGGAGCAGTGGCAGAAATACCTGCAAAAAATCTGCCATGTGTGAACTTACCCTCGGGGCATATTCAAATTCAGCAGATTTTTTGCAGAAACCTGTAGGACTTTCCTTTTCATCTGAATGGAGTGAACAGAAATCCATGTGCATGCTGCAGAAACAACCCCGTTGGGTTTCTCCTGGAGCACAATATTACCTATCGTCAGGTTAGCTCATCAATATCTGATTGGTGGGGGTCTGACACCCAGCATCACCACTGATCAACTGTCTGAAGGGGCTCCAGTGCTCCAGTGAGACTGCAGCTTCCTCAAAGCATTTCAAGCACAGCCAATACATTGTATATACAACCCAGGACCATTCACTTGATGGTGCTGAGCTGCACACAAGCCATGTGACCGACGGCCGCTACTCTTCAAACTGCTGATCGGCGGGGGTGCCAGGATTTGGAACTCATTGCTCAGATATTGACGATTAATCCTGGAGGATAGGACCTCAATATTCTACTCCCGGAAAACCCCTCTAAGTCACAGAAATTTCACCCTATGTGTGCCACTCATTATATTTGTTTTAGCACTGGAATTTTTTGTTTATAAAACTAAAGCAAAAAAACAGGAAATGCAAATAATTAATGGCAATTCATTGTGATTTTATGATTCAATGAATTTATGAAAAAATGGTAAACTTGATATGAGAGAAAGGTTACATAAAGGGGTAATGGCGTGTTAAAGGTGTTGTCAGAGTTCAGATCTGAACACGGACATACCCATTTTTCACCCGGCAGCCCCCATGATGTTAGCATCGGATCGTGGTGGATCACGCAGGGCAAGGGCTTTGTTATTTACAATAATGGAAGCTTCTGCCCAGCAGTGTATTCGGTGACGTCACTGGCTCTGACAGGCCGGCTTTAGCACTGCCATAGCCGTTTTACAGGTGACGTCACCGGGCTCACTGCTGGGCGGGATGTCATTAATTGAATTAAATATGCTGGTCTAGATTGTCCCGCAAAAAATTAGCCCTCCCACAGCTGAGTAGACATAACTATAAAAATAAAAAAATGATGGGGTTCAGAATATGGTGATGTAAAAAAATAATAAAAATTTTTCAGTTTTAATTTTATTTTTACACTATTTAGATGCGTAATCATTGTGGTATCATTGTAATCGTACTGACCCAGAGAATGAAAGGCATGGGTCACTTTTGTCGCAAAGGGAACGCCATAGGGACAAAACCTGTAAAGCGGTGGAGGAATTGCATTTTTTTTTCCAATTCCACCCAATTTGGAATTTTTTCCCCCGCTTCCCACTACATTGTATGCCATAATAAATGGTGGCATTACAAAGTACAACTTGTCCCGCAAAAAATAAGCCCTCATACGGCTACGTGAACAAAAAAAAAAAAAAAAAAAGCTATGGATCAAGGAAGATAAAGAAAAAAATGAAAAAATAATAATAACTCTGGTATCCAAGGGGTTAAACTGAGCGTGTGTGACCACCTCAGTGAGGTGGAGAGAAAATAAGAAAAAGTACAAACTACATGTGGTGGTATACGGATAGATTTCAGTGAATAACTCAGTGGCTATAGTAAATTTTTAATTACATGCAATTACAAAAGTATTCAGATCCACGTGCTGTCTTGAGAAAAATGTTGAATATTTTTGGTGTTCTTTAGCCAGTAGAATAGCCCTTGAAATATGAAGCGTATTGTGGTAACTGAGAGGATGGTGCTGCCTCAGGTAACTTACTAGAGCAGTCTCTATGGCTCCATTTTCAACCCCCTACTTGGACAAAACACCCCATTGTGAGGAGCAGATCATGTGTCTAGTACAGCTGACGATTTCAGTGGTTACAACTCACCTGGGCTGATCTCTATGGCAATTTCCTCCTCTTTGCACTGCTGACCGCTGCTCATATTCATTTCTTCTCCTGTTATTACCTCAATTTTAACATCTGTCACATCTTCACCCTAATTTGATATGTGGGCAAAGACAGTTTTAAAGGGAGCCTGTCAGCAGACAATTCACTGTTAATGAGGCCCAAGGCCTTGTAGGGCTTTGCTCAATGTAACGATACCTTTCTTTTAGCGATCCATTGCTTCATTCTGGAGAAAAAGTACTTTTAATCCCTATGCAAATGAGCAGTTAAGTGCACTGAGGGTGGGCCACTCTGTGCACTCTTGTTCCTCCTGCTTCTTCTGCTAGCCCCTACCATTTCTTGATTGGAAGGGCCAGGCGAAATGACTATGCAGGAACCTGACCCTTGGAGCTCATTCTTGGGATCATGAGAGAGGTCGCAGCGGCCAGACCCCCATGATCCAACATATATCACCTATTCTGTGGATAGGTGATAAATATCTTCATGGGATAACCTCTTTAAAAGGATTCTCCGAGACCCCTTTTCATATGGCCAGGCAAGGGATAAAAAGAACAACTCGCCTGTCATGTGGTGCTCCAGTTCCAGCACTGAGATCGCTTCTCCTCCGCTTCTGGTCCCGCTGGACCAAAAGTGTGACGTGTCATCTTCAATGCCAGCCACTCAATGCACTCAGCAGTGAGGTATGCAGGCACAGCACGTGACGACTGAAACCAGCGATTGCAATTTTACATTTTTTATAGTGATTTTGAAAAACAAAAGCTGCACTGTGTCTGGATGATATGGCCAAAAAAAGACCGTTTTCCTAGACAGTTTGCATTAATCTTCCCCGAAATGTTCAAAGGCGTTTTCACCAGGATGTGTGTCTACCACACCAGTGGGAGACACAGCAGCTGATCAACTGAAGGGACCACGGGGCTTCAGCAAGTGCCACATGCCCTTAATTGTTTACTGTGCATCTTGTAGGGGCTGTGTCTGGTGCTTCTGGGAGTTAGACCCCCACTGATCAATATTAATCCTAAGGACAACCCAGCAATATTGTGGCCCTGGAAAAGTCTTTAAGGTTACAATGCATGTTAGTCAGGTGTGCCACGGGCGAATTCTAAGACAGTGTTACCAGCTTTAGGCCCCTTGCAGACGAGCGTGAGCGGATTAGGTCCGGATACGTTCAGTAAAAAAAAAAATAAACGTGATTTTGCAAACAATTTCATTCAGTTTTGTCTGCGATCGCGTTCAGTTGTTAATTATTTTTTGCGCGGGTGAAATGCGATTTAATGCGTTTTGTACGCACGTGATAAAAAACTGAAGGTTTACAAACAACATCTCTTAGCAACCATCAGTGAAAAACGCATCGCATCCGCAGTTGCTTGCGGATGCGATTTTCACACAGCCCATTCACTTCTTTGGGGGTTGCGTTGCGTGAAAAATCGCTGACTATAGAACATCCTGCGATTTTCACGCAACGCACAAGTGATGCGTGAAAAGCAACGCTCATGTACACAGACCCAATGAAATGAATGGGTCTGGAATCAGTGAGGGCGAAATACGTTTGCATCACGCATTGCACTCGCGCGGAATACTCGCTCATCTGCAAGGGGCCTTAGGCACACAACTTTCTTCAGTGTGCTAACCGCATTTTTTGCACATAGCACACTAACAACTTCATTTCTATGGGGTCAAGCAGAGATCCATATTTTTTTGCGAATCTGTGGGGCCTTTCCCTTTTTTATTTTTTTATTTGTTGGTTTAAATGGTTGTGGATTTTTTGTCTGCAAATCTACTTATCCACTTACCAAAATAGCTGGTTGGTATCTTATGGAGTGTTTACATGTTCCGATAGTCGGGCAGACAGATGTTCCTGTGAGCGCTCATTTCCAACAATCTGCCCATGTAAAGGTGCACCTGATCACGCGATGAAAGAGCGAAAAGCTTGTTCATTTGGTGAAAATGTTGTTTATGCAGGAACCTAAATTATCGTTTCTGGGCAGCAGATGGTGTGGTCTAAACAGTGACCTGCTGCCCAGAAACAATGCAGATGTATGAGGACAAGCGATAACAATAGAGATCCCTCATCCTCATACAGTGTCTCCTTCACTGAACGAGCACCCGAAAGTCGAGAAGGAATGCTTCATTCCCTATAATCTGCTGCTCCCTGGCCAATGTAAACCCACCATAACAAGTCTGTCAGTGTCCCTCTCTCTTCTTACCATGTGCCTTCACAGACAGGGATACAGTCATTACCCAGACATACAGAGGGAGGTTTACAAAGATTAAAAAAGTGCATTCCGGTTATAGAAAGTTATCCTCCATCTAAAGGACAGGGGATAACCATTAGATCGTGGGGGTCCTACTGGTGTGACCTCCCATCGATCACATGTACAGGGAACCCATAACCCGTGGACACCTCCCTGAAATGGACAGAGTAGCTTGTCAGAAGAGCGCGCTGCTACTCCATTCATGTCGACGAGAGCACTGTACTCGAGTATAGAAATGAAAGGACCAGACACACTGTCCATTTCAGGGGCAACAAGGGGTATGGAGGCCCCATTCCCACTGGTACGACCCCCACAGATCTGATGGTTATCCTTATCCTGTGGATAGGGGATAACTTTCGATAATCAGAATATCCTTTTAAAGCAAATAAAAAGGGTTCAGTTGCCCTGAACAACCACATTTACATGTTCAAAATGGCCTTCTAAAAATAAAAGCTACAATTTGATTGGTTGTTAGGGGTACACTTTTCCTTTGAGCTGGTAAATCTCGCTCATCATTCTTTGTGTTAGTATATAAATTCCCAGCGACGCTCACCTCTCCAGTCAGAAGCTCAATGATCTTGTTGGTGAGTTCTAGGATCTTCTCATCATTCTTTCTATCATGTATCAGTGATTGAGGTGGAGTCTCGGTGATGGAGCTCTGTGTTTTGGTCCATCCTCTTGAGGTAAGGATATGGCTACTTGACGTCACACACTTGGTGTTTTTCTTCACGACTGTGTAACTCTGTAAGGAGAGACCCTGATAAATATCACTGTATACATTCCTAGCATCCCTTCAGCCATGTATCTACAGTATGGTCAAAAGAAGTTCCTCATGTCAGGGGGAACACTGCACAGCAACAGTATGGGTCAGGCTTTGATGACAACAGGGATAAATCTGGGTCACTCATATAGGCACCAGCATTTTCTCGAAAATGACACCAAATGGACTGTTCCACAGAGACTCACATGGTCATGGACCAGTGGGAAAATGTTTGGTTGACATAAATGCCACACTTGCTGATGATGATTAGACGGATTCTTGTCACAGGACTTGGTGATATGACTATTCACAGAAGCCCTCACCTCTCCAGTCAGCAGGTAGATGATCTCCAGGGTGAGGTTTAATACTGTGTCAGCTATCTCCTTTCTGTCCTTGTCGATACTCAGTCGACCAGTCAGGAAAAGGACCATTGTCTTGTGGAAGGAACTTTAACAAGACAGATCCTTTACTGAAGAAACCTATGTGGAAAAAAATAAATAAATCACCATCATATATGGATCAGAGTATCCCAACCAGAATTCTACTTCAGCCAATGGCATTTATTATGCAGTGAAGGTTACTACAAGGCACTTACTAATGAATTGTTATGCTGGCTGGATTCATTTTTTCCACTACATTATATACTGCTTGTTTCCATGGTTACGACCACCCTGCAATCCATCTGTGGTGGTCCTGCTTGCAAACTATAGGAAAAAGTACTAGCCTATGTGCAGTGCCATGGTCCTGGTCACCAAAGAGGCCAGCTCTTTTTCTTATAGTGTGCAAGGGCGACAACCACAGATGGTTTGCAGGGTGGTCGTAACCATGGAAACGAACAGTGTATAATGTGATTAAAAATGAATGAAGCCAGCAAAGGAGGCAATATGGACAATTACAATAAATTAGTAAGTGCCTTGTATTAACTTTCTCTACATGATAAATGCTATTTTCTGAAGTGAGACAACCCCTTTAAAACGGTTTTCTGGAGCCTAACGTCTCTAACCTGGTCATGTGACATTCCTCTTCTGAAAATCTGCCAAAGTCTCGTCCTTTACCAGGTTTCCAGTCTGATCTATGGGCACACGTATAAAAAGCTGATGCCACCTCATCTACACATGTACCAGTGGAACGAATAGTTCTGGCCCTGACCACAGCACATCCCATGTCCACAGACCAGACACCTGGTAAAGGATGAGACATCAGCAGATGTAGGATTCTATGAAGAGGAGTGTCGTGTGACCAGGTCCCAGAGAGAGCAAGTTATTTGCAAACTTTCTTCAGCAATCAAGAGATGATTCATAATGGTGGGTTGCTGGGTCCAGGAAAACCCCTTTAAAACCACAGACAGGTGGAGTGAATAACTCATCTTGTGGCAATGGCTGGGATATATCACGCAGCAAGTGAACATCAGTTATTGAAGTTGATGTGAGCAACTACAACAAGGACCAAAGTGTGATATCTACACAACTGGGTAGGAGCATCTTCCAAACGGTCTTGTGGGTTTTTCTTGCAAGCAGTGGTTAATACCTACAAAAAAACTGTCTAAAGAAGAATAACTGGTGAACCCGTAACAGGGTCATGTATATCCAAAGCTCAATGATGTGCAGGGGAAGTAAAGTAACTTATCTGTTCAGATGCCACGCTAAAGGTACTGGAGTACAGATGCTGAGAATGGTCATTCTGGCTATGAAAGAAAGGTGTCAGAATACATAGGGCATTGTAGCTCGCTGCATATGGATCTGTCTAGTGCAGACTGGTCCGAATGCCTATGGTGACCCCTGTCTACTGCTGAAAGCACCTACAATACGGATGTGGGCATTAGAACTGGACCATGGAGCAATGGAAGGAGGTGACCAGGTCTGATAAATCATGAGATGGCACCAGGAAGGCACGAACAAGCAGGAAGGAAAGCTGGCAGAGGCAGTCCTATCCATTGAGGCCCTACCTGACAGCTTACAGGACTTTAAGTGGGTGTCCCACAATGTATCACCTCTCCACAGGAAGACTCAGGGGCAGACTGGGAACTTAAAATGGCCCTGGGAAAAAAAAAAAAAAAAAGTAGCCCTATGTCCTAGGTGGGTTCAAACTGACAGAGGGTGGTGCTACACAAGTAGGCAGGATCAGTAATACCATAGTGCAAAATACAGACCCAGCAGAACCAAATACCAGAGTGCAACACAATATACTGTCCTAAAAGCTGTCCCTCTGTGGTGGTCATCGAGAGCCATCATGTTCTGCCTTCCTCGGTGGCTTAGGGGGTGAGATGTGGGTTACAGCACTACCTTCAGCATGCTGCTTGGACTGCCCTTAGTAATGACCCAGTAGTATGTTCCACCAGTGGCCAGGGAAAGAAGAAATAAAATATCTGAGTGCTGCTCCAAGTCGTTTCCTCTGGTGCAGGTCACAAGTTCTTTCTAGCCTGCAACCTGAGACATCTGCGCCACTTGTAGACTGCCTCAAATAGTTATGTGTGGTCTATGAGGGTGAAGAGCAGGGTAAAGACCATGAGTTCCTGTGCCCCACCACAGTATTCAACTGTATCACCATCCTGAGGACAGTGATGCAGTTGAATTCAGGAGATCATGTGTGGCCACTGGACAGGCACATAAGCACCTGATGCCCCCAGCGTTAATTAATGCATCCACTATGTATCCAGCCAGTGAAGGCTTGGGTGGGCCCCTGGTCATCTATGGGAACAACTCCCCTGGGATCCATCTATTCACTAGAACTGAATTCCCAAGCCCCCTCCCTGTTCCTTCTAACTGCACCGTACAGCTTCAGTTAAAGTCTATGGGAGTAAGGGTAGGTTCACATCACGTTTTTCTCATCCTTTTAAAGTATACAAAAAATATACGTTAAACAGATGCCTCGGACTGATGCCATACAGTGGCATCCATTTACCACAGAGTTCCATTGTAAAAAAAATGTATACTTTTTATTTACTGGACTTTGCAGGATACGTGGTGGTCCTCGTTTTAGTATCTTTTTTTTTGTAACTTATATGTCGAACAGATGCATAAAACATGATGTGAACCCACCCTAAAGGAGACAGCTAAGTACGGTGCCCGGCTGGTTCAGTCACTAGAGATCAGTGGGGCTCCCAGAGGTTGGTCCCCCAGTGACTGGACACCTGTCAACTGTGCAGAGATGATGGAGCTGTCCTATTAATACGGGTATGGAGAATTGGAGAATGAGAGCAGAGACATCCTGCATATAGAGGGAACACAGAGAGGGGTATTCCCATCTTAGACAATGGGGGCATGTCGCTAGGATATGCCCCCATTGTCTGATAGGTGAGGGTACCAGAGGTGGGACCAGCACCTATCTCTAAAACGAAGCCTAACACAAGTCCAGCAAAGTAGTGTCCGGCCTTCAGTAAGCTTTCGTATTGGCCCGCCGAAAATAGCTGTGTGCCGTGCCCGGCTATTTTCGGAATCTCCATAGAAATTAATGGGAGTGCACCGCCCTTGTGCGGCCACTGCTCCTATTCATTTCTATGGGGCTGACGGAAATATCTCAGCCAGCGCTCGGCTAGGCGGCTGTGCATGCACGGTGTGCCCTCCGGGACTTTGCCAGCTCCGTTTACGAGATAGGTGCGGGTACCAGAGGTGGGACATGCACCTATAAGATAATGGGGGCATATCCTAGCGATATACCCCCATTGTCTGAGATGACGCAACCCTTTTAAATATTAAAGGTCAGTTGGAGGAAATAGTGGCTGGCAGGGACATCCTGTATATATGACACAAGATGTCCTGTATATGGCAGAGGCCTATTGCCTACAGGGGGCAGCAATTTCAGCAAAGGCCTGTTCATGTGGAAATGGGGAGCCATTCTCTAACGGACCATGCTAACCAGACAGAAGCAGCAGGAGGTGCTGGGAATATTCCACTCAGCCACTCCATAACCGCTGCTGTGGGGGCTTCACACTGTGTGGGGTATAATGGGGCACTATTCTACAGGAAGAGCAGGATGGTACGGAGGAGGAGACTCCGAGCACACTCACACAAGTGACGTCCACCGAGCACTCACCAGAACTAAAACCCGTCCGTCTCTTATGTGCTTCCCCCGTAGCTGCACAGCCCGTATGACTTGTAGATTGTCGCTTCCTCCGCCGACCACTGCGCACAGAATTCGCACTGCAGGAGGGATGGCTGGCAGCCATGTTTTTGTAGATCCCTATTAGTGCGGCGACGGCCATTTTCCAGGGGACATGTTCTCAGATCCTAAGGTGGGAGGAAGCATCGGGACCAGCGTGTGTCATACTGCATGAAGTGACGTCATCGTTGTGTATGGAGAATTTTGGGGAACACACCGTGCTGGGTTATCGCACCTAAATTCTCAGTAACATACAAATCTGACCATGTTACTGTGGGAACACATATGGGGGTATTATTAGACTGGATGGCGGGCACAAAGGGACATTTTACTGTGGGAACACATATGGGGCATTATGGATGGGGCACATAAGAGGACATCACACTGTGTTGCCACACGAGGGGCATGAATCATGATACTTTGGGGGGCATATACAAGAGTGTCATACTGTGTGGGGAACATATAGGGGCATCATACTGTGTAGGGGATAAAATTGGGGGCATTATGCTGTGAAGGGCATTTTACTGAAAGTAACCCACAAGTCAAAAGATGCTGAAAGTGGTCCCTGTTCATGCCTCTGCATCTTTGGGCACGTCGGAGTATGTTGGCCGATACTGCTTTTCCAACAAGATGGGAGTGAACTGTGAGCAAGGGGTTATGGCCACCACATTCCTCAGAATTGTCCACATGCGATGTTTATCTGTGGAAAGTGTCCACTAACAATCCACATCCCTGGATGAACTCAAGGAAAACATCACAAACACTATCCGCAGCATCACAAGCAGTATCAGCCGACATAATCCGACGTGCCCAAAGCTGCAGAGACGTGAACAGGGACCACGTGACTTGTGGGTATAAAAACAATCCACTTGCTCGTTCATTTTGTCATACTGTCGCTGGAGGCGGGCTACTTTTTCGTGGGCCACTTAATAGACTTATACTGTGTGGTAAGACATTAATGGGGCATCCTGCTGCAACGTGTGCACTTAGGGGCATCCTACTGTGTGGGTGGCAGTACAGCGAGCGGGGACATAATGGGAATCTTTACTGTGAAGGAGCACTAAGCTGGTATCATTACTGTTAGGGGCTCATCCATAGGCATAACCAACAGGATAGCAGGCGTGACTATGGGCAGTCACTTATTTCCAGTTTGCTGTGACATGCTGGGCCTTGTAGTCTGCTAGCCGCTAGTGTAAGTCTAATTAAACAGTTTCATACTATAGCAGTCTATGCATATATCATATAAACAGTGCTTGCTTCACATGGGCATAATAGCTTCTGGTGACAGAGGTTGGGTAACTTAGTTCATAGTCACTTCCCTTCTGTGTGAGGTCAGTGTCCACACACTCCTAGGGCCTGATTTATCATTAAGATACGCCACCATTTTGGAGACTTTTTCAACACCACTTGCGCACACTTTTTTTTTTCTCACAAGTAGCATTTCTCCACTGGGCTCGTAACTTTCCCGAAAGGGGCCGTTGCAAAGGCAGGGAGGTGGCAGAGCTGGCATCCCCACCACATTTATCATCTTCTACACCAGGTTTCTGGTGCAGAAGAACACTGAAACCTACTCCTGCCAGGGGCAAATCTACCCCCTTGAGTCAACCAATTAGCTGGCCTCATGACCTGCTTCAGTCAACGCTTTGTGGTGCCAGTATACCCTATAGGACATTGTTATCCTTGGGGCGCCTGGGAGCATTGGAAATAATCAAGAAGATCTGCACCCAGGAGTGCAGGAGAGCTCTTTTTCCGGGGGGAGCTGGCAACTACAATGTGTTATTGGGTTGAAAATTCTCCCATAACTTTGTTCATAAAAAACATAGGGGGGTCATTTATTGAGACCGGCATTTTAGACACTGGTCTTAATAACCCTTATATCTGGCGGTGGATCCGCCAAAGTTATGAAGAGGCGCCGGTCTCTAAAATAACTTTGGCGCATCCAGCGTCAGTCTAAATGTAACCAATGTGTGAGAGAATTTAAATCGCACATCCTCATTACTATGCTTTTGATACAACTGTTTTAATTTTAAGCAAGATAAACAATGGCTATACAGCACTTCTTATCATGAGTTTGCACTATTAGGAGGCATTAGTATACAGTTTGATCAAAGAGCATAGGCCCACTTACCACGACAAGGTCGCCTCCTCGCGATTTAGATTCTCTCTCACACATTGGATACTTTGTATAGACTTTGCTTTTCCCCCTCTTTGGATCAGCACTCCTCCCCATTCGGCTCAGGTGCTTTTAACCACCTTAGGACCGCCGTACGCAGGATTGCGTCCTGCCGGCGGTCCTGCTCTTCTGGGTGGACGCATATACGCGTCCTCCCGCAAGAGCCGAGATTTCCTGTGAACGCGCGCGCACAGGCGCGCGCGCTCACAGGAACGGAAGGTAAGCGAGTGGATCTCCAGCCTGCCAGCGGCGATCGCTCGCTGGCAGGCTGGAGATCCGAATTTTTTAACCCCTAACAGGTATATTAGACGCTGTTTTCAAAACAGCGTCTAATATACCTCCTACCTGGTCCTCTGGTGGTCCCTTTTGTTAGGATCGACCACCAGAGGACTCAGGTAGGTAAGTACAGTAGCACCAAACACCACACTACACTATGCCCCCCCCCCCCCGTCACTTATTAACCCCTTATAAACCCCTGATCACCCATGATCACCCCATATAAACTCCCTGATCACCCCCCTGTCATTGATCACCGCCCTGTCATTGATCACCCCCCTGTCAGGCTCCGTTCAGACGTCCGTATGATTTTTACGGATCCACGGATACATGGATCGGATCCGCAAAAAGCATACGGACGTCTGAATGGAGCCTTACAGGGGGGTGATCAATGACAGGCGGGTGATCACCCATATACACTCCCTGATCACCCCCTGTCATTGATCACCCCCCCTGTCATTGATCACTCCCCTGTAAGGCTCCATTCAGACGTCCGCATGATTTTTACAGATCCATGGATACATGGATCGGATCCGCAAAACACATGCGGACGTCTGAATGGAGCCTTACAGGGGGTGATCAATGACAGGCGGGTGATCACCCATATACACTCCCTGATCACCCCCCTGTCATTGATAACCCCCCTGTAAGGCTCCATTCAGACGTCCGCATGCGTTTTGTGGATCCGATCCATGTATCCATGGATCCGTAAAAAATCATGCGGATGTCTGAATGGAGCCTTACAGGGGGGGTGATCAGTGACAGGGGGGTGATCACCCTGATCACCCCCTGTCATTGATAACCCCCCTGTAAGGCTCCATTCAGACGTCCGCATGCGTTCTGTGGATCCGATCCATGTATCCATGGATCCGTAAAAAATCATGCGGATGTCTGAATGGAGCCTTACAGGGGGGGTGATCAGTGACAGGGGGGTGATCACCCTGATTACCCTGATCACCCCCTGTCATTGATAACCCCCCTGTAAGGCTCCATTCAGACGTCCGCATGCGTTCTGTGGATCCGATCCATGTATCCATGGATCCGTAAAAAATCATGCGGATGTCTGAATGGAGCCTTACAGGGGGGGTGATCAGTGACAGGGGGGTGATCACCCTGATCACCCCCTGTCATTGATAACCCCCCTGTAAGGCTCCATTCAGACGTCCGCATGCGTTTTGTGGATCCGATCCATGTATCCATGGATCCGTAAAAAATCATGCGGATGTCTGAATGGAGCCTTACAGGGGGGGTGATTAGTGACAGGGGGGTGATCACCCTGATTACCCTGATCACCCCCTGTCATTGATAACCCCCCCTGTAAGGCTCCATTCAGACGTCCGCATGCGTTCTGTGGATCCGATCCATGTATCCATGGATCCGTAAAAAATCATGCGGATGTCTGAATGGAGCCTTACAGGGGGGGTGATCAATGACGGGGGTGATCAGGGAGTCTATATGGGTGATCACCCCCCTGTCATTGATCACCCCCCCCCCCCCCCCCCCCTGGTAAGGCTCCATTTAGACATTTTTTTTGGCACAAGTTAGCGGAAATTTTTTGTTTGTTTTTGTTTTTTCTTACTAAGTCTCATATTCCACTAACTTGTGTCAAAAAATAAAATCTCACATGGACGCACCATACCCCTCACGGAATCCAAATGTGTAAACATTTTTAGACATTTATATTCCAGACTTCTTCTCACGCTTTAGGGCCCCTAAAAAGCCAGGGCAGTATAAATACCCCACATGTGACCCCATTTCGGAAAGAAGACACCCCAAGGTATTCCGTGAGGGGCATATTGAGTCCATGAAAGATTGAAATTTTTGTCCTAAGTTAGCGGAAAGTGAGACTTTGTGAGAAAAAAACAAAAAAAAAATCAATATCCGCTAACTTATGCAAAAAAAAAAAAATTCGAGGAACTCGCCATGCCCCTCATTGAATACCTTGGGGTGTCTTCTTTCCAAAGTGGGGTCACATGTGGGGTATTTATACTGCCCTGGCTTTTTAGGGGCCCGAAAGTGTGAGAAGAAGTCTGGGATCCAAATGTCTAAAAATGCCCTCCTAAAAGGAATTTGGGCCCCTTTGCGCATCTAGGCTGCAAAAAAGTGTCACACATGTGGTATCGCCGTACTCAGGAGAAGCTGGGGAATGTGTTTTGGGGTGTCATTTTACATATACCCATGCTGGGTGAGAAAAATATCTTGGTCAAATGCCAACTTTGTATAAAAAAATGGGAAAAGTTGTCTTTTGCCAAGATATTTCTCTCACCCAGCATGGGTATATGTAAAATGACCCCCCAAAACACATTACCCAACTTCTCCTGAATACGGCGATACCACATGTGTGACACTTTTTTGCAGCCAAGGTGGGCAAAGGGGCACCTTTCGGATTTCGCAGGCCATTTTTTACACATTTTGATTGCAAGGTACTTCTTACACATTTGGGCCCCTAAATTTCCAGGGCAGTATAACTATGCCACAAGTGACCCCATTTTGGAAAGAAGACACCCCAAGGTATTCCGTGAGGGGCACGGCGAGTTCCTAGAATTTTTTATTTTTTGTCACAAGTTAGCGGAAAATGATGATTTTTCTTTTTTTTTTCTTTTTTCCTTACAAAGTCTCATATTCCACTAACTTGCGACAAAAAATAAAAAATTCTAGGAACTCGCCATGCCCCTCACGGAATACCTTGGGGTGTCTTCTTTCCAAAATGGGGTCACTTGTGGCGTAGTTATACTGCCCTGGCAATTTAGGGGCCCAAATGTGTGAGAAGAACTTTGCAATCAAAATGTGTAAAAAATGCCCTGCAAAATCCGAAAGGTGCACTTTGGAATATGTGCCCCTTTGCCCACCTTGGCAGCAACAAAGTGTGACACATCTGGTATCGCCGTACTCAGGAGAAGTTGGGCAATGTGTTTTGGGGTGTCATTTTACATATACCCATGCTGGGTGAGAAAAATATCTTGGTCAAATGCCAACTTTGTATAAAAAAATGGGAAAAGTTGTCTTTTGCCAAGATATTTCTCTCACCCAGCATGGGTATATGTAAAATGACACCCCAAAACACATTCCCCAACTTCTCCTGAGTACGGCGATACCAGATGTGTGACACTTTTTTGCTGCCAAGGTGGGCAAAGGGGCACATATTCCAAAGTGCACCTTTTGGATTTCACCGGTCATTTTTTACACATTTTGATTGCAAAGTTCTTCTCACACATTTGGGCCCCTAAATTGCCAGGGCAGTATAACTACCCCACAAGTGACCCCATTTTGGAAAGAAGACACCCCAAGGTATTCCGTGAGGGGCATGGCGAGTTCCTAGAATTTTTTATTTTTTGTCGCAAGTTAGTGGAATATGAGACTTTGTAAGAAAAAAATAAATAAATAAAATCATCATCATTTTCCGCTAACTTGTGACAAAAAATAAAAAGTTCTATGAACTCACTATGCCCATCAGCGAATACCTTAGGGTGTCTACTTTCCGAAATGGGGTCATTTGTGGGGGTTTTCTACTGTTTGGGCATTGTAGAACCTCAGGAATCATGACAGGTGCTCAGAAAGTCAGAGCTGCTTCAAAAAGCGGAAATTCACATTTTTGTACCATAGTTTGTAAATGCTATAACTTTTACCCAAACCATTTTTTTTTGCCCAAACATTTTTTTTTTATCAAAGACATGTAGAACAATAAATTTGGCGAAAAATTTATATATGGATGTCGTTTTTTTTGCAAAATTTTACAGCTGAAAGTGAAAAATGTCATTTTTTTGCAAAAAAATCGTTACATTTTGATTAATAACAAAAAAAGTAAAAATGTCAGCAGCAATAAAATACCACCAAATGAAAGCTCCATTAGTGAGAAGAAAAGGAGGTAAAATTCATTTGGGTGGTAAGTTGCATGACCGAGCGATAAACGGTGAAAGGAGTGTAGTGCCGAAGTGTAAAAAGTGCTCTGGTCATGAAGGGGGTTTCACCTAGCGGGGCTGAAGTGGTTAATCTGCAGAAGTCTGCATAGGGTTTAAAATTCCTACCAAATCTCAGTTGGTGTTCCTGAGAGGCTGTGAACAGGTGAGCTCTTTGCACCAGTTCACATGCGGTGCTGGTGGAGTAGTGGGACCCAGGGCCCTGGTGGCTTTTCTGCGCAGTGGGTGCTGTGTGGCTACTGGGTCCCTTTGCCTGCTGGAGCGGTGTGGGGGCGCGATGGTCGCCGCGCCATAGTTAGAGTAGGTCCCCACTTAAAAGGAGACAACCTTGTCGTGGTAAGTGGGCCTATGCTCTTTGATCAAACTGTATACTAATGCCTCCTAATAGTGCATAGCAAACTCATGATAAGAAGTGCTGTATAGCCATTGTTTATCTTGCTTAAAATTAAAACAGTTGTTGTATCAAAAGCATAGTAATGAGGATGTGCGATTTAGATTCTCTCTCACACATTGGTTACTCAGTCTAAATGTAAGCTGGCTTACATAGACCATTTTATATGCCTAGAACAACAGTCCTGTCCCCTTCCCTGCACGTGCCACTCCTACTTTTTTAGACCTGGCCTGAGCTGGGAAAAAGATATCATATAGGTGTATTTCTGGATAATAAAGTACCACCATTTTGATCATTTTACGGTGGCTGCACTACCCATTTTTTTTTTTTTTTTCTAGTGTAATGCTTAAGTTTAAATGTCAGTTCTTGTTCCTCTGTCCATGGCATCTAGGATTGCTCCAAACAACATTTCATTGTATTGTACATTGACAATAAAGGCATCTTATCATGTTAACCTGTTATGAGACTTTTTAATAAAGAATATGATCATAATGCAGTATTTATTTTATGAGACATCTGTCAGGAATGTCCAAATCAGGGTTATTTTCTTCATAAACACCACAGACATCCAGGTTCAACATTCACTTGGGTGAATCCATGGCATAAAAATAATACAAATACATAAAAAAACTACCTGCACCTCTGGGCGCTAAATATACAGAAGGTCACCTAAGGTACTTCAGCATAAACAGGGATCAGGCTTTGCCAGGTCAACACAGGTCATGCAGTCTCCAAGCTCTGACACTGTGTGTGTTAGGGTGCATTCACAAATCCGCAAAATACAGATACCGGCTGTGTGCGTTCCGCATTTTGCGGACCGCACATGGCTGGCGTTATATAGAGTGCCTATTTTTGTCCGTAACTGTGGACAAAAATAGGACATGCACCATATTTTTTGCAGAATGCGGACAGCACACTGTGTACTGTCCGCATGTTTTGCGGCCCCATTGAAATGAATGGGTCCACACCCGTTCCACAAAATTGGGGAATGAATGCGGATCCATTTATATGGTCATGTGAATGCACCCTTAGGCCCCTAGCAGACGAGCAGGTATTCCACGCGAGTGCAATGCATGATGCGAACGCATTGCGCCCGCACGGAATACGGACCAATTCATTTCAATGGTGCCATGTACATGTGCGTTGGTTTTCACGAATCACTTGTGCGTTGCAGCATGTTCTATATTCTGCAATTTTCACGCAACGCTGGCCCCATAGAAGTGAAAGGAGCTGCGTGAAAATCGCATCCGCAAGCAAGTGCGGATGCGATGCGTTTTTCACGGATGGTTGCTAAGAGATGTTGATTGTATACCTTCAGTTTTTTTTTTTTTATCACGCACGTGCAAAACGCATTAAATCACATTGCACCCGCGCAATAAAACCTGAACAAACAATCGCAGAAAAAACTGAATGGCTTTGCAAAATCGCGCATTTTTCACTGAACGCATTCGCAACACATCCGGACCTAATCCGCACACCCTGTCTGCAAGGGACCTTAGAGGCTTGTAACTATAACCACAGTAATGAGCACAGCAGCTACACCTGGGTTCATCTCAGGCTAGGGAGAAATCTTGTACTGGAGTAGGAGGGAACAGCTGGTCCCTCTAGCAAGCCACCCACCATTCCATAAAAATCCAAGCCCATGAAACAGTTGAAAGAAAAGTGCCTTAGCAAACTACACTTTGCTAAAACAATCCAGCTTTTCTGGATCTCTTTTACCTCACCCTTCTTAGCATTCTGGGTGAGATACAGTTGTAAGAAAAAGTATGTGAACCCTTTAGAATGATATGGATTTCTGCCCAAATTGGTCATAAAATGTGATCTGATCTTCATCCAAGTCACAACAATAGACAATCACAGTCTGCTTAAAATAACACACAAAGGAATTAAATGTTACCATGTTTTTTTTTTTAACACACCATGTAAACATTCACAGTTCAGGTGGAAAAAGTATGTGAACCCCTAGACTAATGACATCGACAAGAGCTAATTGGAGTGAGGTGTCAGCCAACTGGAGTCCAATCACTGAAATGAGATTGGAGATTAGTTACAGCTGCCCTGCCCTATTAAAAAAACACACCAGTTCTGGGTTTGCTTTTGACAAGAATCATTGCCTGATGTGAATGATGCCTCACACAAAAGAGCTCTCAGAAGACCTACGATTAAGAATTGTTGACTTGCATAAAGCTGTAAAGGGTTATAAAAGTATCTCCAAAAGCCTTGCTGTTCATCAGTCCACGGTAAGACAACTTGTCTATAAAAGGAGAAAGTTCAGCACTGCTGCTACTCTCCCTAGGAGTGTCCGTCCTGTAAGGATGACTGCAAGAGCACAGCGCAGACTGCTCAATGAGGTGAAGAAGAATCCTAGAGTGTCAGCTAAAGACTTACAAAAGTCTCTGGCATATGCTAACATCCCTGAATCTACGATATGTAAAACACTAAACAAGAATGGATTTCATGGGAGGATACCACAGAGGAAGCCACTGCTGTCCCAAAAAAACATTGCTGCACGTTTACAGTTTGCCCAATAGCACCTGGATGTTCCACAGCAGTATCAGCAAAATATTCTGTAGACAGATGAAACCAAAGTTGAGTTGTTTGGAAGAAACACCCAACACTATGTGTGGAGAAAAAGAGGCACAACACACCAACATCAAAACCTCATCCCAACTGTGAAGTATGGTGGCGGGGGCATCATGGTTTGAGGCTGCTTTGCTGCGTCAGGGCCAGGACGAATTGCTATCATCGAAGGAAAAATGAATTCCCAAGTTTATTAAGACATTTTGCAGGAGAACTTAAAGGGAACCTGTCATGTGGATATTTGATTATAATCTAACTATATACAATCAATAACTACTAAAAAGTACCTTAGATGTATTCACTTACTGGTGTGACAGATGGTTACCTCATAATATACACACAAAGATGCCACATGCCGCATGCTAATGAGCTGATTCGAGTCCGGCGTATATTTAATTCAGAACTATAGCCACTCCCCTGCCCACCTGCTGCTGCCATTCAGCAGCAGGTGGGCGGGGAGAGTCAGGAGCTCATGAATATTCATGACTCATCATTATTAGCTGGAGCTTTTCAATACAAGATGTTGGCAGATTGACTGGGTCAATTAAAGAAAGTGACCCAGCATTTTGCTAAGCGAATCAGTCACTTATTTATGTTGCCCTTAGTTAGGACACCATAAAACTGGTGACAGGTTCCCTTTAAGGCCATCTGTCCACCAGCTGAAGCTCAACAGAAGATGGGTGTTACAACAGGACAACGACCCAAAGCATAGAAGTAAATCAACAACAGAATCGCCTAAACAGAAGAAAATACACCTGGAGTGTCCCAGTCAGAGTCCTGACCTCAACCCAATTGAGATGCTGTGGCATGACCTCAAGAAAGCGATTCACACCAGACATCCCAAGAATATTGTTGAATTGAAACAGTTCTGTAAAGAGGAATGGTCAAAAATTACTCCTGACCGTTGTGCACGTCGGATCTGCAACTACAGGAAACGTTTGGTTGAAGTTATTGCTGCCAAAGGAGGTTCAACCAGTTATTAAATCCAAGGGTTCACATACTTTTTCCACCTGAACTGTGAATGTTTACATGGTGTGTTAAAAAAAAAAACATGGTAACATTTAATTCTTTGTGTGTTATTAGTTTAAGCAGACTGTGATTGTCTATTATTGTGACTTAGATGAAAATCAGATCACATTTTATGACCAATTTGTGCAGAAATCCATATAATTTCAAAGGGTTCACATACTTTTTCTTGCAACTGTATATACCACCTCCAGTACTTTATCACACACAATATATACAAAATATAATTTGTATATATGTACTTAAAGGGGTTTTACCATCACAGACAATGGGGGCAGGACCCGCACCTACACAGAGAACGGAGCAGGGAAAGTAGTGGAGGGTGCACTCCATTCATTTCCATGGGCCGCCGAAAATAGCCGAGTGCTGGCTCGGCTATTTTCGTCTGCCCTATAGAAATGAATGGGAGCGGGGAGCGAGCATGCGCGGTGGGCTCCCATTCACATGTATGGGAGCAGCGCTTGGTTGTGGCCGGACCCCGGTAAACCCAGGGTCCTCCAGCCACAACTCTTCCCGCTCCGTTCTCCTTGTAGGTGCGGGTCCCAGAGGTGGGACACGCACCTATTAGACAATGGGGGCATATGCCCCCATTGTCTGTGATAGGAATACCTATTTAGGTTTGCCATGTATAATACACTATTTTGATATGCCTGTGTGATGTACTATATAACACTGTGATATGTGAATGAGGTATTAAAAGGTCAGTTGTATTAGGCTGCTTTCACATTTCTGTTAAGGATCCTGATCTGGAATAAATGCCGTCTGTCAGCTGGACAAAAAACGCTGCATTATGGAAGCGCTCAGTAGTATAGATTAAGGTGCATGGAGCACTGCTGGTACTCGCCCTCCCTTGTCATCTTCTCTGGGGCTGCACTGCCCTGAAGGTTTTGGCCACATACAGCGTCAGGACGGGCCAGAGAAGACAAGGAAGTGCAACTGGAGAATCGATCGCCAGACCTGGAGAGGAGCGGTGGAGCGGGAGAGGTAAGTGAAGTTCTTTATCTTATCACTGATCTGAGGTTTGATGGGGGTCTGACATGGAGGTCTGATGCGAGTTCCAGATATGGGGGGCTGAACTGAGTTCTTTATTTGGGGGTGTGATCTGAGGATCTGATGTGAGGTCTGATAAAAAACATTTTTTTCCCATTTTCCTCCGCTAAAACCTGGGGTGCGTCTTATAAAGCGAAAACTACGGTAATATATTGTATAACCTTTATACATTTTTGTGGTGTTCACCATGTGGTAAAAGTGATACGATAACTTTATTCTGCAGTCAGTATGATTATGGCAATACTAAATTTACATGTGGTTTGCTACTTTTATGCAATAAAATGTCTTTATTTTCGAAGACAATTCGTCTTTCTGTTGCCACACTCAATGACCCTTATTTATTTAGGAGATAAAATGAATAAAAAACCCTCAGTTTTATCTTCTTTTTATGTTCAACGAGAATTCACCATCCAGGGGACAAAGGCACACAAGATGGTGGTGTACTATGGATTCCAACTAGAAGCAGCCAGATCCCTTTATTTATAGCTTTAGAAAATGGGAGAACATATTAAAGTATTATTTGATGCATGATCAGCATGACGTACTAGTACATCAAATTGTGAGAAGTCACTTCCGACTATGACGTACTATTGCCCCGTTCATGCAAAACCCACCTTAAGACTCCCATTTGTCACAAAAAACACTAAAATAATTTTTTTCGTGGTCCAACAAATAAAGTTACAATCATGTTGCCATATGAGCAATACTTGCTAAATATAAATAAACAATTAACTAAAATTCTTATACTAATAAATAAACACAAACAAAATTGTGGTAGAAATTGGCCGTGGTCTTTTATTAAGGGTTACATCAATATAATATTATAAACACCATAATAATTAAATAAATAAATCACCAATAAATAAATACTCATTTTAAAAAATTCATTAAGTCCACAAATTATCCCCCCAGCAAAGCTGGGTGACTAACCCCCCTTTAATAACAGACCACGACTTTTCTTCTCCTAAACAAGGGAGGGCGGGCGGGACGACGTCCTCTTCATCCAAGCTCCGCGGCGGACAAGCTCCAGACCCGCTGCGATCCTCTTTAAATATTCAATTTTTTCCCGCCCAAGAATATCAAACACCAATCACGGGCTGGCAGAAAACAGGTACCTCAGCAACAGGTACGCAACCAGGTACCAATCAGAATCCTCACTTAGAAATCACCTCAGAAATGTAAAGGAATCATATATTAAAACACAAAAAGGCGGGAAAATAGTAAAGACAAGGCTTAATTAACCCTTACCATAATGCTCAATGGCACCATGGCGGGCATTCAGTATAACTTCTGTGCCCACTATCATGTTGCCATATGAGCAATACTTGCTAAATATAAATAAACAATTAACTAAAATTCTTATACTAATAAATAAACACAAACAAAATTGTGGTAGAAATTGGCCGTGGTCTTTTATTAAGGGTTACATCAATATAATATTATAAACACCATAATAATTAAATAAATAAATCACCAATAAATAAATACTCATTTTAAAAAATTCATTAAGTCCACAAATTATCCCCCCAGCAAAGCTGGGTGACTAACCCACCAGACATGAGGGAATTATCCCACATGTCCCCCCCTAAAAACCACGGCCTTCTCTATCATGTCCTGCAAACCTGAATTAAAAATGTAATTTCCTATATCAGACAAGTGTACCAAATCATTCCGATACAGGCCTGGAACAAAACCTTCCAGCTCAGTGTGTCTTATGGACCATCCATTCATTGTAGGAAGAAATTTCTCCAAATTTCTATTAATCCTTTTCCTAATTTTTTCCATAAAACCAAATTGCTCCCCTTTCCAAATCAATCTCGGTATAAATTCTGAAAATATCAATATTACATCAGGCAACATAGATTTAATACGTAACATATCTGATTTCATATGATCAAGCAAATCCAAGGTCTTAATTTTGCCCAAATCATTACCACCAGCATGAATTATTAAAACATCTGGACATGGCAATGAAACCAACTCTCCCCTCAAAATCGGAATGATTTGGCACCATTTTAAACCTCTAAAACCCAACCAAAAAATTGAAATAAAACAAGAACCAAAACAGTTATTTTTCAAATAGTTACGCTCCGCAGCCCTTCTTTCTGCCCAGAACACAAAAGAATGGCCCAGAATCCAAACAACCATCTTCTTTGCACCTGAAAAATATCAAAATCATTAAAGAACCAAATTAGGCCTAACATACAATTTAAATCTGTTAGATTCCCATCGACCAATTCTCTTTATTATTGCCTCATTTAATCCCAAACCGGCTGCAACAGTTGCCGCGCCAATTCGGAAAGAATGAGACGAATAATTCTCCTTACCTAGCTTCAATAAAACCAAACATTTTTTTAAAACAGCATTGAATTGATAAATTGTTAACACTGACCCATCCTCATGAACTAAAAATGACCCTCTGCTCTGCGGTCTAATCTTCAAAAAATCACCTACTGTTTTAACTGGGCACAGCTGCGATTCGTTCAACCTAGCTAACTTAATCCATGTGCCTCTTGCTAACTGATCCGTCTTTGATTTTTTAATAAAAATTTCAACTGTATTAACAAATAAGTTAACCTCGTCAACCTGTAATGGAGACACCGACCTTCTATTGGCTGCTACTAGCTCCCCTATACGCAATGCCCCAAAAAATAACACCACAAACGCCGTTTTAAATAAAACCGCTTCAAAATTTGAATATGTGCAACCATCTAATACTGACACTAAAGACCCGAGCAACTCGAAGGTAATTGGACGTCTCACATCCGCTCTTATAAACGACCTTCTGACTCCTTTCAAAAATTGTCTTACTATGAATTGATTCGAAAACGACTGATGACCAGCTACTTTAAAAAAGAATGAAACACCTGCAACTGAAGAATGTAAAACAGAATAACCGAGACCTTTATCTAATAGAGAACAAAGAAACTGAAAAAATACATCCAAATTAAAGTCAAAACATGCAACATTACTAACAAAACAAAACTGATACCATCTCCTCCAAGCTAACGAATATACTTCCCATGTACGCGGAGCTACAGACTTCTTAATAAAACTGTTGATTACATCCGGATAAGATTCCAAACTTGCTTTGGACACGGAATTCCAGCTTTCTCTGCCTGTGGAACTAGATAAAAAAATCTCTCCCACTGATCGCGGGACAGTGAATCAGCAATTTCATTAACATTACTAGGAATATACTTAGCTTTCAACCAAACATTGAGCTCTAAGCAACAATAAACCAAATAACATAATAATCTAACAACTACTTCGGAATGAGAAGACAAGCAGTTAATTGCAAACAGCACACCCTTGTTATCAGTATAAATTAAAACTCTCTTATTCCTAAAAACATTGCCCCAAACAACCAATGAAACCACTACAGGGAACAATTCTAACAACACTAAATTTTTATTTAAACCTAACTCAAGCCACCAATCCGGCCATGGTTCAGCCGACCACTGACCATTCAAAAATGCACCGTACCCCCATGACCCTGATGCATCCGTAAATAAACCTATTGATCCTGCCTCCTGGAATTCATCTTGCCAAGCACAACGACCATTAAAATGAATTAAGAATTCATCCCATACCGCTAAATCGTCTTTGAGAGCTCTTGTGATCCTAACATGTGCATATGGAGATTTCAACCCTTTCGTTGCCATATATAACCTCCGGGAGAAAATACGACCTACAGGAATGACCCTTGACGCAAAAGCTAGCACTCCTAATAAGCTCTGTACCTCCTTCAGCTGGGCTTTCTTTACTGAAACAATTTTATTAATTAACAATCTCGCCTTCTCAATTTTTTCCATAGGCAACCTGACTTCCATATTAACTGAATCAATTATAATACCTAAAAATTCAATCACCTGACCAGGCCCTACTGATTTTTCCTTTGCTAATGGAACCCCAAAATACTGACAAATTTGTGAAAATCCTTCACATAAACGAGAACACTCATTAAAACTACCAACGAATAAAAAATCATCTAAATAATGTATAACATTCACAGAACCCAACTCTTTAATAACAACCCAATTCAAAAAGGAGGAAAATGACTCAAAGTAAAAACAAGACCAAGAAAACCCCATTGGCAAACATTTATCAAAGAAAAATTGCCCGTTGAACTGAAAACCCAATGAATTAAAACCTATAGGATCTACTGGCAAAAGACGAAAAGCAGCCTTAATGTCTGCTTTTGCCATAAAACACCCTTCACCAACTGAACGAATAAGAGAAACAGCCTCATCAAAAGAAGTATACGCTATATCTTTGTCTAAAGAATCATTCAAAGACTCATTAGCTGGATATGATAAATGGTGAATTAATCTAAACTCATTGGGGTTTTTCTTTGACACAATTCCCAAAGGAGATACCCTAAAATCAGCAAAAGGCGGGGAATTAAAAGGACCAGCTATCCTACCTTCTCTTAACTCCTTAACAATCTTATCCTCAACAATATCAGAATGCTTCTTAACTGACGGCAAATTATCATTTAATAAACAACCTTTACCAGTAAATTTTGGTACATAAAACCCATTAACAAAACCTTTAAGGATTAGCTCCGCCTTCAGACGGTCTGGGAACAAATCTAGCCATGGAAGCATTTTTTCCCAATTCACTGGTGTCTGCGCTTTTTGAAAAATCTCTGTTTGACTGAATTTGAACAGCGGTTTGGTTAGATTTTTTAAAACACCGAAAAACAGGGTGTGCGCCCGAACAAAATGAACATTCGTGCCTGTATCTACAGTTGTTCAGCCATCTGCATGCAGACTCGTTGTATGCAAAACAAACACCTTTTTTCATAACAGCGCCAGACACCATTGAATTAACAGGCCTATTCTGAAAACCTCTTTTTTGCGGCAACATTAAACTAAGCCAGAGACCCACGTCTTTGGATCCCCAACTCATGTTACTATGTACTGCTAACTTCTGACGAAAAGTTTCATCATATAAAAACCATGCAAAGCCACCGAAATTACGGTACGCCTCTAGAATGGAGTCCATATGCTGAAAAAGACCAACGCTACTATTAGGATGTTTTGCACAAAATACTGAGGAATATATAAAAAAGGCCTGCAACCAATTATTAAAAGATCTTGGCGCAACCCTCTTTCTATCCTCCTCTTTCTCCAACACTTTCTTCTCAACTTTAAATGAATCCTTTGCAGAAGGGAGTAACAATAAAATATCAATGTACTCCCTCCTCCAAATTCTCTCTTTTATTGACTGAGCCAAGTGAAACCCCAAAGGAGAGCCGTCACATGTCAACGCCTCCTTTAAACAAGTTTCACTTATGCCCCCTCCATTATCAAGCACCAAATCATTAGCTATCTTATTACTATTTAAAATATCAGCACCTGCATCAGCTGAAATATCCTTCCACACTGATGCAGGCTGATCTACTGCAATAGGCGCACTAGCTGCAGCCCATTCAGAAAACAATTTAGCTAAACTGTTTAACAATCTACTATCATTGCTCCCTATGTCGGTAGGCAAAGCAAAGCTCTGCCCACAAATCTCCTCACCAGTCTCCGGTCGTTGGTCCATGCTGGGAACGCTTGAGGCCGGCAGTTGCGCTCTACTCAAAACCCCAGGTTGCGATACCGCACACCTGGAGGAGGAGCGCACCCTGCTACCTTTACTGGAACTTGCACCCGGCGGCGAATAGGCCCTCTTCGGTCTCTTGATCCGCTTCGAAGATCGCAGCTCAACGCACTGGGACGCGCTCCTTGATGACCTCATAGACGCAGAGGCTGTCACTCCTTCCCCGACGTCATCACGCAGCGCGACATCACGTGAGCGCGCCTCTTCCTCCTCGGCCGAATCGCCGTCCGCCAAACACCGCTGAAGCCACGCCTCCCCTCCTCTTGACTCGGTGCGAGCTCTGCAGGAGCTCTTCCATCTGGAACGGTGAGTACGCTCTCTTCCTCTAGCTTGGCTTGTACGCGGACTTCCTCGCTAGCTGGAGCTCTTGACACGCCGCCGCTTTCCTCCTCCAAACGCCACCTGCCACTTGACTCCGCTTCTCTTAGTCTTCAGTCCGCCGCCACTCAGCCGCTTCTGTACCGCTACCCCGGTTCTTGCCGCTTACTTCTGCCTGGAAATGCCGGCGAGCTAAATAGCTCTTTTGCAGCTACGCCGGCAATACACCAGGGCTTCAGCCGACGACCTCCTCAGGCAGCCTACGACGTCCTCTTCATCCAAGCTCCGCGGCGGACAAGCTCCAGACCCGCTGCGATCCTCTTTAAATATTCAATTTTTTCCCGCCCAAGAATATCAAACACCAATCACGGGCTGGCAGAAAACAGGTACCTCAGCAACAGGTACGCAACCAGGTACCAATCAGAATCCTCACTTAGAAATCACCTCAGAAATGTAAAGGAATCATATATTAAAACACAAAAAGGCGGGAAAATAGTAAAGACAAGGCTTAATTAACCCTTACCATAATGCTCAATGGCACCATGGCGGGCATTCAGTATAACTTCTGCGCCCACTATCATTATACCAACATGTGCACTAAATCACAAAAGTGGTCAATAAGGCTTTTTCAGGCCAGTAAGCAATTTTCCTCAGTAGTAAGAAAAATTGCTTAGGCTGAGTTCAAATCAACGCGTATTTTTCTGTTCAATAGAAAAATAAGGGAACTAAACGGATCCTGTAAAGAAAACAGATCCTGAGCATGCAGATTTGAGCCATTTAGAAAATAAAGTCCTGCATGCAGTGATTGGCTGCTGAGGTCACGTGCTGAATCCAGGCACGTTACAGTGCACGTCACTGACACCGTGATGTGCCTGGATATGGAACGTGTCACCTGCAGCCAAGGAGTTGTACTTTGTAATCCATTCATTTAATGGTTTATCTAATATATTGGAAAATTGTAATTTTGATCACATGAGGGGGTGCCAATCGGAACCCTTTTGTCTAACCACGCAAATGCTGCGGTCAGTACAGCATCTGAGGGGTTGAAGGGCTGGGAACAGAGCTAGCTCCAATCCCGGTTGCTGTCAGCTATGTAATACAGTTCGCACCAGCCATGCATGGAGCAAGCTCAACTGGCCAAAAAGAACCTTGATGTCATATACTAATGAGCCAGCAATTGCCCGTGCCCCTTAAGGGTAGGAATTGACTGCTGTTCACCTTTCTTTCTATAAGACATCCCACTACCTTACCTACGACACTGATTCCGCTCACTGAAATCCTACATCAACACCCAGATATGCACAGTACAATATTCACTGTGGGCAGCAGGACCGGACTGGGACTGAAATTCAGCCGTGGCATTTTAAAACAGACAGGACCATTTGTTGTATGGTGAATGTGAAATATGTTTGTGAACTCCCCTCCCCGTGCCACCCCAGTGCTAATGGTATATTTGGATGGACATTACATTCACCACTACTAAACATACCAGCTAATACAGCACTACATTACTCATAGTGACATCTCTAATGTAGATGTTCTTTCCTCATCTTCGCCATTGGGAACGGACCATAATGACATCTTTCAGCCTCGTCTCCGCACACGGACCTTAGATTCCTTACTTTTCCATCACCCCCCCCCCCCTCCCCTCCTGCTGCACCAACAGGGTTATCCTGCTGCTACCCCCAATACTTTGCCAGCTGTGCCCCGCAATGCCCCCGAATACTTTACTGCAGAAATTATAGTGCCATACAAATAGTCCTTCCTATAGTAATAGTGCTCCCAAAAGTTCCACCAATAGTAATTCTCACCCAAAGTGGCCCTAATACTAATAGTGCCTCCTATAGAGATAATGCTCCAAGAATGCACCTGTTAGTAGTAGTGCCCTCCATATAATGCCCAATAATTTTGCTCCGCATTGTACCCCCAGTAGTAATAATGCACCCTACAGTGCTCCCAGTAGTAAGGCCCCTATATGGTGTCCCCAGTAGTTATTATAGACCCCTCTATAGCGTCCCCAGTAGCTATTATAGGCCTCTCTATAGTGTTCCCAACTAGGTATAGTGTCCCCAAAACTGAGTCCTGCCCCTTGTTTTAATATGTGAAGCAGGCCACAGGCCTCTTCTGGCCTGCAGCCTGAGTTCCAACTTCCACGTGTTACGTCCTGGCTCAGTCATCGCGACCAACTGAGACTCACAGATGGTTTCAATTATGTCATCACTTTGCGACCACCTGCACTACCAGATAGGATTTCTTACCCTCCCCACTGTTTCTGGTCCATGCTGCCTCTAACTTGCTCTCAAATATGTATGATACTGTATTTGGTAGCTGGTGGTCCCCTTGTAAATTTCAAGAATATAACATGTTGCAGGCAGGTAGGTAGGTCTCCAAAGCTACCCTTGAGAATGGTGTGGATCATTGTCTGCTGGAACCTGGACAGTTTCAGCCTTTTCTTTACATCTTTCTAGCTCAATTGATTTGGCTCAGTGTTGTAACTATAGGGGTCCCTGCGATCTCAATTGCAATTGGACACACAGTCCCTCCTCACCACACTAAGGCTGATTGCACTTATTTGATCTCATATCGTGAATCTTTTGGTGCACAGAGATGCTGGAATGGAGGAGGCAGAGGCAGAGGAAGAGGATTTATGGAGCACAGGCTGCTGGACATCCTCCACTGTGATAAGAGAAAGAAGTGGCCAAAGGAGGAAAAAGGCGCTCATAGGGTGAGTAGGTTCAGAACAGGCTTCCAATTCAGGAAGAATGGTGTTGCTCACCTGCTGTCGTTGCACCTAATGTTCAGTGCAACTGTACTGGAGGCGAGTAGGAGTGGTTTAAGTTTTGCTGGTTGGTGCTGCCGGTTACGTCCGTGTTCACCTTTGGCGGGGGCCAGGCCGCCGTCTGGGTCAGTGTATGAAGTATGTATCCACTGGACTCTGGGGTCGAGTGGAGGGTGGACCATAGGCGCAAAACACAACCAGAGTTTGTTTCAAACCAATAGTTTTTTTTTATTATTTTTGTTATCGTGACAACGCGTTTCGGGGTTCTGTGGACCCCTTTTTCAAGTCTAAAAAACATACAAATTATATAAAAAGGGATAATAGTAATAATAATATGTCCGTCAAGCTTAGATTTAGATGTAGATATAAATGAATGAATGGATACATATATACGTCAATACCATGATGTCAATAAAAAGTAAAAAATTATATAATATAATAATAAAAATATAAACAACTATCAATTGTAAAATATGGAAATAAAATGTAAATATATATATATATATATATATACAGGTCCTTCTAAAAAAAATTGCATATTGTGATAAAGTTCATTATTTTCTGTAATGTACTGATAAACATTAGACTTTCATATATTTTAGATTCATTACACACAACTGAAGTAGTTCAAGCCTTTTATTGTTTTAATATTGATGATTTTGGCATACAGCTCATGAAAACCCAAAATTCCTATCAAAAAAAAATAGCATATCATGAAAAGGTTCTCTAAATGAGCTATTAACCTTATCATCTGAATCAACTAATTAACTCTAAACACCTGCAAAAGATTCCTGAGGCTTTTAAAAACTCCCAGCCTGGTTCATTACTCAAAACCGCAATCATGGGTAAGACTGCCGACCTGACTGCTGTCCAGAAGGCCATCATTGACACCCTCAAGCAAGAGGGTAAGACATAGAAAGAAATTTCTGAACGAATAGGCTGTTCCCAGAGTGCTGTATCAAGGCCCCTCAGTGGGAAGTCTGTGGGAAGGAAATAGTGTGGCAGAAAACACTGCACAACGAGAAGAGGTGACCGGACCCTGAGGAAGATTGTGGAGAAGGACCGATTCCAGACCTTGGGGGACCTGCGGAAGCAGTGGACTGAGTCTGGAGTAGAAACATCCAGAGCCACCGTGTACAGGCGTGTGCAGGAAATGGGCTACAGGTGCCGCATTCCCCAGGTCAAGCCACTTTTGAACCAGAAACAGCGGCAGAAGCGCCTGACCTGGGCAACAGAGAAGCAGCACTGGACTGTTGCTCAGTGGTCCAAAGTACTTTTTTCGGATGAAAGCAAATTTTGCATGTCATTCGGAAATCAAGGTGCCAGAGTCTGGAGGAAGACTGGGGAGAGGGAAATGCCAAAATGCCTGAAGTCCAGTGTCAAGTACCCACAGACAGTGATGGTCTGGGGTGCCATGTCAGCTGCTGGTGTTGGTCCACTGTGTTTTATCAAGGGCAGGGTCAATGCAGCTAGCTATCAGGAAATTTTGGAGCACTTCATGCTTCCATCTGCTGAAAAGCTTTATGGAGATGAAGATTTCATTTTTCAGCACGACCTGGCACCTGCTCACAGCGCCAAAACCACTGGTAAATGGTTTACTGACCATGGTATCACTGTTCTCTATTGGCCTGCCAACTCTCCTGACCTGAACCCCATAGAGAATCTGTGGGATATTGGGAAGAGAAAGTTGAGAGACGCAAGACCCAACACTCTGGATGAGCTTAAGGCCGCTATCGAAGCATCCTGGGCCTCCATAACACCTCAGCAGTGCCACAGGCTGATTGCCTCCATGCCACGCCGCATTGAAGCAGTCATTTCTGCAAAAGGATTCCCGACCAAGTATTGAGTGCATAACTGAACATAATTATTTGAAGGTTGACTTTTTTTGTATTAAAAACACTTTTCTTTTATTGGTCAGATGAAATATGCAAATTTTTTGAGATAGGAAATTTGGGTTTTCATGAGCTGTGTGCCAAAATCATCAATATTAAAACAATAAAAGGCTTGAACTACTTCAGTTGGTGTGTAATGAATCTAAAATATATGAAAGCCTAATGTTTATCAGTACATTACAGAAAATAATGAACTTTATCACAATATGCTAATTATTTGAGAAGGACCTGTATATATATATATGAGAGGCTACCAAAGGTTCACAAAAATGAAAAGAACCCTCCAGGAAGGCCCATTATTTCTGGAATTAATTCCCTAACCAGTAATCTCTCACATTACGTGGACATCTTTTTACAAAAACATGTTACCCGTCTCAACTCCCACTTAAGAGATTCAACACTGTTAATCTCACTTCTGAAAAAAATAGACTGGGACCCATCATACAGGTGGCTGACTTTGGATGTGGCGGCACTCTATTCAAATATTCCACACGAGGCGGGCATCCGTACAACGGACCATTTTTTGCAAATGGATGACCAATTGACTTCAAGACATAAGCAATTTATCCTTGATGCCATCAGGTTTATCCTGACACACAATGTCTTTACGTTTGAGGGCAAAATCTACAAACAGCGCAAAGGGACCGCAATGGGGACGCGATTCGCGCCAAGTTTTGCCAATCTCTACATGGGTCAGTTTGAAGAGGCATTCCTTAACAATAATCACAAGTGGAGGGAATCAATTGTATTCTACAAAAGGTACATTGATGACCTAATTTTTATTTGGAAGGGGAGCGAAGAAGATGCCCAAACATTTGTGTCCTACCTAAACAACAACACTTGGAACCTCAGTTTTACGTCCACAAGTTCTAATATATCAATTGAATACCTGGACCTGGTTTTATATTCTGAATGCAACACCATCATGACAAAAACCTTTTTCAAGAAAGTGGACGGTAACAGCTACCTGGACTATGAGAGCGCACGTTACAGAAAATGGAAAGACAACATTCCATTTAGTCAATTTAAACGAATAAGGAGGAATTGCTCAACAACCAATGACTTTATTGAACAAAGCCAGATTTTATGTTCCAGATTCCAAAACAAAAATTACCCAAGAGGAATAGTCGGGGGGGCCTTCAGACGCGCCTATGAGCAGAGCCAAGAGGACTGTCTAATAACCAAAAAGAAACCAGACACAATGGTCGACCGTATGAAATCGAAATCATCCTTTATCACCACCTTCAATCCCAACCATGGAACACTAAGGAACATCATAACAAAATATTGGCACATCCTGAAGGCCGATCCCTATCTCAAAGAAACGATCTCTTGCAAGCCCCACTTCACATTTAGGAGGGCCCGCACACTAAAGAATGCACTAGCCCCGAGCAAACTAAAAAGAATAAAACGTGCCACAATGACCACATCCAAATGGTTCCCCGAATCTAAAGGGAGCTTCAAATGCAGCCATAAACTATGCAAGTGCTGCGATAATATCAATAACCGCATAACGACCTTTAAGAGCAACACCACAGGGTAAGAATTCGTTATCAAAAGCCTCATGAACTGTGCTTCAAGTTTTGTCATTTATCTTTTAGAATGCGCCTGTGGACAGCAATATGTAGGTCGAACCATTCAGACCCTCAGAGAACGCCTAAACAACCACAGATGGAATATCAAACGGGGCTACCTAAAACACAGTGTGTCCAGACACTTCCTGGCCATCCACAACAAGGATCCCACTAGGCTAACCATCACGCCCATCGAACATATCTCTGACAGCTGTTCCGACAGGTTCAGAACTTTACAACGGAGAGAAATGTTTTGGATATACAAGCTCCAAACACTGGACCCTTACGGTCTCAATGAAAGCTTAGAAAACAAATGTTTCTAAATCCAACAGGACCACCTCCCCATAACTCTCTCTTTTCTCAATTTCCACCATTATACCATTTATTTCCCTAGTATTGCTGCGTCCCCTCCCCCCAACACACCAAGCATCACCTTGCACTCATTCCCCTGCATCCCCAACATACTCACTATCCCACCCCCCTCATATCCCGTCCCGCCCACCCCCATCATGTCATTCACCCTTAGCATAGTTGCTTTCCCTTCTCTCCCTTTCGCCCTGTCCCCATCACCACTCTCAGTCTCATCCTGCAGTCATCCCCTGCTTCCTCATAGCCCCACCCCCTCACACACATCGTTCCCGCCCTTCTACATTGCTGCCCCCCCCCCGTCCACGTCCATGCGCCGACACTGCATCGCATTGCGGCACTAGGCTCCGCCCACTACATAAGCCCCGCCCACTCAGGGCGTTTGCGTCACCACCAGCAGCTAGCTCCGCCCATTCAGGATGTTCGCACCACCCAGCCAGCCCAGTCCCTGCCCACTTCTCCTCCTCTTTGCCGGTCCAGCGCGCGCTCCCAGCACACAGCATCTGGACGCCGCACGTGCCAGAAGCTGGGAGCAGCGCAACTTCCATCAGCTGCACTCACCGGTATGTACTCCAGCGCTTCTTGTCTCTCTTCCTTCCCCTCACCACTTCCTCTTGTATACACCTTATCATGCCTTCACCCTCAGTCCTTATATTACCACCCAATAGCACATCATGCCCTTGTTTTTTTTTTCTTTTATATATTATGTATCCACCGTATAGGTTCATTGACCCTCAGCTAAAACTTACAAAAGTGACGCTGTAGCAATAATGCAATGCCCATCCTGCGTCTCTTTTTTGACTAATCGTATTGGCATTTTTACCATGAAATTAAATATTTAACTGCTTAAACTTTATATTGCATATCTATATCAAGATTGTTTAACCTTACACGTGCCCTGCAAACAGCTATTTATTTTCAGCCACGTAATCAATTGGCGCCTCTCATATATATATATATATATATTTACATTTTTATTTCCATATTTTACAATTGATAGTTGTTTATATTTTTTATTATTATATTATATAATTTTTTACTTTTTATTGACATCATGGTATTGACGTATATATGTATCCATTCATTCATATCTACATCTAAATCTAAGCTTGACGGACATATTATTATTACTATTATCCCTTTTTATATAATTTTGTATGTACATGTTTTTTAGACTTGAAAAAGGGGTCCACAGAACCCCGAAACGCGTTGTCACGATAACAAAAATAATAAAAAAAAAACTATTGGTTTGAAACAAACTCTGGTTGTGTTTTGCGCCTATGGTCCACTGTGATAAAGGAGACCATTAACCTTTTAATGACAAAAAGTAGCAGCATACAGCCAAGGAAGAGATGCTGTGGAGAAAAATGCAGATGGGCCGCTGCAAGGGTTACAGTGTTCTCATCTCTAAGCAGGGGACAGATTCTCTTTAATTTATTTGTACAGGCATACTGTAGTGTCTTCTTGCAGCCCTTGGACTATGACAAAATTTTTTAATTAAATCAAGATTAAAAAAAATACCTATTGCCTATTCTAGAGCAAATAAATATAGCTTTGACAAACTTTTCTCACTGGTTTCCAGAGCTCCACAGCATCACAATGCAAAATACAACACAAAGCATCTTTATTATACTGCTCCACAATAATTTAGGCAAAGACATGCAGAAAAAAACTTTTACTGACAACCACTTTATAAGAGAATTCTCACCAATAAAAGGTATTGTCTCAAGATTTCAACTTACCAGCTATCCACAAGATAAGGGATAAGTATCTGAATGGTGGGAGTCTGACTGCTTGAACCCTTCGTGTCCCACTGTATGAACAGAGTGGTGGTCGAGCAAGTGCGCTGCCACTCCACTTATTCTATGGGACTCCCAGAGATGATCAAGTACACTAATGTCAGTCCCATAGAAATAGAGCAGCATTGTGCATTCTCGACCACCTCGCCATTCATATGTAGACATAGGACCCTCATGTTTGTGATCTGTGTGGGTCCCAGCAGTCAGACCCCCACTGATTAGACATTTAATCCATATTCTGTGGATAGAGGATACGTTTAAAAGGTTATGTACACCTTTGGAGGCAATTTTCGTTTGATTGCATTTTACTTACTTTGAGCTAAAAATCATATTGTCAATTGGCCTTTATTAAAAATATTGAGCCATTCTGTCACAAAGGGCTAACTGTTTTTCTAACTGTGTGACTGGTACTTACACTTTGTGCTGTCATCTAATAACCCTTAGCTCTAAACTACTAAGAGGTCATATACACTTATTTAAGCCACATTCTTCTCAGTAAGAAAAGGATTGAGCTTTAATGAGTGTTTATAATGTGAGAAAGCAGAGATAAGGAGTCCATCTGCTTCCCAGATGATGGATAAGACAAAAAATCCACAGGCAGCAACTACAGCATCTCAGATCTCAAAAAGGATTCCATATTGTTAATAAAGACCAATTGAAAACATAATTTTTAGTTCAAAATGAGTATAATACAATAATAAAGAAAAATTGCCCCCAAAGGTGTACATAGCCTTTAAATATTAGGACAAAAAACTTATATTCTGTGAGTTGTAACATCATCTGATTTTACAGAAACATTTTTCTAACATCTTGAACATTAAACAGCCTCATCCTGTATTTCGGAAGTACTACAGCGGATTACAGGTCTTGAAATGAAAACGGCTTCTGCTCTGTGGAAATTTTTTGGGTCCTTCAGTCCGAACATGAATATGACTTCTCCACAGTGTGAATTCTATAATGGTCAACAAGTTCTGATATCTGTGTAAAACATTCCCCACATTCTGAACATGAAAACGACCCTTCCCACGTGTGAATTTTATGGTGGTCAACAAGATCTGATATTTGTGTGAAACATTCCCCACATACCGAGCATCCAAATGGCTTCTTAAATCTGTGAGTTCTCTGATGTCTTTCAAGATAGTCTTTACGTGCAAAACATTTACCACAATTAAAACAGGAAAATGGCTTCTCCCCGGTGTGGGTCACCTGATGCTTAACAAGATCTGAATTCTGGGAAAACCCTTTCCCACATTCTAAACATGAAAAAGGCTTCTGCCCAGTGTGACTTCTTTGATGTTTAACGAGAACAGATTTCTGAGTAAAACATTTCCCACATTCTGAACATGAAAATGGCTTTTGTCCTGTATGAATTCGCTGATGTTCAACTAGGGATGACTTTTGGGTAAAGCATTTCCCACATTCTGAACATGAGAATGGTTTCTCCCCTGTGTGAATTCTCTGATGTTCCACAAGAACAGATTTCTTGGTAAAGCATTTCCCGCATTCTGTACATGAATATGGACGCTCGTCATTGTGGATTCTCTTGTGCATGGAAAGACTCAAGTTCTTTTTAAACTGTTTCCCACATTCAGAACATGTAAACATTTTACCCGTGCTGTGACCTGCACTTTCATTAACAATCTGTGATGGGTCAGAAAAATGTTCCTTGAAAAGATCAGATGATGGTTTTCTGTTGTGAAAGACTGAGGATAGATTGCCAATGAAGACATGTTCTCCGCATTTATTTTTTGTGAAATCTCCTGCTTCTTTATCTGGAATAAAAGGTAGCTGTCCTTCTGTGCTCCCATCTGAGTCATCTGTAGAGTGAAAAATTTAACTTTCAGTTTTTCCCCCTCCAAAACATTTTCCATTAACATAACTATACATATATAATGCATAAATACACAATATTTTATTAGATCAATAAGGTCAATTATAGGACCATGGTCACAAACCATCATCTGTTGACCAGGTATCAACCTCAGTTTACGTGTCTGACATGAAGGAAATCTATATATGCAGTGTTCCTTTTACCAAAAATGGTTGCCATACACTTTGGGGTGAATGGGGTTTTCTAGCAGTTATTTTTTACTGATGAATTATCCTCTCAATAGGTCATCAGTATCTGACCAGTGGAGGTCTGACACCTAGGACCCCTGCTGATCAGCTTTTTGAGAAGGCAGCAGCACTTGCAGTAGCATTGCAGCCTTCTCCAACTTTTCCTAGTCCATTTCCCATCACGTTCATCAATCACCTAGCCTAGGTGCAGCTCAGCCCCATTGAAGTGAATGGGGCTGAGCTATGATACCAAGCACAGCCACTATGCAATGTACAACGTTGTGCCGGGTACACTGAGAGAACAGAGCGGGTCAACTGCAAGCGCTGATGCTTTCTCTTTCCTTTAAATGGTCCAGTAGTCAAGGCAACCTAAGGCATCAGACCAGTTACAGAGACCAGAGCAGGAAAGACTGATTATCTATCCAACATATGGTGCTTTTTTTTTTCCTTCTAAAAACAAGACTAGAACGCATCCCCACTATTATTACCCCCTTGGCCAGTACATTGCATACCACTGTAACACCTCCACTACTGAAGGAAAAAGAGACAGCTGTATGAATAGACACACACTCTTTGAAGCTCCTCTTTATTTAGTGGTCATTACTCACCTGGGCTGATAACTACAGGAATTACCTCTTCTTTACAATGCTGATCATCGCTCATATATGTCTCTTCTTCACTTTGTTTACCATCAGCTTTCAAGTTTTCCTGATCTTCATCCTAATTTCATGATTGAATAGGTAATGTAAAAATGAGCAAATAACGTATCTAACACAAACGTAGATACCTTAGGAGACTCAGATTTCAGTCCTCATCTCCTTTTTACACAATAACAATTTAGGCTAGGGCTACACAACGACATGTGTCGCGCGACACATAGGGCACAACTACACTGCAACATGTGTCGCGCGACAATTTTTATGATGATAGTCTATGGTAAGTGCCTGTCGCAGAAAAATCCATCTTGTATAGATTTTTTGCTACTGTCGTGTCGCAGTCACAGCATGTTGCACGTCGCTGTAGGACAGCAATGTGAAGAAGGAAGGGCACATGACTTCAGACCCTTTTTCACATTTTGTTATGTTGTGGCCTTGTGCTAAATTAAAAGTTTTCCCCATTAATCGGCACTTGATACCCCATAATTATAAAGAATTTTAGAATTTTTTTGCAAATTTATTAAAAAGGAAAAACCAAAATGTTCTCTGGAATGCCTTACCCCAAGCAATTAGGTTAATTCACAATATCCAGTTTTAGGTGCTCCCTAAAAACACATCTTTTTAGGTTAGCCTATTATATCACCCAATCTAACTTTTCTTGATTCATCCTACTTCTGAACCTGATCCATCACCAAATATCCACACCCCATGCACTCAGAAGCACTACAGATATCAGCTGGTGATTGGCTCAAGCAGCTTCATATCTACTCCCCTATTGTTTAAAGATGGCTGGACCACTGTACAAAACAAGCACTTTTTAAATGGTGACAGAACTAACACAACCCGCGCAGGCACCCCACAGCAGAAAGGGGGCATACGAGAACCCAATGGCTATGAACACTGGCCGAGCAGGCAGTAACAGTATGTGGGGGAGCACAACTACTGTCCCTGCGGAAAGGGAGAAAAAGAAGCAGATGATGCGGCTTAGTAGAAAACCAGCACTTATGGGTGACAACAAGGGCAGTACGACCGCTCAACCTGGTGAGGGGAGCCATGCAGACAACTCACATATGCAAACTGAATAAGTGCATACCCAAACCCCACACGGAGGGAACGCTGATGCTGTCACCGTAGTAGATTGTAGAAGCAATGCGCTAAGCCAGTGCTATTGAAATCGGTAGGTTATACCAGGTACAGAAAAAGTACTAACGCCCAGCAGAAGTGAGTAAACCCCCTCAGCCGCAGTGCATTCAGGCAGGACATAAGCAAAGGGCCCCCTGTGGAAGAAGGAAATGGAGACACGATCACAACTACAACTAGCGAGAAGGCACCAGGCCTAGAAGGAAGAATGCTGTGTAGATACCGCCGGAATGCCAGGGCCGATACTCTACATGGAGGAGGTCATAAGGAGAAAGCCATAAATGTAGTGTTTCCCGCCCATGCGTCATGTAAGCCGCAGTTTAAGGATGAAAGCAAATATTCCCTCTGGGAAGGATTATATTTGGTCAGCGCAAAGACAGCCTCGCAGGGGGAGGCAATAGCAACAACTATGGCATCTAGGGTCAGAGGAGAGACTCCATCTGAAAATGTGGACAACAGCAATAGCCATCAAGAATTGGTGCTAGCGCAACACCCCACCTGAGAAGGAAGAAAACTGGCAATCAGAGCAGATGTTCCACCTACTGAAGGAGCGTGGATGCCGGGCGTGCCAATGACAATCAACCAAATGAGATTGCCCCTCACAGGGACTCAAGGCATGAGGAAAGGTATGAGGTATACCAACAGCCTGTTAGAGCTACAGGCCGACCTGGAAGACCAAGGCTGCCATGTAGGCGCCAGACAGCAATGCAAACTAAGACTTCCTGAGGAAGGGGGTAGTGTGAAGCAGTCACAGTATCCAGCAGTAAGGCCAAAATACCACCTACGATGGGGGATAAGGCAATTGTAGGTACCGTGTCTAGCCAATAGACCACCTATGAAAAGGGATGCCATGCAACAAGGAACAAATGAGAGTAGTCGCAGTAGACAACGTTGAAGCAATTACTCTACCCAAGAAAGAGGGATAATGTAATAGAAGGAACAGTTTCCAGTGGTAGTGGAATTACTCCGCTGAGGGAAAGCGGGGAACCGAAAAGATGTACAGGGTTGTCTGGAAGTGCAAGCACTACTGGTTGGGCAACTACTCCGTCAATGGGGGAGGGTAATGCTACAGGATCTCTAACACGCAATTGTGGTGCAACTAATCCCCCAATAGAAGGGGGAAAGCCGACAGGACAGATGATATCCAGTATGAGTGTAATTACTCCGTCTGCGGAAGGGTTAATGCTACTAGATGTATGGTATCTACAGTGGTGGTATAAATATTCCGCCCATGGAAAGAGGTCAATGCTACCGGACGTAAAGGAACCAATGGGATGTAAACACTCCGCCGATAGAGGATTACTCTGCCCATGGAAAGAGGATAATGCTACGGGCCGTACAGTACCCAGTGGAAGTGCAATTACTCTGCCTAAGGAAGGAGGGCAATGCTACAGGCCGTACAAAACCCAGCAGGGGTGCAATTACTCCTCCTACGGAAGGAGGATAATGGCATGGGCTCTACAGTATCCAGTGGTAGAGCAAGTACACCGCCTATGGAAGGAGGGTAATGCTACAGGCTGTACAGTATCCAACACAAGGGCAATTTCTCCTCCTATGGAAGGAGTGTAATGCTACCAGCCGTATGGTATCCAGTGCAAGGGCAATTACTTCGCCTTTTATGGAAGAAGGGCAAGACCCCTTGCAAAGTCATTCAGTTTTGCATGCGATTGCGTTCAGTTTTTATTGCGCGGGTGCAATGTGTTTTGATGCGTTTTGCACGCACATGATAAAAAACTGAATGTATACAAACAACATCGCTTAGCAACCATCCGTGAAAAACGCATCGGATCCGCACTTCGCTTGCGGATGCGATTTTCACGCAGCTCCATTGACTTCTATGGGGCCTGCGTTGCGTGAAAAATCGCTGAATATAGAACATGTTTCGATTTTCAAGCAAAGCACAAGTGATGCGTGAAAACCAACAAACATGTACACAGCCTCATTGAAATGAATGGGTCCGGATTCCGTGCGGGCGCAATGCGTTCGCATCACGGATTGCACCCGTGCGGAATACTCGCTCGTGTGAAAGGGGCCTAATACTACAGGCCATATGGTATCCAGCGCAAGGGCAATTACTCCACCTATGGAAGGATGGTAATGCTACAGGCTCTATGGTATCGAGTTCAAGGGCAATTACTCCGCCTATGGAAGGAAAGTAATGCTACAGGCTGTATGGTATCCAGCGCAAGGGCAATTACTCCGCCTATGGAAGGAGGGTAATGCTACAGGCTGTATGGTATCGAATGCAAGGGCAATTACTCCACCCATGGAAGGAGGGTAACGCTACAGAATGTACAGGGACCAGTGGTGAGCGCACATATTCCACCTAAGGAGAGAAGGGACTGTGACAGGACTCACGGAATTCAGTGGTAGTGTAAATCCTCTGCCTAAAGAAGGAGTGTAAGTTACAGGGAGTGCGGTATCCAGTAGCAGTTCCAGGATTCCGCTTATGCTATAGGATGCCTATATCCAGCGGTAGGGTTAAGAAATTTTGCCTACAGAATAGCGTGGGAGCTAGGTTCAGAAGGACCAGATAGCTCCAAGTGTTAAAAATACATAAATATATAGTTGTTTTTTTTTAGCTCAATTCTAACCAAACAGAGCTAGGGAAACTGCACCAATCCGTCTGTACTAATAACCAGCACTGTAAGCCTCAGCAGAGAGCCCAGTAAGCTCTTTCCTCAGCACAGTAGTACTGAGGCAAAGAAGGGGTTAAGCAGAAGGCAGGGGCAGAGCTTATTGAGCAGCTGGTGGGGATTAAAGCAAGCCAGGTGTTTTGTTTTTAAGCATGTGCAATGTTTCAGCTGAGTAGCCATTTTCCTACAGCTACTCCAATGGCTTTTGAAGTCCTACCTCTCCATACCAAGGTGGTGAGTTGGACCAAGCCCTCAGAAGGCGCTCACCCACTTATGCTGCATCTCTTGGAGTAAGCAGAAGGTGGCCTGACATGAAGTCTCCCCTGTCCCGCCCCCCCCCCCCCCGCCGAAACGGAGACCTCAGGTGGAGGTAAGTAGGCCTCCTTGTGGAATATTCACATGGGAAAACCTGAGAAGGGGGAGGAGTGTTACCCCTTGGTGAGGGTAGCTACATCAACAACAGAGGGGACTTAACAGAGGCCGGACCTGGTGACCCGAAAGCTGGCGGGATACAAAGGTTTTAGGAACCTCTGGCCCTCCTTGCATTCTGGAGACCGTGAGCGAGCAGCGGGCCTGTAGACCCCCTGGACTACCGTCTCTTGGGTGGGAACGCAGTCAGCTTGGAGACTGCCATAAACCCAGCTAAAGGAAAGAAAAAGAGAAAAAAAAAAATTATCAGAAGACCTGCAAAGCAGGGAGGTGTGCCTCCTACGGACACTAAGCTAAAACTGATTAGCTCAGTGTCTGCAGGAGGGATATAGCTGACTTTTTTTGCTTAGTGTCGCCTCCTAGTGGCAGCAGCTATACCCATGGTGTTCTGTGTCCCCCCAATGATACGAGCGAGAAATGTAAGATTACACCGGTAATCACTTTTCCATGAGCTCATGACAGCACCCTTGAGAGACCGCCTTTATCCAGGACAGGAAACTGGAACTTTCGTGGAGAGCTCTTAAGGAGGGGCTCTGCCCCTATACCACCAGTTAATTGCGAGAACTTGAATATATACATGCTGAAAAGTAGATATATATGCTGAAAAGTAGGGTGGGAATAAATCCTGGGTGCTGTAATGGGCTCATGGAAAAGTGAGTGTAATCTTCAATTTAGAATAATAACTAGCTGGGGGGGGGGGGGCTACTGCCTGCAGGACTTAGAGTCTAAATCTAATTAATACTGACAAAAAGGATCTGGTTTAATGAGCACTCTGTCCTCCAGGATGTTAGTATAAGGAGGAGAGGCTGAAAAGGCAGAAATCTCACCCACGCGCCTGGCAGAGGTAACCTCCACCAGAAATGCGGTTTTAAAAGACAAAGTTAATAGACAAATCCTGCAGTGGTTCGAAAGGAGGCTCCATCATTCTAGACAAAACTAGATTAAGATCCCACGGGGGAACTAAGGATCTGATCACAGGTTTAATCCTACTAATTGCTTTAAAGAATCTCCTAATCCATGGATGATTGGCGATAGGGAAATAAAAAAAAAGCACAAAGGGCAGAAACTTACCAGGCTGTTAGATAAAGGGTTTCTTCCGTATGGAAGACAGGACCCTGAAACAACAGATCCTGCCTGTCCGGAAAAATCCAGGGATCTGTTAGCGAAAGCTTCCCCAACCAGGTGAACCATGTTCTCCTTGGCCAGAAGGGGGCAATCAAAATGAGCCTCGTCTGTTCCTGCCTCAGCTTCTGTAATACTCTCAGAAGAAGTCTTAGAGGAGGAAAGGCATACAAAAGTTGATTTGGCCACAGAAGGGAGAAAGGAGAATCTTCTGGACTTAGGGAAAATAATAAGTTGCATTTTTTGTTCTGCCTGGTTGCAAAGAGGTCTACTTGAGGATGGCCCCAGAGCTGAATTATCTGCCTGAAGACTTCTTGGTTTAAACACCATTCTCCTTGATCTAGAAGGTTTCTGCGTAGATAGTCTGCCACTTTGTTTTTTGTTTCCTTTAAGGAGGACCTTTCACCTGGAAAAACATTGTGAACTAAGTATCATGACATATAGAGCGGCGCCCAGGGATCTTACTGCACTTACTATTATCCCTGGGCGCCGCTCAGTTCGGCCGCGATGTCCTCCGGTATCTTCGCTCACTTGGTTATAGTAGGCGGAGTCTTCCCTTGTTCTGCTGGGCGTCTCCTCCTCCTAGGCTGTAGAGCTGGCCAATCGCAGCGCAGAGCTCACAGTCTGCGCTGCGATTGGCCAGCACTACAGCATGGGAGAAGGAGACGCCCAGCAGAACGAGGGCAGTCTCCGCCTACTATAACCAAGTATAGTATGAGCGAAGATACCGGAGGACATAACGGGAGAACGGAGCTCAGGGATAATAGTGCAGCGAGATCCCTGGACGCCGCTCTATATGTCATGATACTTAGTTCACAATGTTTTTCCAGGTGAAAGGTCCTCCTTAAGTGTACTGCTTTGATGAAAGGACATAATTTTTTTTTTTTATCTGGTCTCTCCTTGCCTGTTTAAGTAGGATACCACCGTGGCGCTGTCTGAGAAGATCTTTATTCTCTTTCCTTGTATTATGGGTAGGAATTATCTTAAGGCAAATAGAACAGCTCTGAGCTCTCTCATATTCTGGGAATCCTGACTCTCCATTGAGCTCCATACCCCCTGTCGAACCCACCACACTGGTCGGACAATAGGCCCCCCACCTGGTCGGACTGGCATCTGTGGTGATCTGCTCCTATAGATCCCAAGAGAGGCCCTGAGACAGATTTGAAGGTTCCAGCCACAAGGTCAAGGATTGTATCACCTAAAGGGGTGAGAGGAAGCGGGGCATCCAATGGGGACAGTGATCCCTGCCACTCTTTTAGAATCTGCCATTGAAGTGTTCTGGAGTGAAACAGTGCCCAATTGACCGTAGGGAATGTGGAGGTCATTTTGCCTAATACTGCCATTCCCTGTCTGATGGTTCGATCTTTTGAGTCTACCAGCGACCGCACATCTTCTGCTAATAGGGATATCTTGTGCTGAGGCAGGATACAACGTAGGTTCACTGAATCCAGAATCAGTCCTAGAAATACACAACTTTGGGAAGGGGTCAGTTTTGACTTTCCCCAGTTAATCTACCATCTTAGTTTTGTCAAGATTTCTAATACTTCTAGAAGATGAGAGGTTAAAAGGTTTTGGGATTCTGCCACCACTAGAAGATCGTCCAAATAAGGAATAACCAGAATGTCTCTTTCCCTTATGTGGGCCATAACCTCTGCCATCAACTTTGTGAAGAGTCTGGGGGCCTGAGATATTCCAAACGGAAGTGGTCTGTATTGCAAATTATGAACTTGGCCTTCCATGGAAACTGCCACGGAGATATTTATGAAAATCTGCATGAATGGTGGCCATGACAGTCTTTGAATAGATGTTTTATTGCAGACTGTACAGATTCCATTCAGAATTTTTTGTATTTAAGGAATTGATTTAAGTCTCTCAGATTTATAATCATTCTGAATGATCGGTCTGGCTTAGGTACAAGGAAAAGCAACAAATAAAACTCCCTTCCCTTCTGAGTCTGGAACAGGAACCAGAACCGTTTTCTTTAGAAGGGAAAACATTTCTTGTTTTAGCGCTAGGTTTCTTGTAGAATTTTGAGGTTTGTCATTTTTTTAATCTTTCCGGTGGAGGAGAGACAAACTCTAGACGGAACCTGTCTTTTATAATACCAATAATCCACGCGCTTGACAAGATTCTTTCCCAAGCCCAAGCAAAAAGAGAAAGTCTCCCCCCCCCCCACCCCCACAGGACAGAAACAGTCATTCTTGACCAGCCTTGGGTCCTGAAAATTGCCGAAAATTCTGTCTTTTGTCTCTATTGAAATTATTTTTGTTTCTGCAAAAAAAATGTTGTCTTTTGGGAGGTCTGGAGACAGGAAACCCCTTTTTGTTATCGGAGGCCTTCTCTAAAAGGTCATCCAAAACCGGTCCAAAGAGATAATCTCCCTGGCATGGAATAGAGCAAAGTTTATTCTTTGAACCCGTGTCACAAGACCATCCCATAAGCCAAATAGCTCTTCTTGCAGAATAAGACAGAGCTGCTGACCTCATATTTAATTTTAATGCATCCGCAGAAGCATCTGAGATGAAGTCTACTGCTTTAAGGGTGGTATGAAACACTGCTATTAATTGGTCTCTGGAGGTTTTATTCTGGATATGGGGCTCCAGTTTTTGTAGCCATAACTTTAACGACCTGGCAGTTGAAGTAGTGGCAATATTCGGTTTAAATGCCTGGGTAGAGGCCTCCCATGCTTTTTTAAGGTAAACATCTGCTCGTCTATCCATAGGATCCTTTAAAGCACGAGATCCTCAAATGGCAAAGCAGATTTTTTTTTTCACATCTTGGTGATTGGGGTGTCCAATTTAGGAGGCCTATCCCAGCAGGAGGATCTCTGCGTCATTAAAAGGGTATTTTCTTTTAACATTTTTGGGAATAAAAAAATAAATAAATTGTCAGCTTTTTTTTAAAATAAATTCTTTTTTTAATTAAAAGTTTTATGTTTTTATTTAATGGGAAAACTCTTGATTTTTGTGCCTCAGATCACCAAACATTATATCTTGGACCGATTTCTGTTCTTTAGATTCATCCACTTTCATAGTGACTCTAATAGCCTTCAGCAGAGATTCCATATCCTTAGCGGAAAATAAAGGTCTACCTGTGGTTTCTTCATCCGAAGAAGAGTTTGAAACTTCTAGGATTTCTCCTTGCTCATTCTCGTCTGAAGAATCTGAATCAGATACCATGCTAGAGTGACCCTGTTTTCCGAGGCTGAGGGGAAGGGAGGCACTTCCCAAAAAATGTCATTGAATCAGAAACTTCAGATTTGACAATATCCTTAATGCTCTTAAGCAGAGATGGGGATTCCTCTTCTACCACCTTGTTCACACAATGCTGAGATAATAACCTAGACCAGGAAGGGGCGAGTTTTTACTTGCATACAGCTCACTCTTTCACTCTGGTTTTTGTGGTAGCTTTCCTGGGGCCCTCTTTGATACTCTAAAAATAAAATAAGAGAACAAGCCCCTATTAGAACCTGACAGGGGAAAATAAAAGTTGGGGATTGACCCCCTTACCCCACCAGGAGTTCCGGTCTAGCGTCAGGACCCTCCTGGACGCTGACTACTCTCATCCTCCATGATAGTAGACAGGGATAGAGCGTCTTCCATAAGAGATCCACTGATGCTTGTAGGATGGCTAGGCGCCTTCTAACTGCGCACTGAAGGGTTTTAAATACCCTAGGTCGGGTCCCTGCCGATGCTCCCGTGCGGCCTCGGTAGGAGATGTCCCTCCCCTACTCCTGGAATGCTATTTCCACGTGCGTTTTAAATACCGGAAGTTGCGCGCAGTACAAACTCTAACCCCGCCCCCCGCCTCTGTAAGCTGCCCAGGCAGGGGGGCAGGCAGAAAAAAGGCCCCGGACCTCCTTAACAAAGCCAGAAAGATCCGGCGTGTCAGCATCACCGTGCGGTTATGCTGGGACGGCCCAGGAACACCGGCCCGATGAAGCATCCAGGACCCAGAAGGAAAGGCCTCAGACTTTGCAGGCGGCTCCTAGTGGAGACTTATGCTGCACCAGGTAACTCTACACACAAAAAACGTCCTATCCATAGGACAGGACACAGGAACTGGTGGTATAGGGGCAGAGCCCCTCCTTAAGAGCTCTCCATGAAAATTCCTGTTTCCTGTCCTGGATTTAGGCGGTTTCTCAAGGGTGCTCTCATGGGCGTAAGGGAAATTTTAGTTTTGCTTTTACAATAAATTAGCAAAGATTTCTAACTCGTTTTGTTTTCACTTTTGTGTTACGGGGTATCGAGTGCAGAATGATGGGGAAAAACGTGTTTTAGCACAAGTCCGCAATATAACAAAATGTGAAAAAAGTGAATATGTGAGCCTATATGTACGGTACGTTAGAAAAAAGTCTTCAATTTTAATTGTGGTATGGGGAAAAAAATAGGATCAAAGGAAATCAGATTAGGTGCAGAATTGCTAGGATATTTTTTATTTTATTTGTGAGATTATTTTATGTTTAATGTTCCTTTAAAAAGTTAATTTTAATGACAAGTTAAATTTCCAGAACAAGAAACCTACATATGGTAAGGTCCCAGCATAGCCATAATTTCACAGCTCTATGTACCTGATGATCCTGTGAAACACTTGAGCGGGTCTCTGGTATAATGCTATTGCATGGACTATCTGTAGAAAAAAAACACAAGCAGTGACTTAATTAATTTAATACATGTGTTTTTTAGAAAATATAGGTAACATTTAAACCTGCTCATGCTTTAGTGCCAAACTTTGTGGCAAGCTGCATGCAGCAAGCTACGCCCACCCACAGAAGCCAATTTTGCAGTATATTGTGCAGTCACTTGCACCAGGCCACACTGTTTCTGCTCACCCTTACAATGAGACTCCTCTTACCAGGTGATATAAGGGGGCTGATGATTTTTAATCGTTGCATCGCTGTACAGTTTCAATGATGGAACTGCTGGAAAAGTAGTCTTCTTTCGAGTTATAATTCTCTTGTACACCTTCCGGTGCCAGCAGCAGAAAAACAACCAACGAGCATGATGCAGTCACCAGTTTCTCATATGTCCTGGCAGGGAGGCAATTCAGTAGCCAAGGATGTACCTCATACATCCTTGCTACTGATGGCTGCATCTCAGGTTGTGTAAAAGACAGCCGAGAAGTAAGCTAGTGTGGAAAAGGAGAGTGGGGGGCAGTGGTGAAGTGACGACAGGCTACACAGGGAGAGAAAGACACACAGTCTTCTCTCTCCCTGTGAGATTTTACACAGTCTCAAAGGGAGAATAACATGGATTTCTTTGCATGTTGTCAACCCCCTTTCCCCCATCAAGTATACTTCTTTCTGGTTGTCATATATGGGGGTAATTTTTTTCCAGAAAAGGAGAGACGCCACGACCCAGACATTTATCAGCGTCCAGATCACAGCGCCAAATAAGCTGCACCAAACACCATAAACATCAATAAAGTTTTTACACTGTCCCTATTCTGTCTATACCTGATCTATAGAGTAAAATATACAGACCGCTTCTCTAGCGATACCAGTTAGTCACTGCAGTAATAGCAATAACAATTATCACTAGAGGGAAATATCTAATATATTTCCGACAGATGGAAAAAAACTGCCATTAAGTCAGAAAAGACATATTTAGGCTGTGTTCACATCACGTTTTATGCCTCCGTTTGACGTATACATTAGGGGGAAAAAAGGAAACAAAAAGGCAGAACACCATGTTCTTGTATCCTGCACAGTCCGGTAAAAAAAAAAAGTGTATATATATATATATATATATATATATATATATATATATATATATATATATATATATATATATATACACAATACAGACCAAAGGTTTGGACACACCTTCTCATTCAAAGAGTTTTCTTTATTTTCATGACTATGAGATTCACACTGAAGGCATCAAAACTATGAATTAACACATGTGGAATTATATACATAACAAAAAATAACTTTGAAAGTGTCCCCAAGTGTAGTCACAAAAACCATCAAGCGCTACAAAGAAACTGGCTCACATGCGGACCGCCCCAGGAAAAGGAAGACCAAGAGTCACCTCTGCTGCGGAGGATAAGTTCATCCGAGTCACCAGCCTCAGAAAGCGCAGGTTAACAGCAGCTCAGATTAGAGACCAGGTCAATGCCACACAGAGTTCTAGCAGCAGACACATCTCTAGAACAACTGTTAAGAGGAGACTGTGTGAATCAGGCCTTCATGGTAGAATATCTGCTAGGAAACCACTGCTAAGGACAGGCAACAAGCAGAAGAGACTTGTTTGGGCTAAAGAACACAAGGAATGGACATTAGACCAGTGGAAAGCTGTGCTTTGGTCTGATGAGTCCAAATTTGAGATCTTTGGTTTCAACCACTGTGTCTTTGTGCGACGCAGAAAAGGTGAACAGATGGACTCTACATGCCTGGTTCCCACCGTGAAGCATGGAGGAGGAGGTGTAATGGTGCTTTGCTGGTGACACTGTTGGGGATTTATTCAAAATTGAAGGCATACTGAACCAGCATGGCTACCACAGCATCTTGCAGCGGCATGCTATTCCATCCGGTTTGCGTTTAGTTGGACCATCATTTATTTTTCAACAGGACAATGACCCCAAACACACCTCCAGGCTGTGTAAGGGCTATTTGACCATGAAGGAGAGTAATGGGATGCTGCGCCAGATGACCTGGCCTCCACAGTCACCGGACTTGAACCCAATCGAGATGGTTTGGGGTGAGCCAGACCGCAGAGTGAAGGCAAAAGGGCCAACAAGTGCTAAGCATCTCTGGGAACTCCTTCAAGACTGTTGGAAGACCATTTCAGGTGACTACCTCTTGAAGCTCATCAAGAGAATGCCAAGAGTGTGCAAAGCAGTAATCAAAGCAAAAGGTGGCTACTTTGAAGAACCTAGAATATGACATATTTTCAGTTGTTTCCTACTTTTTTGTTATGTATATACAGGTGTTAGAAGTGCAGAATTATTAGGCAAGTTGTATTTTTGAGGATTAATTTTATTATTGAACAACAACCATGTTCTCAATGAACCCAAAAAAACTCATTAATATCAAAGCTGAATATTTTTGGAAGTAGTTTTTAGTTTGTTTTTAGTTTGAGCTATTTTAGGGGGATATCTGTGTGTGCAGGTGACTATTACTGTGCATAATTATTAGGCAACTTAACAAAAAACAAATATATACCCATTTCAATTATTTATTTTTACCAGTGAAACCAATATAACATCTCAACATTCACAAATATACATTTCTGACCTTCAAAAACAAAACAAAAACAAATCAGTGACCAATATAGCCACCTTTCTTTGCAAGGACACTCAAAAGCCTGCCATCCATGGATTCTGTCAGTGTTTTGATCTGTTCACCATCAACATTGCGTGCAGCAGCAACCACAGCCTCCCAGACACTGTTCAGAGAGGTGTACTGTTTTCCCTCCTTGTAAATATCACATTTGATGATGGACCACAGGTTCTCAATGGGGTTCAGATCAGGTGAACAAGGAGGCCATGTCATTAGATTTTCTTCTTTTATACCCTTTCTTGCCAGCCACGCTGTGGAGTACTTGGACGCGTGTGATGGAGCATTGTCCTGCATGAAAATCATGTTTTTCTTGAAGGATGCAGACTTCTTCCTGTACCACTGCTTGAAGAAGGTGTCTTCCAGAAACTGGCAGTAGGACTGGGAGTTGAGCTTGACTCCATCCTCAACCCGAAAAGGCCCCACAAGCTCATCTTTGATGATACCAGCCCAAACCAGTACTCCACCTCCACCTTGCTGGCGTCTGAGTCGGACTGGAGCTCTCTGCCCTTTACCAATCCAGCCACGGGCCCATCCATCTGGCCCATCAAGACTCACTCTCATTTCATCAGTCCATAAAACCTTAGAAAAATCAGTCTTGAGATATTTCTTGGCCCAGTCTTGACGTTTCAGCTTGTGTGTCTTGTTCAGTGGTCGTCTTTCAGCCTTTCTTACCTTGGCCATGTCTCTGAGTATTGCACACCTTGTGCTTTTCGGCACTCCAGTGATGTTGCAGCTCTGAAATATGGCCAAACTGGTGGCAAGTGGCATCTTGGCAGCTGCACGCTTGACTTTTCTCAGTTCATGGGCAGTTATTTTGCGCTTTGGTTTTTCCACACGCTTCTTGCGACCCTGTTGACTATTTTGAATGAAACGCTTGATTATTCGATGATCACGCTTCAGAAGCTTTGCAATTTTAAGAGTGCTGCATCCCTCTGCAAGATATCTCACTATTTTTGACTTTTCTGAGCCTGTCAAGTCCTTCTTTTGACCCATTTTGCCAAAGGAAAGGAAGTTGCCTAATAATTATGTACACCTGATATAGGGTGTTGATGTCATTAGACCACACCCCTTCTCATTACAGAGATGCACATCACCTAATATGCTTAATTGGTAGTAGGCTTTCGAGCCTATACAGCTTGGAGTAAGACAACATGCATAAAGAGGATGATGTGGTCAAAATACTCATTTGCCTAATAATTCTGCACTCCCTGTAATTCCATGTGTTAATTCATAGTTTTGATGCCTTCAGTGTGAATCTACAATTTTCAGTCATGAAAATAAAGAAAACTCTTTGAAAGAGAAGGTGTGTCCAAACTTTTGGTCTGTACTGTATATATATACATTTTTTTATTTTTTTTACAATGGAACTCTACGGTGAATAGATGCCACTGTATGGCATTAGTCTGAGGCATCCGTTTAACGTATACAATTTTGTATATGTTAGATGGATTGGGAAAAACGTGATGCGAACCCACCCTAACTTTTTTGCCATAAATAATAGCTTTCAATTACCATATTTCAGTGTCTGGCATTCAATTACCGTACTTTGTGCCTATATTATGAATACAGCAGCTGGACTTCCTGCGATATGGTGCTCAAACTTATTTTCTGATGAACTACAGGAGGTTTAGGTGTTCGTCCTGAGAATAGGTCATCAATATAAATCGCTGCACAACCCCTTTAAGTTATATTTATATTTGTGCTCTCAGAAAATGTAGATTTTGGATGCTGATGCTTGGATGTGTGTTTTAGGTCCAAATGTTTGTTTTCTTTTTTTTTTATAATTCCTGTTTGTCATAAAGTTACCTGAAGATGAACATGGTCAACATTCCATCAAGGCAACAGCTTTCAAGAACTCACAAGCAGAGCCCTTGTAGCACTCAGTGGATGTTTCTTCTGGAGTAGGGTTCCCACCCCTTTAGACATTATTACAAAAACTCCAGTTAAATCGTATTGGATGCAACTTGTTTATTGGGTTTTCAAAATCACGCTTTCAAGAACTGTAATTTTATAGAAATAGATAGGTGCGGACCCATTAATTTTCAATGGGGCCGGAATGTGCTGTCTGCATCCGCATTTGCAGAGCCACACTTCCGTTCCGCAAATAAATAGAACATGCCCTATTTTTGTCCGTAATTGCGGATAAAAAAAGGCATTTTCTATGAGAGTGCCGGCGATGTGCAGTTCGCCAAATGCGGAAGGCACATTGCCGGTATCCATGTTTTGCGGATCCGCAAAACACATACGGACGTGTGAATGGCTGGGTTCAGACCTGAGGGTTTTACAGCGCTGTAAAACGCTCAACAGGCAAGAACCAATGATTCCCTATGGGAATGGTTCTCATCTGAGCGTTTTACAGCGTGTACGATCGCGATGTAAAACGCCTGACGCCCCAAGAAGTACATGAGCTTCTTTAGGACGTCTTGTCGCGCGTTCCCATACATAGACTTTAGCGGGAACGCGCGACAATGGGCGTTCGCTTGTCTCTGTATGCGCGATTGCAAACGCCCGTACAATCGCGCATACAGAGCGCTCCATCGCGAACGCTCAGGTCTGAACCCAGCGTTAAGCTGCTGATTAACCCGTTAGTTACCGCCAAGATGCCTTTTTACAGCAGTTACAAATGGGCCTTAGGCTAGGTAGCCACCGTTTTACAGCTGCCTGGACTATGATCAGGAGCTTGGCTCTCATATGACAGCCGGGCTCCTGTACTAACAGCCTGGATTGGCAGAAGTGACGATTAAGGCCGTTTAACCCCTTAGATGCAGTGGTCATTAGAAACAGCAGCATCAGAACCCTACAAATGAGATTGCAGGGTGTCAATGGCTTAGTAGGGCAACCAGGGGCTTTATGAAGGCCTATAGTGTACTATATGAGCGATCAAAGGGCTGCTTATCAAATTCCCTATGTGGGACTAATAAACTGCAAAAATAATAAAAATGCAAATTTTTTCCACTAATAAATGCTTTTCAATGGAAAAAAAATAGGAAAAATAACATTCCTTCCACATATTTAGTGGTCCATAACAAACCACACTACACAATTATCACATAATTTATCCCGCACAGTGAAAAACGGAAAAACAATCAAAAAGTGTTATGTACCCCAAAATTATACCAGTGAAAACTATAAATCGCCCTGCAAAAATCAAATCCTCACACAACTCTGTAAATATAAAATAGTTATGGTCTTGGGAGGTGGCAATGGAAAACATTTTTTTATAAAAAGGGTTTTTATTGTGCAAAAGTAGTAACCCAAATAAGGGTACTTTCACACTTGCGTTAAACTTTTCTCGTATTGAGCTCCGTCCTAGGGGCTCAATACCGGAAAAAAACTGATCAGTTTTATCCTAATGCATTCTGAATGGAGAGCATTCCGTTCAGTATGCATCAGGATGTCTTCATTCAGTTCAGTCACTGTCCGCATCCGGATTCGTCTACAGATTGCCAGATCCGGAATCAAAAGACGCAAGTGTCAAAGTACCCTTATAAAGGTATTGTTATTTATGCCGAAAAATTAACATTGCAAATTGTAATTTTTTTTTTATATCTCCCCTTAATCAGTAACTAATATGAACCCCAAAATGTTGCCATTAAAAACTACAACTTGTCCTGCAAAAAGCAACACCGCATACAACTACATCAACTGAAACATAAAAAAGTTATAGCTCTTGGAATGCGACAATGAAAAAACTTGCCCAAAACAGGCTGGTCACTAAGTGCTTAAGAAGATTTGTTTTGATTAAACATGGAGAATAAGAGAGACGATTACCAACCTGGACTGATCGCTATAGGGACTTCCTCCTCCTTATACCGCTGACTGCTGGTTTCGTACATCTCATCGTCTTCTTCTGATATTACCTCAACTTTGACATCTGTGAAATCTTCACCCTACATTTATAAGTCAGCAAATAATGTTGGAGAAGCCTTGTGAAGAACACAATCTGTTGTAAGAACTGTAAACTTTCCCAACTGATGGTAACCATATTTATTTACCCCAAATTAATTTGATTACACTTACCGGTAATCGGTTTTCTTTGAGCCTATGACAGCACCCCTGGACAGGAAACAGGAACCAGAACCGCCCTTTTAAAGGAGGGACCATCCCTTCCCTCTTATCTATCTAAGTTAGAGATATTAATCCCTGAGCTCTTGTCCCTACCTGTCGGTTGATATAGGCCACTGCTCTTGTGTTGTCTGAATACATTTTTACATTTATGCCCCTGATGATTGGAAGACTCTGTATCAAGGCTATCCTGATCGCGTCCAACTCCAGCAACTGGGAAAGAGAACTGCTGTCCCAATTGCCCTGCAACAGCATGGACTCCACATGGGCTCCCCAACCGGAGGGGCTCGCATCCGTGGTTAAGGGGAGAACCGACTCCCTGGTCCAAGGAACTCACCTCTAAAGTTTTTAAATCCATCCACCAGTCTAAGGAATCTAGGGTCTGGGAGGATAGAGACATCTCCATGTCCAGGGAGGGGAGACTCTTGTGCCAGTACTGCAGGATCCGTAGCTGAAGAGACCTTGAATGATACTGGGCCCATTCCTGTCCTGGATGTCATGAGACCCAGTACCGACATGGCCTCTCTTATGGTGAGTGACGTAAACGAATGAAGAAGCTGAACTCTTGACCTGATCAGTAAGGCTTTCTGCAGGGGTAGTAGGCATTTCTGGGAAGTGGAGTCCAGAATCATTCCCAGAAAACTGCATTTCTGGTTTGGGCATAGACTGGATTTTTCATGGGCATAGCCTCTCTAGAACCTCCCTCAACCAGACAATCTGACCGGGCCACCAGTAGAAAATCGTCCAGGTATAGTATAATTATGATGTTCTGCTCCCTGATGTGGGCCATTATTTCTGAAATAATCTTTGTAAAGACCCTCGGAGCCCGAGAGAGCCGAATGGTAATGCTCGGAACTGAAGATATAGAATTTTCTTCTCTAACTGGACCACTACCCTTAGAAACCTCTGTTGGCTGGGATGAATGGGGACATGATTTTATGCATCTCTTAGGTCTATAGTGGCCATGAAGCAGCCCGGGTAAAGATTGTTCACTACCGATCTGATGGATTCCATACGAAATCTCTTGTACTGCAAAAAAAGGTTCAAACACTTCAAGTTTATTATGGTACGAAACGAGCCATTTGGTTTTTTGGACCAGAAAAAAGAGTCAAATAAAATCCCTCTTTTCATTCCTGCTCTGGGACACTTAGGCCTCATGCACATGTCCGTTGTGTGCATCCGTGTCCGTCGTTCCATTTTCCGTGATTTTCTGCGGACCCATTGACTTTCAACGGGTCCGTTGAAAACTCGGAAAATGCACCGTTTGTCATCCACGTCCGTGATCCGTGTTTCCTGTCCGTCAAAAAAATAGGACCTGTCCTATTTTTTTGACGGACAACGTTTCGCGGACCCATTCAAGTCAATGGGTGCGTGAAAAAACACGGAGGTACACAAGATTGTCATCCGTGTCCGTAGGCTACTTTCGCACAGATGGATCCGCAGATCCATCTGCAAAACAGCTTTTTCAGATCTGAGTTTTCACATCGTGAAAACTCAGATCCGACAGTATATTCTAACACAGAGGCGTTCCCATGGTGATGGGGACGCTTCAAGTTAGAATATACTAAGAACTGTGTACATAACTGCCCCCTGCTGCCTGGCAGCACCCGATCTCTTACAGGGGGCTGTGATCCGCACAATTAACCCCTCAGATGCCGCACCTGAGGGGTTAATTGTGCGTATCATAGCCCCCTGTAAGAGATCAGGTGCTGCCAGGCAGCAGGGGGCAGACCCCCGTCCCTCCCCAGTTTTAAATTCATTGGTGGCCAGTGCGGCCCCCCCCCTCCCTCCCCTGTATTAAATTCATTGGTGGCCAGTGCGGCCCCCCCTCCCTCCCTCCCCTGTATTAAATTCATTGGTGGCCAGTGCGGCCCCCCTTCCCTCCCTCCCTCCCCTGTATTAAATTCATTGGTGGCCAGTGCGGCCTCTCCTCTCCCCCCCTAATTAAAATCCCCCCCCCCATCATTGGTGGCAGCGGAGAGTTCCGATCGGAGTCCCAGTTTAATCGCTGGGGCTCCGATTGGTAGCCATGGCAACCAGGACGCTACTGCAGTCCTGGCTGCCATGGTTACTTAGCAATTTTAGAAGCATTATACTTACCGCTGTCTGTGGCCGGCCGGGCGCTCCTCCTACTGGTAAGTGAAAGGTCTGTGCGGCGCATTGCTTATAGCACAGACCTGTCACTTACCAGTAGGAGGAGCGCCTGGCCGGCCACAGACAGCGGTAAGTATAATGCTTCTAAAATTGCTAAGTAACCATGGCAGCCAGGACTGCAGTAGCGTCCTGGTTGCCATGGTTACAGATCGGAGCCCCAGCGATTAAACTGGGACTCCGATCGGAACTCTCCGCTGCCACCAATGATGGGGGGGAGAAGAGGGGAGGCCACACTGGCCACCAATGAATTAATACAGGGGAGGGAGGGGCCACACTGGCCACCAATGAATTTAATACAGGGGAGGGAAGGAGGGGGGGGGCGCACTGGCCATTCATGAATTTAATACAGGGGAGGGAGGGGGGTCCGCACTGGCCACCAATGAATTTAATACAGGGGAGGGAGGGGGGTCTGCCCCCTGCTGCCTGGCAGCACCTGATCTCTTACAGGGGGCTATGATGATACACACAATTAACCCCTCAGGTGCGGCATCTGAGGGGTTAATTGTGCGGATTACAGCCCCCTGTAAGAGATCGGGTGCTGCCAGGCAGCAGGGGGAAGTTATGTACACAGTTCTTAGTATATTCTAACTTGAAGCGTCCCCATCACTATGGGAACGATCTAACTCAAATCCGAAGGTATATTCGAATTGTATATTCATGGTGATGGGGACGCTTCAAGTTAAAATATACCATCGGATTGGAGAAAACTCTGATCCGATAGTATATTAATAGGGACTCCTGACTTTACATTGAAAGTCAATGGGGGACGGATCCGTTTGCAATTGCACCATATTGTGTGAACGTCAAACTGATCCGTCCCCATTGACTTGCATTGTAAGTCAGGACAGATCCGTTTGCCAGGCGGACACCAAAACGACTTTTTGTTCACTTTCCTTCATGTCTGCTGATCCTCCAAAAATCAAGGAAGACACACGGAAACAAAAACGGATCACGGAACCCCGTTTTGCGGCCCGTGAAAAAATACTGTCGTGTGCATGAAGCCTTACTAGTAGAGTTGAGCGAACACCTGGATGTTCGGGTTCGAGAAGTTCGGCCGAACATCCCGGAAATGTTCGGGTTCGGGATCCGAACCCGATCCGAACTTCGTCCCGAACCCGAACCCCATTGAAGTCAATGGGGACCCGAACTTTTCGGCACTAAAAAGGCTGTAAAACAGCCCAGGAAAGAGCTAGAGGGCTGCAAAAGGCAGCAACATGTAGGTAAATCCCCTGCAAACAAATGTGGATAGGGAAATGAATTAAAATAAAAATTAAATAAATAAAAATTAACCAAAATCAATTGGAGAGAGGTTCCATAGCAGAGAATCTGGCTTCCCGTCACCCACCACTGGAACAGTCCATTCTCAGATATTTAGGCCCCGGCACCCAGGCAGAGGAGAGAGGTCCCGTAACAGAGAATCTGTCTTCATGTCAGCAGAGAATTAGTCTGCATGTCATAGCAGAGAATGAGGCTTCACGTCAGCCACCACTGCAACAGTCCATTGGCATATATTTAGGCCCAGCACCCAGGCAGAGGAGGGAGGTCCCGTAACAGAGAATCTGTCTTCATGTCAGCAGAGAATTAGTCTGCATGTCATAGCAGAGAATGAGGCTTCACGTCAGCCACCACTGCAACAGTCCATTGGCATATATTTAGGCCCAGCACACACACAGGCAGAGGAGAGAGGTCCCGTAACAGAGAATCTGGCTTCATGTCAGCAGAGAATCAGTCTGCATGTCATAGCAGAGAATGAGGCTTCACGTCAGCCACCACTGCAACAGTCCATTGGCATATATTTAGGCCCAGCACACACACAGGCAGAGGAGAGAGGTCCCGTAACAGAGGATCTGGCTTCATGTCAGCAGAGAATTAGTCTGCATGTCATAGCAGAGAATGAGGCTTCACGTCAGCCACCACTGCAACAGTCCATTGGCATATATTTAGGCCTAGCACACAGGCAGAGGAGAGAGGTCCCGTAACAGACAATCTGGCTTCATGTCAGCAGAGAATCAGTCTGCATGTCATAGCAGAGAATGAGGCTTCACGTCACCCACCACTGCAACAGTCCATTGGCATATATTTAGGCCTAGCACACAGGCAGAGCAGAGAGGTCCCGTAACAGACAATCTGGCTTCATGACAGCAGAGAATCAGTCTGCATGTCATAGCAGAGAATGAGGCTTCACGTCACCCACCACTGCAACAGTCCATTGGCATATATTTAGGCCTAGCACACAGGCAGAGCAGAGAGGTCCCGTAACAGACGATCTGGCTTCATGTCAGCAGAGAATCAGTCTGCATGTCATAGCAGAGAATGAGGCTTCACGTCAGCCACCACTGCAACAGTCCATTGGCATATATTTAGGCCCAGCACCCAGGCAGAGGAGGGAGGTCCCGTAACAGAGAATCTGTCTTCATGTCAGCAGAGAATTAGTCTGCATGTCATAGCAGAGAATGAGGCTTCACGTCAGCCACCACTGCAACAGTCCATTGGCATATATTTAGGCCCAGCACACACACAGGCAGAGGAGAGAGGTCCCGTAACAGACAATCTGGCTTCATGTCAGCAGAGAATTAGTCTGCATGTCATAGCAGAGAATGAGGCTTCACGTCAGCCACCACTGCAACAGTCCATTGGCATATATTTAGGCCCAGCACACACACAGGCAGAGGAGAGAGGTCCCGTAACAGAGAATCTGTCTTCATGTCAGCAGAGAATTAGTCTGCATGTCATAGCAGAGAATCAGGCTTCACGTCACCCACCACTGCAACAGTCCATTGGCATATATTTAGGCCCAGCACCCAGGCAGAGGAGGGAGGTCCCGTAACAGAGAATCTGTCTTCATGTCAGCAGAGAATTAGTCTGCATGTCATAGCAGAGAATGAGGCTTCACGTCAGCCACCACTGCAACAGTCCATTGGCATATATTTAGGCCCAGCACACACACAGGCAGAGGAGAGAGGTCCCGTAACAGAGAATCTGTCTTCATGTCAGCAGAGAATTAGTCTGCATGTCATAGCAGAGAATGAGGCTTCACGTCAGCCACCACTGCAACAGTCCATTGGCATATATTTAGGCCCAGCACACACACAGGCAGAGGAGAGAGGTCCCGTAACAGAGAATCTGTCTTCATGTCAGCAGAGAATTAGTCTGCATGTCATAGCAGAGAATGAGGCTTCACGTCACCCACCACTGCAACAGTCCATTGGCATATATTTAGGCCCAGCACCCAGGCAGAGGAGGGAGGTCCCGTAACAGAGAATCTGTCTTCATGTCAGCAGAGAATTAGTCTGCATGTCATAGCAGAGAATGAGGCTTCACGTCAGCCACCACTGCAACAGTCCATTGGCATATATTTAGGCCTAGCACACAGGCAGAGGAGAGGTTCATTCAACTTTGGGTAGCATCGCAATATAATGGTAAAATGAAAATAAAAATAGGATTGAATGAGGAAGTGCCCTGGAGTCCAATAATATATGGTTATGGGGAGGTAGTTAATGTCTAATCTGGACAAGGGACGGACAGGTCCTGTGGGATCCATGCCTGGTTCATTTTTATGAACGTCAGCTTGTCCACATTGGCTGTAGACAGGCGGCTGCGTTTGTCTGTAATGACGCCCCCTGCCGTGCTGAATACACGTTCAGACAAAACGCTGGCTGCCGGGCAGGCCAGCACCTCCAAGGCATAAAAGGCTAGCTCTGGCCACGTGGACAATTTAGAGACCCAGAAGTTGAATGGGGCCGAACCATCAGTCAGTACGTGGAGGGGTGTGCACACGTACTGTTCCACCATGTTAGTGAAATGTTGCCTCCTGCTAACACGTTGCGTATCAGGTGGTGGTGCAGTTAGCTGTGGCGTGTTGACAAAACTTTTCCACATCTCTGCCATGCTAACCCTGCCCTCAGAGGAGCTGGCCGTGACACAGCTGCCTTGGCGACCTCTTGCTCCTCCTCTGCCTTGGCCTTGGGCTTCCACTTGTTCCCCTGTGACATTTGGGAATGCTCTCAGTAGCGCGTCTACCAACGTGCGCTTGTACTCGCGCATCTTCCTATCACGCTCCAGTGCAGGAAGTAAGGTGGGCACATTGTCTTTGTAGCGTGGATCCAGCAGGGTGGCAACCCAGTAGTCCGCACAGGTTAAAATCTGGGCAACTCTGCTGTCGTTGCGCAGGCACTGCAGCATGTAGTCGCTCATGTGTGCCAGGCTGCCCAGGGATAAGGACAAGCTGTCCTCTGTGGGAGGCGTATCGTCATCGTCCTGCCTTTCCCCCCAGCCACGCACCAGTGATGGACCCGAGCTGCGTTGGGTGCCACCCCGCTGTGACCATGCTTCATCCTCATCCTCCTCCACCTCCTCCTCATCCTCGTCCTCCTCGTCCTCCAGTAGTGGGCCCTGGCTGGCCACATTTGTACCTGGCCTCTGCTGTTGCCAAAAACCTCCCTCTGAGTCACTTCGAAGAGACTGGCCTGAAAGTGCTAAAAATGACCCCTCTTCCTCCTCCTCCTCCTCCTCCTCCTCCTGGGCCACCTCCTCTTCCATCATCGCCCTAAGTGTTTTCTCAAGGAGACATAGAAGTGGTATTGTAACGCTGATAACGGTGTCATCGCCACTGGCCATGTTGGTGGAGTACTCGAAACAGCGCAACAGGGCACACAGGTCTCGCATGGAGGCCCAGTCATTGGTGGTGAAGTGGTGCTGTTCTGTAGTGCGACTGACCCGTGCGTGCTGCAGCTGAAACTCCACTATGGCCTGCTGCTGCTCGCACAGTCTGTCCAGCATGTGCAAGGTGGAGTTCCACCTGGTGGGCACGTCGCATATGAGGCGGTGAGCGGGAAGGCCGAAGTTACGCTGTAGCGCAGACAGGCGAGCAGCAGCAGGATGTGAACGCCGGAAGCGCGAACAGACGGCCCGCACTTTATGCAGCAGCTCTGACATGTCGGGGTAGTTGTGAATGAACTTCTGCACCACCAAATTCAGCACATGCGCCAAGCAAGGGATGTGCGTCAAATTGGCTAGTCCCAGAGCTGCAACGAGATTTCGCCCATTATCACACACCACCAGGCCGGGCTTGAGGCTCACCGGCAGCAACCACTCGTCGGTCTGTTGTTCTATACCCCGCCACAACTCCTGTGCGGTGTGGGGCCTGTCCCCCAAACATATGAGTTTCAGAATGGCCTGCTGACGTTTACCCCGGGCTGTGCTGAAGTTGGTGGTGAAGGTGTGTGGCTGACTGGATGAGCAGGTGGAAGAAGAGGAGGAGGAAGCCGAGAAGGAGGAGGTGGCAACAGGAGGCAAAGAATGTTGCCCTGCGATCCTTGGCGGCGGAAGGACGTGCGCCAAACAGCTCTCCGCCTGGGGCCCAGCTGCCACTACATTTACCCAGTGTGCAGTTAGGGAGATATAGCGTCCCTGGCCGTGCTTACTGGTCCACGTATCTGTGGTTAGGTGGACCTTGCCACAGATGGCGTTGCGCAGTGCACACTTGATTTTATCGGATACTTGGTTGTGCAGGGAAGGCACGGCTCTCTTGGAGAAGTAGTGCCGGCTGGGAACAACATACTGTGGGACAGCAAGCGACATGAGCTGTTTGAAGCTGTCTGTGTCCACCAGCCTAAATGACAGCATTTCATAGGCCAGTAGTTTAGAAATGCTGGCATTCAGGGCCAGGGATCGAGGGTGGCTAGGTGGGAATTTACGCTTTCTATCAAATGTTTGTGAGATGGAGAGCTGAACGCTGGCGTGTGACATGGTTGAGACGCTTGGTGACGGAGGTGGTGGTGGTGGTGTTGGTGGTACATCCCCTGTTTGCTGGGCGGCAGGTGCCAACGTTCCTCCAGAGGCGGAGGAAGAGGCCGAGGCGGCAGCAGCAGAATAGGCCGAGGCGGCAGCAGCAGAAGAGGTAGCAGGGGGAGCCTGAGTGACTTCCTTGGTTTTAAGGTGTTTACTCCACTGCAGTTCATGCTTTGCATGCAGGTGCCTGGTCATGCAGGTTGTGCTCAGGTTCAGAACGTTAATGCCTCGCTTCAGGCTCTGATGGCACAGCGTGCAAACCACTCGGGTCTTGTCGTCAGCACATTGTTTGAAGAAGTGCCATGCCAGGGAACTCCTTGAAGCTGCCTTTGGGGTGCTCGGTCCCAGATGGCGGCGGTCAGTAGCAGGCGGAGTCTCTTGGCGGCGGGTGTTCTGCTTTTGCCCACTGCTCCCTCTTTTGCTACGCTGTTGGCTCGGTCTCACCACTGCCTCTTCCTCCGAACTGTGAAAGTCAGTGGCACGACCTTCATTCCATGTGGGGTCTAGGACCTCATCGTCCCCTGCATCGTCTTCCACCCAGTCTTGATCCCTGACCTCCTGTTCAGTCTGCACACTGCAGAAAGACGCAGCAGTTGGCACCTGTGTTTCGTCATCATCAGAGACATGCTGAGGTGGTATTCCCATGTCCTCATCATCAGGAAACATAAGTGGTTGTGCGTCAGTGCATTCTATGTCTTTCACCGCTGGGGAAGGGCTAGGTGGATGCCCTTGGGAAACCCTGCCAGCGGAGTCTTCAAACAGCATAAGAGACTGCTGCATAACTTGAGGCTGAGACAGTTTCCCTGGTATGCATGGGGGTGATGTGACAGACTGATGGGGTTGGTTTTCAGGCGCCATCTGTGCGCTTTCTGCAGAAGACTGGGTGGGAGATAATGTGAACGTGCTGGATCCACTGTCGGCCACCCAATTGACTAATGCCTGTACCTGCTCAGGCCTTACCATCCTTAGAACGGCATTGGGCCCCACCATATATCGCTGTAAATTCTGGCGGCTACTGGGACCTGAGGTAGTTGGTACACTAGGACGTGTGGATGTGGCAGAACGGCCACGTCCTCTCCCAGCACCAGAGGGTCCACTAACACCACCACGACCATGTCCACGTCCACGTCCGCGTCCCTTACTAGATGTTTTTCTCATTGTTATGGTTCACCACAACAACAAATATATTATTTGGCCCAATGTATTGTATTCAAATTCAGCGGGATATAAATTTGAGGCCTAGTATTTAGGCGCTGGGTGACCGGTATGGATTTAGTGACAGAATTAGACTTGGAAATGCACAGAAGCGTGTGTGTGAAGTTATTCTGAATGACCCTATGTGCACCTTGAATATTATATACCCTTTTTGGGATAGATTTCAAATAGCTCTGATATAGCAGGAACCACTAAATTATGAAATTGCTAAATTGGGAATTGTACTTCAACCCAGAACAAAAAATGTGCTTTGACGGACACTAAATAACTTTCCCAGCCACAACAGGACAGCGGTAACGAGAGATTTAGCGGGATATAAATTTGAGGCCTAGTATTTAGGCGCTGGGTGACAGGTATGGGTTTAGTGACAGAATTAGATTTGGAAATGCACAGTAGCGGGTGTGTGAAGTTATTCTGAATGACCCTATGTGCACCTTGAATATTATATACCCTTTTAGGGATAGATTTCAAATAGCTCTGATATAGCAGAAACCACTAAATTATGAAATTGCTAAATTGGGAATTGTATTTCAACCCAGAACAAGAAATGTGCTTGAACGGACACTAAATAACTCGCCCAGCTACAGCACTAGGGACAGATTTAGCTGGATATAAATTTGAGGCCTAGTATTTAGGCGCTGGGTGACAGGTATGGGTTTAGTGCCAGAATTAGACTTGGAAATACACAGTAGCGGGTGTGTGTGAAGTTATTCTGAATGACCCAATGTGCACCTTGAATATTATATACCCTTTTAGGGATAGATTTCAAATAGCTCTGATATAGCAGAAACCACTAAATTATGAAATTGCTAAATTGGGAATTGTATTTCAACCCAGAACAAGAAATGTGCTTGAACGGACACTAAATAACTCGCCCAGCTACAGCACTAAGGACAGATTTAGCGGGATATAAATTTGAGGCCTAGTATTTAGGCGCTGGGTGACAGGTATGGGTTTAGTGCCAGAATTAGACTTGGAAATACACAGTAGCGGGTGTGTGTGAAGTTATTCTGAATGACCCAATGTGCACCTTGAATATTATATACCCTTTTAGGGATAGATTTCAAATAGCTCTGATATAGCAGAAACCACTAAATTATGAAATTGCTAAATTGGGAATTGTATTTCAACCCAGAACAAGAAATGTGCTTGAACGGACACTAAATAACTCGCCCAGCTACAGCACTAAGGACAGATTTAGCGGGATATAAATTTGAGGCCTAGTATTTAGGCGCTGGGTGACAGGTATGGGTTTAGTGCCAGAATTAGACTTGGAAATACACAGTAGCGGGTGTGTGTGAAGTTATTCTGAATGACCCAATGTGCACCTTGAATATTATATACCCTTTTAGGGATAGATTTCAAATAGCTCTGATATAGCAGAAACCACTAAATTATGAAATTGCTAAATTGGGAATTGTATTTCAACCCAGAACAAGAAATGTGCTTGAACGGACACTAAATAACTCGCCCAGCTACAGCACTAGGGACAGATTTAGCGGGATATAAATTTGAGGCCTAGTATTTAGGCGCTGGGTGACAGGTATGGGTTTAGTGACAGAATTAGACTTGGAAATACACAGTAGCGGGTGTGTGTGAAGTTATTCTGAATGACCCAATGTGCACCTTGAATATTATATACCCTTTTAGGGATAGATTTCAAATAGCTCTGATATAGCAGAAACCACTAAATTATGAAATTGCTAAATTGGGAATTGTATTTCAACCCAGAACAAGAAATGTGCTTGAACGGACACTAAATAACTCGCCCAGCTACAGCACTAGGGACAGATTTAGCGGGATATAAATTTGAGGCCTAGTATTTAGGCGCTGGGTGACAGGTATGGGTTTAGTGACAGAATTAGACTTGGAAATACACAGTAGCGGGTGTGTGTGAAGTTATTCTGAATGACCCAATGTGCACCTTGAATATTATATACCCTTTTAGGGATAGATTTCAAATAGCTCTGATATAGCAGAAACCACTAAATTATGAAATTGCTAAATTGGGAATTGTATTTCAACCCAGAACAAGAAATGTGCTTGAACGGACACTAAATAACTCGCCCAGCTACAGCACTAGGGACAGATTTAGCGGGATATAAATTTGAGGCCTAGTATTTAGGCGCTGGGTGACAGGTATGGGTTTAGTGACAGAATTAGACTTGGAAATACACAGTAGCGGGTGTGTGTGAAGTTATTCTGAATGACCCAATGTGCACCTTGAATATTATATACCCTTTTAGGGATAGATTTCAAATAGCTCTGATATAGCAGAAACCACTAAATTATGAAATTGCTAAATTGGGAATTGTATTTCAACCCAGAACAAGAAATGTGCTTGAACGGACACTAAATAACTCGCCCAGCTACAGCACTAAGGACAGATTTAGCGGGATATAAATTTGAGGCCTAGTATTTAGGCGCTGGGTGACAGGTATGGGTTTAGTGCCAGAATTAGACTTGGAAATACACAGTAGCGGGTGTGTGTGAAGTTATTCTGAATGACCCAATGTGCACCTTGAATATTATATACCCTTTTAGGGATAGATTTCAAATAGCTCTGATATAGCAGAAACCACTAAATTATGAAATTGCTAAATTGGGAATTGTATTTCAACCCAGAACAAGAAATGTGCTTGAACGGACACTAAATAACTCGCCCAGCTACAGCACTAAGGACAGATTTAGCGGGATATAAATTTGAGGCCTAGTATTTAGGCGCTGGGTGACAGGTATGGGTTTAGTGCCAGAATTAGACTTGGAAATACACAGTAGCGGGTGTGTGTGAAGTTATTCTGAATGACCCAATGTGCACCTTGAATATTATATACCCTTTTAGGGATAGATTTCAAATAGCTCTGATATAGCAGAAACCACTAAATTATGAAATTGCTAAATTGGGAATTGTATTTCAACCCAGAACAAGAAATGTGCTTGAACGGACACTAAATAACTCGCCCAGCTACAGCACTAAGGACAGATTTAGCGGGATATAAATTTGAGGCCTAGTATTTAGGCGCTGGGTGACCGGTATGGATTTAGTGACAGAATTAGACTGGGATATGGCCAAAAAATAAACAGACTATTGCTGGTTAAATGCACTTGGTGTGACAGCTTCACCCTGATGTAGGCTTTAGCCAAAAAACAACCACACCATTGAGGGTTAAATGCACTTGGTGACAGGCGCAGCTTGCCCCTGATTTAGTATATGGCCAAAAAATGAACAGACTATTGCTGGTTAAATGCACTTGGTGTGACAGCTTCACCCTGATGTAGGCTTTAGCCAAAAAACAACCACACCATTGAGGGTTAAATGCACTTGGTGACAGGCGCAGCTTGCCCCTGATTTTGTATATGGCCAAAAAATGAACAGACTATTGCTGGTTAAATGCACTTGGTGTGACAGCTTCACCCTGATGTAGGCTTTAGCCAAAAAACAACCACACCATTGAGGGTTAAATGCACTTGGTCGCAGCTTGTGCTGGCGCACCACAAGACACAAAATGGCCGCCGATCACCCCAGAAAAATGTGACTGACAAACGGTCTGGGCAGCCTAAAAACAGTGAGCAATTGAGGATCAGCAGCTCAATGATCCACAGCTGCAGATCGATCAGTTAATCAAGTCCTTTGGAGGAGTTAATCTGCCTAATCTCGCCCTACTGTCGCAGCCGCAACCTCTCCCTACGCTAATCAGAGCAGAGTGACGGGCGGCGCTATGTGACTCCAGCTTAAATAGAGGCTGGGTCACATGGTGCTCTGGCCAATCACAGCCATGCCAATAGTAGGCATGGCTGTGATGGCCTCTTGGGGCAAGTAGTATGACGCTTGTTGATTGGCTGCTTTGCAGCCTTTCAAAAAGCGCCAAGAAAGCGTCACAAAAGCGCGAAGAAAGCGACGAACACCGAACCCGAACCCGGACTTTTACGAAAATGTCCGGGTTCGGGTCCGTGTCACGGACACCCCAAAATTCGGTACGAACCCGAACTATACAGTTCGAGTTCGCTCATCCCTACTTACTAGCACTTTTTTCTCTATTAGTAAAAAAACTTCTGAAACTATGGCAGAATGTTTTACAGGATCTGACCAGAAATCTGTAATTATACATTTTCCTTCTAGAACACTGTGGAATTTAAGTTTTAGACCCTCCCCTATTACAGACTTTATTCAGGGGCTGTTGGAGATCCTCTGCCAATGGTGTACAAAGAGGGACAGACGACCCCCAATAGAAGCCCTGGGGTCATTGGGACTGCTTTTTTGAGGCATCTGACCCGGAAAAAATAAAACCCCTATTCTTTTTGTTTGGCTCTGCAAACTGTCTTTCTCTTTCTTTCTTTCCCCTTAAAGGAACCTTTGTTAAATCTGGGATGGAAAGATCTTTTGGGTGGCTAACTATCAGAGGGAAAGCCCTTCTTCTTGTTTGAGGCCTTTTCCAATAAATCATCTAGAACAGGCCCAAACAAGAAGCTAAGAACAGCTAAGAAATCCAAGGCGTTGTTTATAACAGGAAAGGAAGAAAGCAATTGCTCCCTAGGGGTACCCCCTTTAATGTGAGCCTCTAGCTCCCCCATCCACACTTTCATGGCCCTAGCAACAGATGTAGCAATGGTAGGTATACAAATTGCCGCAGAGGCTTCCCAATTTTTCTTTAAATAAACCTCTGCCCTTCTGTCCATTGGGTCCTTGAGTGAACCTATGTCCTCAAAGGGGAGCGCAGCTTTTTTGGACATTTTTGCAACAGAGGCATCCAGTTTTGGGGCTCTATCCCAAGGGGCAGACAATTCCTCATCGAACGGATACTTCCGCTTCACTGAAGAGGGAACGAAAAAATTCCTATCCGGTCATTTCCATTCTCACCTCATCAATGTTCTTATGCACATCAAATATCTTCCTCTTCTTGGGGCCTAACCCTTCAAACATTGAATCCTGAACTGAATGCTGTGGCTTCTGATCCTCCAACCCCATCGTAGCCCTAACCGCCTTTACTAAGGAGTTAGTGTTCTCCACATGAAAAAGTGGTCTCCCTGCGGCCTCGTCTTCAGAAGAATCGTCTGATGACCCCCATTCTCCTTCTTCCTCCAGACCCAAAAGTATCTCACTGTCACTGGAGGGGGAGTCCTTAGCAGCAGCGGAAGAAGAACTGGGACGGTGCTTTATCAAACCGCTAACCGACTCTCTGACTTTTTCACGTATCATTTCTTTAATGCTGCCCATTAAAGACGGAGTTTCGGCTCCTGGAGGAGAACTTATGCCGCACGGGGTAACCCTCCACACACTATTTCAATAGCCGGGGCCCCCCCAGCTCTCGTTAATTTTTCTTTCGGCGGATCTGACTCCCTCCTGCCCCTTAGGACAGGAAACAGAACTGGAGATAGAGGGGATGATCCCTCCATTAAAAAGGCGGTTCTGGTTCCTGTTTCTTGTCCTGAGGAGGTGGAGGTGGTCTCTCCAAGGGCGCTTTCATAGGTGAGAAATAAAAATTACACAACCTCACCTAAAGAGAATTTTGTCAATGGTTAGCTACAGAGAACCTGGAGAAGATGTGCTCTGGTATGCTGTAAGCCCTCTCTTTCTGACCACTGGGGAGAGATTCAGCAGAACAAGGAGAAGCATTGTACTTTAGCTTCAGTAGCATTTGGGCTAGAGCTACAAGATGAGATGTAATACAGCCAGGAATGTTGTGGATTACTTCAACTTTTTGGGTCTTTTTCCTCCCTCTACAAGTTCCTAATTGCTCTTGTTGTGATGATAGATGTCCAGGGAGCTAATCAGATGTCTCCTCCCCTACTGCTTTCTCTTATGCAGTTATACTGAAATGCTAAGGGTACGGCCACATGGTCGGGTTTCTACATGCAGTTTGTACCCTAACTGAGAAGCTGCAGGTGAACCTGCCCTCCCCCTCTTCCACTTACATTCTTGACCGAAGATCATCAGCAGCTTATCGTAGAAAAGCCTAAAGTTCAGAGCTGTTCCACAATCAGCCACTGATGCCTTAGCCAAAATCCTGAGCAGAAGACTTCAAATATCTGCATAAAATGCTGGACTTTGATAAATCTCCCCCTATTCTTTCAGCAAACAGTACAAAATATACTGTCCCAGACAGGGCCGGCCTTTGGGGTGTGCGGGCTGTGCGGCCGCACAGGGCGCCATAGCAACAGGGGCGCTGGGCGGCCGACAGCTCGCAATGTATATGAGGCAGCGGCAGGCGAGGCTGCACTTGTGTTCTACCTCGGGGCGCCCCCTCCATCTCCCCCTCCCCTGTCTGACCTGATTCCTCCTCCCCTGTGTCTGACCTGCCTGCTGCCCCCGCCGCTGCCAATAAGAAGAGAGACGGGAGGAGGAGGGGAGGGGCTGTGGCCACTGTGCCACCGTTTCTTATAAAGTTATACAAATACAGGAGGCGGGTGCCGGAATCAAATAGCCGGCACCCGACCTCTGTGACAGGGAGCTGCGATCAGCGGCAGTTGAGTTAACCCTTCAGGTGCGGTACCTGAGGGGTTAACTGCCGCTGATCGCAGCTCCCTGTCACAGAGGTCGGGTGCCGGCTATTTGATTCCGGCACCCGCCTCCTGTATATGTATAACTTTATAAGAAACGTTGGTGGCATAGTGCGCCCCCCCCAACACCCCAGTATAAGAAACGTTGGTGGCATAGTGCGCCCCCCCCCCCAACACCCCAGTATAGGAAACGTTGGTGGCACAGTGCGGCCCCCTCCCCCCCAACACCCCAGTATAAGAAACGTTGGTGGCACAGTGGGAAGTGCCAATGAGGGTTAAAAAATAATAAAAAAAATTAACTCACCTCCTCCAGTTGATCGCGTAGCTGCCGGTCTCCTGTTCTTTCTTCAGGACCTGTGGTGACGTCACTGAGCTCATCACATGGTCCATTACCATGGTGATGGATCATGTGATGGATCATGTGATGAGAACAGTGATGTCACCACAGGTCCTTTGACAGGTCATGAAGAAAGAACAGGAAACGATCAATTGGAGGAGGTGAGTTAATATTTTTTTTTTTTTTAACCCTCATTGGCACTGCCCACTGCACCACCGCACCACCGCACCACCAATGTTTATTATATGGGGGGGGGGGGGGGGGCGCACTGCGCCACCAATGTTTATTATACTGGGGTGTTGGGGGGGCCCACTGCGCCACCAATGTTTATTATACTGGGGTGTTGGGGGGGCGCACTGCGCCACCAATGTTTGTTATATTGGGGGGGCCCACTGCGCCACCAATGTTTATTATACTGGGGTATTGGGGGGGCGCACTATGGGCCAGTGCACAGGTGCAGTGATCGGATGGATGTTCTCAGCTGGACACCGGCCGACACTGCGCATGCGCTGGGAGCCTCACCAGTGGTTAGGGTAGGGAAAAAGCACTGGCCCGTACGTAATTTTTCCCTTCCCTAACCGCTGGCGAGGCTCCCGGTGCATGCGCAGTGTCGGCCGGTGTCCAGCTGAGAACATCCATCCGATCACTGCGCCTGCACACTGGCCCATAGTTTTTCCCTACCCTAACCGCCGGCGAGGCTCCCGGCGCATGTGCACTCTGCTGTGAAATTTCCCTAACCTGTCGTCGTGCGCCTGCACGGCGCTGCACACCTCCTCACGTCATGTCCGGTGCGACCGGAAGTGACGAAGGTAGGGAAATCTCACGAAGTAGGGGAGTATAACATTACACCGGCCTTTGGGGTGTGCGGGCTGGTAACTACTTGGTTGGATAGTCAGCCAGCCTATGCCATGATGCCAGCAACAAGCAGTGTTTTTTTTTTTTTTTTGGGGGGGGGGGGGGGGGGCGCCACAAGGTTAGCTCGCACAGGGCGCCTGAACGCCTAAGGCCGGCCCTGGTCCCAGATCATGTTGTGACGGACAGCTATCTCAGTGGGACAGTCATGCATAATATATAAGTTTAGCATTATGTCCACATACTATCATTTAGACTAATTGAGGAAGTTTATCAAACTGGAGCTGTCAAAAATGAAAGGTGGGATCTGATTGGTTACTATGGGCAACTAAGCCAGTTCTACTTTACACCGCTTTGATAAATCTCCCACATTGTCCCTTGTGTCACTGGTCCCAGCATTCCCAGCGGCGCTCACCTCTCCAGCCAGCAACTCAATGATCTTGTTGGCGAGTTCCAGGATCTTCTTATCATTGTCTCTCTCATGTACCAGTGATGGAGGTGGGGGATCCATGGTGGGGCTCTGGTGTTTGCTCCATCCTTTTGGCATACAAGAACAGTGGCTAGGGGTCACACACCCACCAGATGTTTTCTTCACTACTGTGTAATCCTGTATGTGGAGAGATACCCTGATATCACTATATACATCCACAGAATATGTTACCATATTGCAATGCATTACATATACAATGCAATACAGTCACTAATCAGAGAAATGGCTGAAGTATGTAGGTTGGAGTTTCTTCTCACACAGAGGCACATCAAACTTAGCAGTTACAGTCATGCTGCATGAGACACCTTAGAAATCCTAGTCACCATTGGGCCGCTAACTTTTTCAGGAGTTCCTCAATGTGTGCTCCACCAACACTTTAACACTGTTAAAAACTTGAGCGCAATCCTTGATCAATGCATGGTCAAAACAGTCTATAGTAATGGGTATTACATGTTTAAACGGTTTATCCCATGTCGCCATTTCCATGCAATGGAAACAATGGAACGCCGGCCCGCTTGGCTGTTTCCATAAACCTAGCCACCTAGCGACGGGAAAGATGGGACAAACCTTTTAAGAGTGGCACTTCACTTGTAGTAACAGCACACACATCAACTTGAACAGCAATTCTCTAATCCCACTTTGGCAGTACTAACCACAGTGTACCACAAGCACCTACTTTCTTGGAGAAGGAGGGTTCACTACAGAGTTGGACTTGCATTACAGTGTTCCACTGGTAAGGCCCATTTGTAGAGGTTTCACCTTGCTTCCTTCACTACAGCACTCACTCTCAGTGCGGTACAATGCAATTAAGGCTATTAATTTTAAAGTGATTATATATTGTGGCAATGTGACTATTGATTGGTGCAGGGAAGCATGAAAAAGGGGTGTTTGCACCAGGAGCATGTCACCAAGGGGCCTGGCCTTAGTGGAGTAAAGGCCCTAGATATAGGTGGCCACCAAGTTAGTTGGTGGACACCAAGACAGTTAGCTTAGCTGGCTCCAGCTAGTCCGGGGTGGGCTTTTACTGGGAACAGGCAATGTGTTGGGTGGGTGCCTGTTCCCCATGCTCCAGTCCGGGATTTTGGAATATGCCCATGTCCAGGGATGATATTGAATCCTGTTGCTGGACTTGGGTGTGGCTCCCAGTCTGGGGAAGGAGACAGAGTTGCGAAACACAGTCCTGCTGGAGGCTCTGGAAGAGTGGTCTCAGCTGGGCTGGGTGAGGGTCCACGGGGCTAGGTGCTAGCCGGATTGTTGGGGGACGCCATGACGCTTGGGTGCACAAGGCCAGAGTCGAGAGGACTACTGGGCCACACTCCCCCATTAAGGCACTGGACTTTAGACTGTGTGTGAACGGTGCTCTATACAGCCAGGAGGCTGATGGACATTGGGCTGGGAAAGCCGCATATTATGACCATGTGTGAACGGTGCTTTAGGCGAGTCAGGTTATGTTATGTTTAGTTAGAGCCCAGCCGGGCAGGTGTTTATTTTGCATCATTTATTTTTGTTTTGCTGAGGTGCCAAATAAAGCGATATTAGGAGCTGAAACTTGGTGTCTGGCGAAGATACTTGTGTGAAAGACCCCCGGAGAAGAGCTAACCCCCCTGGTTTTTGCCAGGGGAGAGCGGTGCAAGGTCAATCGACTGGATCATCATGGGACCTGGATTAGTCGTATCACGAATTTTCATCATTTTTTTCACATGCATTACCATTTATTTTATTTTTGAATATTATAGTATATGATCTATTTTTTCCGCACTTAGCACATGAACATTGCCATGCACAGCCTTTTCATGGGGTGCCGACGATGTTCAGCAAGCGACCTGCACTTTCTGGCCGGTTATGGGGGTTGCTTTTGGAGTCAGCGGTATCAGAGGGATAGGCGACACTAGGATTTCTCTAATAGGTGTTTCCTGTGATTGCCCCCCAGCCTAGAGGACGACCCCGGACTGTTACATCGGATTTCCAGGAATGGGATCCTATGAACAGGGGGTTATTTCAACCTGGGGCTAAGCGGTGACAACCGGGTCACATTGGTTGTGTTCCTCGACATGACTGGGAGGCACTAGAATGACCATTTTGAGCTAACAACTCGAATGGGTATCTGGCGGTACTACCGCTCACTATATACCGTTTCCTTCTCTCTCTTTATAATAACGGTACTTCCGTCTAAGATGTTGCCTGCTAAGTTCCCTGATGAACCACTGACCCATATCTATTTGCCTCCCACATCGGAGCCGGTAATTTGCGATCAATACTGACATGCGGTGATCATGAAATGCTGGTGCAGGCATGATTTTTGTGTGCTGAGATGCGGTTACCATCTAGATTAATATACTATCTAACTAGGTATTTTATATGTGCATACTTTTTATGATGAGGCGTTCGTGTATTGGAACACATGATCGGATACACGATCAGCTGTCTATAGACAGTGTGAGGTACGGAACAATTAGAATTCCTTTTCTTGTTCTGTGACGTGATATATTTAGTCACGTGATCGGGTGCGTGATCACGTGATGCGATCACATGTTCCAAGGTCCTTGGACATGCGCACTACGTGACCGGTGTACGCGCGATCATGTGACTGAACTATTTGGAAAGGTCCTCTGACATGCGCATTGCATTGTCCGATACGCCGAGATCCATGTGTCTTTGACTTCACCATATACTCCCGCGATCCATGTCATCTCCAACTGAAGGTACACCTGTGCACTTTAGATTATTAAGGTATTGGAAAGATCTACACCTGTATTCACTATCATCACAATTAATGTATTATGTTATATTTTCGATGGCTATGATATACTGTACAAGAAGGATTAATGCCATTGTGATACACTGTAATGAGTTGCAGAGTCTGACTGTTCAAACACAAATGATAACATTATTTTATTGCTGTTTTCATTATATTATATGTGATAAATGTATTTGATTTGTTAATTGTTTAATGATGTTTAAACCGCATAAATATGCACTATGCACTGCCCACTTTTGTCACTGCTTGAAAAAGATCCCATTGAGCGGATCGAAACGTCGCGTGTCTGGTGAATAAAGCCGTCTTTTTTACTTTTTACAACTTGGATGTGCTGTGGATTTTTTTACTTTTATATCGCTGGAGGTGGATCGCCTCCTCAGCCGCTGGCACTCCGACCGTACCGTCCAGACAGCTGTGCTGCCCACATCCTTCTATATATATATAAAAAGAAAAAAGAAAAACGTATGGCAGCACCAATTTATACCAAAGAGAGAAGAGAGGGTGCTAGGTCCAGGGAATTCACTGCTTACCCTTGTATGTAGACGAAAACGGACAGCAACTCCAAGTAGTACAAAAATAATGATTTATTGGGCCACAGTGGCACAGAGGCGACGTTTCGGCTCAAAATCCAGAGCCTTTCTCAAGCATCAAAACACAAAGGTGAGTGCACATATAAATAGGTGTACACAATTATAACATTATAATCAATTGATGTTCACAATTAATATCAAAGTAATAAATACATCAATAAATAGTGTTAGAAAAAAGTGATAACATACAGAGATAAATCCAATAGTATATAATTGTGAATGTGATTCATGATAAATACATAGAAAGAATAATAATTCATAATATAAACATAAGTGGCTCCAATGTAAATCATCTGTTTCACATCTTCTTTAATAATCTATAATTAAAAACAAGGAGGTGCCAGAGAGATAAGGGTGACGTACCACAGAGTCCGCTTGTATCCACATCTCGACAATGGCCACACTTGGCGTCTAGCTGGATGAAGTGCGCAGGCGCCAGTATCCGTCCCTACAGAATCGCGTCATATTACGTCCTGCTACGGCGCGCCCGCATCATACCTTACGTCATCAACTACACGCCACTCACTCCACTTCAGTGCGCATGCTCAAAGCGTTCTAACTAAAGACACGCCATATTTTGTTCTGGACGGGTTGCCCATAGTTCCTAAATCTATATTTGGGGTGGCTAACTGGAGGCAAAAGTAAGAGAACCATCATCCTCTGTCAGGGGATCATGGTAATCCTATGTTGGGCATGCATTATGGCCCCGATCGACACCCCAGTATCGGTCGTGTGCCAAGTGCCGCCCCCATCTTACCACCCATAGCCACCCAATAAGGGTTCTCCTTAATGATACATATTCTTGAAAGAAACAGGTATGTACAGTATGTCGGAACATGATCCGACCCCAACACACAATCCAATCCAGATAAGACCAAATATGTGGATACCATCGGACGTGAGATACAGCTTACTTCCATGTGGGGAAACGACACCCAGACTTCATAGCTCCTTTTTCTAATATTCATTGATCATCTGCAATATAATGATAATGACGATTAATAATATTCAATTGAGAAAGAACAAGTTCAAGTTAAATCTCATAATAACCTTTGTGTAGGATCAACACCTACAGTCAAGTGAAAGACATGTAACAAATGACACAAGACCTGCCGGGGCAAACCACCTCTTCAAGTACATACCCTTAACCCCTTCAAGACACAGCCTTATTTCACCTTAAGGACCAGGTCATTTTTTGCAAATCTGACCAGTGTCACTTTAAGTGCTGATAACGTTAAAACACTTTGACTTATCCAGGCCGTTCTGAGATTGTTTTTTCGTCACATATTGTACTTCATGACACTGGAAAAATTAAGTCCCAAAATTAATTTTTTTTGCATAAAAAAATACCAAATTTACCCCAAATTTGGAAAAATTAGCAAATTTCAAAGTTTCAGTTTCTCTACTTCTGTAATACATAGTAATACCCCCAAAAATTGTGATGACTTTACATTCCCCATATGTGTACTTCATGTTTGAATTATTTTGGGAATGATATTTTATTTTTTGGGGATGTTACAAGGCTTAGAAGTTTAGAAGCAAATCTTGAAATTTTTCAGAAATCCAATTTTTAGGGACCACTACAGGTCTGAAGTCACTTTGCGAGGCTTACATAATAGAAACCACCCAAAAATGACCCTATTCTATAAACTACACCCCTCAAGGTATTCAAAACTGATTTTACAAACTTTGTTAACCCTTTAGGTGTTGCACAGGAGTTATTGGCAAATGGGGATGAAATTTGAGAATTTCATTTTTTTGCCTAATTTTCCATTTTAACCAATTTTTTACACTAACAAAGCAAGGGTTAACATCCAAACAAGACTGTATCTTTATTGCCCTGACTCTGCCGTTTACAGAAACACCCCATATGTGGCCGTAAACAACTGTACGGCCACACAGCGGGGCGTAGAGTGAAAGGTGCGCCGTATGGTTTTTGGAAGGCAGGTTTTGCTGGACTGGTTTATTTACACCATGTGCCATTTGAAGCCCCCTGATGCACCCCTAGAGCAGAAACTCCCTAAAAGTGACCCCATCTAAGAAAGTACACCCCTCAAGGTATTCAAAACTGATTTTACAAACTTCGTTAACCCTTTAGGTGTTGCACAAGAGTTATTGGCAAATGGGGATGAAATTTGAGAATTTCATTTTTTTGCCTAATTTTCAATTTTAACCCATTTTTTCCACTAACAAAGCAAGGGTTAACATCCAAACAAGACTGTATCTTTATTGCCCTGACTCTGCCGTTTACAGAAACACCCCATATGTGGCCGTAAACTACTGTACGGGCACACAGCGGGGCGTAGAGTGAAAGGTGCGCCGTATGGTTTTTGGAAGCCAGATTTTGCTGGACAGTTTTTTTGACACCATGTCCCATTTGAAGCCCCCTGATGCACCCCTAGAGTAGAAACTCCCTAAAAGTGACGCCATCTAAGAAACTACACCCCTCAAGGTATTCAAAACTGATTTTACAAACTTTGTTAACCCTTTAGGTGTTGCACAAGAGTTATTGGCAAATGGGGATGAAATTTGAGAATTTAATTTTTTTGCCTAATTTTCAATTTTAACCCATTTTTTCCACTAACAAAGCAAGGGTTAACAGCCAAACAAGACTGTATCTTTATTGCCCTGACTCTGCTGTTTACAGAAACGCCCCATATGTGGCCGTAAACTACTGTACGGGCACACAGCGGGGCGTAGAGTGAAAGGTGCGCTGTGTGGTTTTTGGAAGCCAGATTTTGCTGGACAGTTTTTTTGACACCATGTCCCATTTGAAGCCCCCTGATGTAGAAACTCCAAAAAAGTGACCCCATTTTAGAAACTACGGGATAGGGTGGCAGTTTTGTTGGTACTAGTTTAGGGTACATATGATTTTTGGTTGCTCTATATTACACTTTTTGTGCGGCAAGGTAACAAGAAATAGCTTTTTTGGCATCGTTTTTTTTATTGTTATTTACAACATTCATCTGACAGGTTAGATCATGTGGTAATTTTATAGAGCAGGTTGTCACGGACGCGGCGATACCTAATATGTATAATTTTTTTTTATTTATGTAAGTTTTATACAATGATTTCATTTTTAAAACAATTTTTTTTTTTCGTTTCTCCATAGTCTAAGAGCCATAGTTTTTACAGTTTTGGGGCGATTATCTTAAGAAGGGTCTCATTTTTTGCGAGATGAGATGACGGTTTGATTGGCACTATGTTGGGGTGCATATGACTTTTTGATCGCTTGCTATTACACTTTTTGTGACGTAAGATGACAAAAAATTGCTTTTTCTACACCGTTTTTATTTTTATTTTTTTACGGTGGTCATCTGAGGGGTTAGGTCATGTGATATTTTTATAGAGCCGGTCGATACGGATGCGGCGATACCTAATATGTATACTTTTTTTATTTATATAAGTTTTACACAATGATTTCATTTTTGAAACAAAAAAAATGATGTTTTAGTGTTTCCATAGTCTAAGAGCCATAGTTTTTTCAGTTTTTGGGCGATTATCTTAAGTAGGGTCTCATTTTTTGCAGGATGAGATGACGGTTTGATTGTTACAATTTTGGAGTACATGCGACTTTTTTGATCACTTTTATTATCTTTTTTGGGGAAGTAAGGTGGGCAAAATTTCAATTTCATCATAGTTTTTTATTTTTTATTTTTATGGCGTTCACCGTTCGGGAAAAGTAACATGACCGTTTTATAGATCAGGTCGTTACGGACGCGGCGATACCAAACATGTGTAGGGAATTTTATTTTTCTCATGTTTAATCAGTGATAAATGTGTTTTTTGATTTTTACTTTTTTTTTACTTTTTTCACATTTTTTTTTGACCCAGACCCACTTGGTTCTTGAAGATCCAGTGGGTCTGATGTCTGTATAATACAGTACAGTACAATATATATTGCACTGTACTATATTTTACTTACACTGAACAGATCTATGCTTTCAGCATAGATCTGTTCAGCACCATGGACAGCAGGACGCCTGAGAGGCGTCCTGTTGCCATGGGAACCTTCCCCGTCTGCTCAGTTATGGTCAGAACTGCGCAGACGGGGAAGGGTAAGGACGGGGCTCTGGGGGGGCTGTCTGGGAGCTCTCTCCCTCTCCATCGGGGGGCTGCAAAGGCACAGCAGCCCTCCGATGGGAGAGGGAGGGAGCTCCCTGAGCTGTTAACCTTTTCCATACCGCGGTCCGTACGGACCGCGGTATGGAAAGGGTTAAACGGCTGACATCGCATCACCGATGTCAGCCGTTTATACCAGGGTGCCAGCAATGTGCTGGCACCCTGGTATACCCACTAGACACCAACGATGATTATAATGGGAGGCGGGCGGGGGATCGCGATCCCGCCTGCCGCACCGCCCGCCTCCCGCAACTGCCACACCGCCCCGCACCGGCCCCGCACCGCCCACAAACCGCCCCCTGCACCCCGCCACATAAATGGAATTCAGGGGTGCAGGGGGGGTAAAAAAAATCGATTTGGGGCCATTTTTTAGGTTTCTGATCCTTGCGGTCAGGGACCGCAGGGATCAGAAACGACATAAAGCGATCGCCGATAGGGGGGGGTGCCGAAACTACCCGATCGCCGATACGGGGGTCAGAGGACCCCCCTCGGCATTGAGCCTGAGTGCCTGGCTGTGTGTAACAGCCGGCACTCAGCGCTGTCACCATGTCTGCAGACATGGTGACAGTTTTATGCCATGACGAGTATACTAGTCATGGAGCGCTAAGTAGCAGTGCTCCATGACTAGTATACATGTGATAGGTACAGTATATTGTCACACTCTCCTTCTCTGATCGCTTCCCTGACAGGAATGGGGACGATCAGAGAAGGAGAGGCACACAGTCCCTCCCTAACCCCCCTTACCTGCCCCGATGCGCTGCGATTGGTCCCTCTGCAGTATTGGACCAATCACAGCGATCGTGGGCGGGTCAGGGGTCTAATACAACTCCTTCCGGCTTCTAGGGTTGCCTAGCAACCCCAGCACGCCGGCTTCACTGAATCTTCAGCGCTCAGGTCCCTGCGCTGACAGTGAAGCCGATCACGTACATGCACCTGGGGATGCGGTGAGGCACCACATTCCCCCACGTACATGTACGTGATGTTGCGTGAAGGGGTTAAATTAAAATCTACATTGAGACCATTTGGCCTTAAGGTGTTTAACCTGTGTATCCACAGTAATTCTCTCCTTTTTAATAATAAATTCCTATTGCCCCCCCGTCTGGGCATGGGAATGTGATCTATGATCCAGCATTTTAGTTGGTATTCTGTATGATCCATCTCAACAAAATGTTTAGGGATAGGTAGATCCCGACGTTTTTTTCTTATGGTAGAGCGGTGATTGTTTAGTCTGGTTTTCAGATCGGTGGAAGTCTCACCTATATACAGTAAATTACACGGGCAACTCAAAACATAAATCACATAATTAGAGCTACAAGTGAGATAAAAAGGAATAGGGTATCTCACATTGGTCTCCGGGTGTGTAAAAGTTTTTCCTTTACAGATATATTTACAGTTCACACAGCAGAGACATGGGAAACATCCCGTGCTCTGCTGTGTCAATGTTCTCTGTGTTAAACCAGGTCCTGCACCTATATCCGCATGTACCAATTGGTCACGTAAATTTTTAGATCTTTTGTAAGAAAACAATGGAGGGGATTTAAATTCAGGTATTTGACTGAGGCATCCCCCCAGGATGCCCCAGTGTTTGACGATGATACGGTTGATGATACTACTATGTTCTGTATATTTTGTGATAAAAGGGATTCTATTGTGAGGACCCTTTCTTATCTTCCTCACCAATGTATCATCTCTATCCAGATCATGGACACGATCTACCTGGGATAATAATAGTTCAGTCGGATAACCCCTGTGTCTAAATTTATCCACCATAGTCTCCAATGATTTCTCTAGTACATCAGGGTCAGAGGTAATCCTCTTGGCCCTGAGGAACTGAGAAAAAGGAAGATATTTCACCATATTTCGTGGATGACTACTCTGATAGTGTAAAAGGGTATTCTTATCCGTAGGTTTAGTAAATAACCTGGTTGCTAGACGTCCTTCATCATACATGACAGTAGTGTCCAAAAATTGAATTTCAGTACTAGAGTGCACAAGGGTAAATTGTAACTCTTTATTGACACTATTCAAATACTCCTGAAACTCCAATAGTTCCAGGCAATCACCAGTCCATATGAGGAAGATGTCGTCGATGTATCTCCACCACCTCAAGATTTTATTGCTGTGGTGGGATCCATGGACGACATCTTCCTCGAAACACCTCATGAAAATATTTGCGTATGTGGGGGCCACATGGGACCCCATCGCCACGCCTCTGATTTGTTTATAGAATGTGTCCTGAAACAGAAAATAGTTCTGCCTCAGGATAACATTCAAGAGATCAATCACGAATTCACATGCTTCCATAGTGAGGGATGACATCTCTAACATGTGTCTAACCGCTCTGATCCCTAGATCATGATTAATTGACGTATAAAGCGATGTCACATCAAACGACGCCAATATAATATTCTCATACCCCTCACATTCCACCTCTCTCAATTTACACAGAAAATCTGTGGTGTCCTGAATATAGGATTTCGCCCCACAGGCATAGCTGTTTAAAAGTTTATCTAGAAAGATGGAAATGTTACTGAATATGGAATCTGAACCTGACACTATTGGACGACCAGGAGGGTCGACCAAGGATTTATGTACTTTAGGCAGTACATAAAGTACTGGTGTTACCGGATGACTCACAGTACAAAAATCGGCAAGATCACTGTCAATGATGCCAGCCACAACAGCATTATTTAAACATTTTTGGATGATCCTGGCAATATCAAACTTTGGATCGGATTGAAGTACTAGATATACTTCAGTATCGCTCAGTTGTCGTCTGATCTCCGCAATGTATTTAGCGGTATCAAGGACGACTATACCACCCCCCTTGTCTGCAGGTTTTACTGTAAGGAGGGGGTCATCCCTCAATTGTTCAATCGCCTCAATCTCCAAACGAGTGAGATTGGGGTTCTTGAACACATTAACATTACATGATTGTTTATATTGTAATATTTCAGATTTTACAGCTGTTATGTATGCATCAACGGCAGACTCGCCAATCACAGGGGTGAAATTGCTTTTGAGGTGCAAATCAAAACTACCCAGCGAAAGCTCACTATGCTGGGCAGTGTTGGTATGCATCCTCTCACTGAACCATGCTTTGAGCTTGATCCTGCGGAAAAAAGCAGCCAGGTCCACATCTAAATCAAACATATTCAATTTTGTCGACGGACAAAAAGTAAGACCCTTGTTCAGGACACTTACTTGTATGGGGTTAAGTATTTTAGATGACAAGTTAATAACAGTTACTTCTTCTTCTGTGTCTGTGTTTTGTTGCCTTGTACACGAATTTTGTTGTTTCGTAATTTTGGCGGTTCGTCAATGTCTACGACCACCGCATCTGGTGCGGCTTCTTTTTTGTGCTGGTGATTGCCTCTGTATCCTAAAAAAGGTGTGGACTCCTCTGATCCCAATGGTTGTCCATTTCTCTTTTTCTTTCTGTCTTTCTGGTTGGACTGATTGTTGTCAAACTGCCATGTGTAAATGAATCCCCTTTTGTAATCTTCCAAGTCCCGGATCCATTTGGAACGTTTCCCTTCTTCCAATTCACTTTTAAGTTTAGTTGTGTGTGATGTCACATTATCAGAAAATACCGTAAAATCCTCCACAGTAAGGGAGGTCTGTAAAGTCCGCTCAATATCACCAATCTCCACAGCTGTAGAGGTTAATTCCTCTTGGATAAACTGAATGTTTAAAAGAATAAAGTCCAAAGAGTATCTGTTCGAAAGCGCTTCAAACTTTTTGCAATAATTCTGATTATGAAAAAATAAATTAGGACGTAAATTAGATCTCATACCTCTCGGGATTCTTTGAGCCTTATAATATTCACCCAGAGTGGTCATGTGTAGACCCAGGGACACTGTTTTTTTGGAGAGAAATTCCAATTGTTTTTTTAGTTCCTTTATTGATGGGGTATTTAAAAAGGTAGCATCTCCCCCGATATCTCGTATAATTCGCTCCGCTTCCTCCTGTGAGTAGGTAGGGCCACGTGGAGATTCAATATCCATGGTACTGAAATTCAATTTTTGGACACTACTGTCATGTATGATGAAGGACGTCTAGCAACCAGGTTATTTACTAAACCTACGGATAAGAATACCCTTTTACACTATCAGAGTAGTCATCCACGAAATATGGTGAAATATCTTCCTTTTTCTCAGTTCCTCAGGGCCAAGAGGATTACCTCTGACCCTGATGTACTAGAGAAATCATTGGAGACTATGGTGGATAAATTTAGACACAGGGGTTATCCGACTGAACTATTATTATCCCAGGTAGATCGTGTCCATGATCTGGATAGAGATGATACATTGGTGAGGAAGATAAGAAAGGGTCCTCACAATAGAATCCCTTTTATCACAAAATATACAGAACATAGTAGTATCATCAACCGTATCATCGTCAAACACTGGGGCATCCTGGGGGGATGCCTCAGTCAAATACCTGAATTTAAATCCCCTCCATTGTTTTCTTACAAAAGATCTAAAAATGTACGTGACCAATTGGTACATGCGGATATAGGTGCAGGACCTGGTTTAACACAGAGAACATTGACACAGCAGAGCACGGGATGTTTCCCATGTCTCTGCTGTGTGAACTGTAAATATATCTGTAAAGGAAAAACTTTTACACACCCGGAGACCAATGTGAGATACCCTATTCCTTTTTATCTCACTTGTAGCTCTAATTATGTGATTTATGTTTTGAGTTGCCCGTGTAATTTACTGTATATAGGTGAGACTTCCACCGATCTGAAAACCAGACTAAACAATCACCGCTCTACCATAAGAAAAAAACGTCGGGATCTACCTATCCCTAAACATTTTGTTGAGATGGATCATACAGAATACCAACTAAAATGCTGGATCATAGATCACATTCCCATGCCCAGACGGGGGGGCAATAGGAATTTATTATTAAAAAGGAGAGAATTACTGTGGATACACAGGTTAAACACCTTAAGGCCAAATGGTCTCAATGTAGATTTTAATTTAAGGGTATGTACTTGAAGAGGTGGTTTGCCCCGGCAGGTCTTGTGTCATTTGTTACATGTCTTTCACTTGACTGTAGGTGTTGATCCTACACAAAGGTTATTATGAGATTTAATTTGAACTTGTTCTTTCTCAATTGAATATTATTAATCGTCATTATCATTATATTGCAGATGATCAATGAATATTAGAAAAAGGAGCTATGAAGTCTGGGTGTCGTTTCCCCACATGGAAGTAAGCTGTATCTCACGTCCGATGGTATCCACATATTTGGTCTTATCTGGATTGGATTGTGTGTTGGGGTCGGATCATGTTCCGACATACTGTACATACCTGTTTCTTTCAAGAATATGTATCATTAAGGAGAACCCTTATTGGGTGGCTATGGGTGGTAAGATGGGGGCGGCACTTGGCACACGACCGATACTGGGGTGTCGATCGGGGCCATAATGCATGCCCAACATAGGATTACCATGATCCCCTGACAGAGGATGATGGTTCTCTTACTTTTGCCTCCAGTTAGCCACCCCAAATATAGATTTAGGAACTATGGGCAACCCGTCCAGAACAAAATATGGCGTGTCTTTAGTTAGAACGCTTTGAGCATGCGCACTGAAGTGGAGTGAGTGGCGTGTAGTTGATGACGTAAGGTATGATGCGGGCGCGCCGTAGCAGGACGTAATATGACGCGATTCTGTAGGGACGGGTACTGGCGCCTGCGCACTTCATCCAGCTAGACGCCAAGTGTGGCCATTGTCGAGATGTGGATACAAGCGGACTCTGTGGTACGTCACCCTTATCTCTCTGGCACCTCCTTGTTTTTAATTATAGATTATTAAAGAAGATGTGAAACAGATGATTTACATTGGAGCCACTTATGTTTATATTATGAATTATGATTTTTTCTATGTATTTATCATGAATCACATTCACAATTATATACTATTGGATTTATCTCTGTATGTTATCACTTTTTTCTAACACTATTTATTGATGTATTTATTACTTTGATATTAATTGTGAACATCAATTGATTATAATGTTATAATTGTGTACACCTATTTATATGTGCACTCACCTTTGTGTTTTGATACTTGAGAAAGGCTCTGGATTTTGAACCGAAACGTCGCCTCTGTGCCACTGTGGCCCAATAAATCATTATTTTTGTACTACTTGGAGTTGCTGTCCGTTTTCGTCTATGTATATATATATATATATATATATATATATATATACACACATATACACACACACACACATACAGTGGGGAAAATAAGTATTTGATACACTGGAGATTTTGCAGGTTTTCCCACCTACAAAGAACGAAGAGGTCTGTAATTTTTATCGTAGGTACACTTCAACTGTAAGAGACGAAATCTTTTAAAAAATCCTGAAAATTACATTGTATGATTTTTTTATATTTCATGCAATAAAATGCAAATCAATTATTTGATCACCTGCCAACCAGCAAGAATTCTGTCTTTCACAGATCTTAGTTTTTCTTTAAGACGCCCTCCTACTCTGCACTCATTACCTGTATTAATTGCACCTATTTGAACTGGTAAGGCTACTTTCACACTCGCTTTTTGGGGAGATCAGTCATGGATCTGCAAAAACGGATCCGTTACAATAACACAAGCACATGCATTCGTCATGAACGGATCCGTTTGTATTATCTGTAACATAGCCAAGACATCCGTCATGAACTCCATTGAAAGTCAATGGGAGACGGATCCGTTTTCTATTGTGCCAGATTGTGTGAGAGAAAACGGATCCGTCCCCAATGACTTACATTGTGTGCCAGGACGGATCCGTTTGGCTCAGTTTTGTCAAGCGGACAGCAAAACGCTGCAGGCAGCGTTTTGGTGTCCGCCTCCAGAGAGGAATGGAGACTGATTGGAGGCAAACTGATGCTTTCTGAGCGGATCCTTTTCCATTTAGAATGCATTAGGGGAAAACTGATCCGTTTTGGACCGCTTGTGAGAGCCCTGAACGGATCTCAGAAACAGAAAGCCAAAGCGCTAGTGTGAAAGTAGCCTTACCTGTATAAAAGACCTGTCCACAGACTCAATCAATCCCACTCCAACCTCTTTACCATGGCCAAGACTAAAGAGCTGTCTAAGGACACCAGGGACAAAATTGTAGACCTGCACAAAGCTGGGATGGGCTACAGGACAATAGGCAACAACTGTTGGCACAATTATTAGAAAATGGAAAAAACACAAGATTACTGTCAATCTTCCTCGGTCTGGAGCACCATGCAAGATCTTACCTCATGGGAAAAGGATGATTCTGAGAAAGGTCAGGAATCAGAACAGAACTACACGGGAGGACCTGGTCAATGACCTGAAGAGAGCTGGGACCAGTCTCAAAGATTACCGTTAGTAACACACTAGGCTGTCATGGATTAAAATCCTGCAGGGATGCCGGCACATGTCCAGGCCCATATGAAGGTCGCCAGTGACCATCTGGATGATCCAGAGGAGGCATGGGAGAAGGTCATGTTGTCAAACGAGACCAAAAAATTACTTTTTGGTATCAACTCCACTCGCCGTGTTTGGAGGAAGAAGAAGGATGAGTACAACCCCAAGAACACTGTCCCAACCGTGAATCATGGGGGTGTAAACATCATACTTTGGGGGTGCTTTTCTGCAAAGGGGACAGGACAACTGCACCGTACTGAAGAGAGAATGGATGAGTCCATGTATGGCAAGATTTTGGCCAACAACCTCCTTCCCTCAGTAAGAGCATTGAAGATGCGTCGTCGCTGGGTCTTCCAGTATGACAAAGACCCGAAACACAGCCTGGACAACTAAGGAGTTGCTTCATAAGAAGTATTTCAAGGTCCCGAAGTGGCCTAGCCAGTCTTCAGACCTGAACCCAATCAAAAATCTTTGGAGGGAGCTGAAATTTAGTGTAGCCCAGCAACAGCCCCAAAACCTGAAAGATCTGGATAAGATCTTTATGGAGGAGTGGGTCAAAATCCCTGGTGCAGTGTGTGCAAACTTGGTCAAGAACTACAGGAAACGTCTGACCTCTGTAATTGCAAACAAAGGTTTCTGTACCAAATATTAAAGTTCTGTTTTTCTATTGTATCAAATACTTATTTCATGCAATAAAATACAGATTAATTATTTAGAAATCATACAATGTGATTTTATTGTTTTTTTTTTTAATTTTGTCTGTCAAAGTTGAAGTGTACCTACCATAAAAATTAGACCTCTCCATTCTTTGTAGGTAGGAAAACCTGCAAAATCGCCAGTGTATCAAAAAACTATTTTCCCCACTATATATATATATATATATATATATATGTATATGTATATGTCACCACATGCAGTCACCAGCTCCCTTGGAAAGCAGTCTCTATAGCTCTCCTGTGACCCCTCTGAGGGCGTTCATTTTCCAGGTCCTGACTCCTTAAAGAGGAGTGGGCTGGAAAACCTCCTCACACACAATGAATGCACCTTTAGGGCACCCTTTTGGCAAACACTGGGCTAATATACAGTACACGGGAAACCCTGTTAGGCTACTTTCACACTAGCGTTCGGGGCTCCGCTTGTGAGTTCCGTTTTAAGGGGCTCACAAGCGGCCCCGAACGCTTCCGTCCAGCCCTAATGCATTCTGAGTGGATGCGGATCCGCTCAGAATGCATCAGTCTGGCACCGTTTGTCCTCCGCTCCGCTCAGCAGGCGGACACCCGAACGCTGCTTGCAGCGTCCAGGTGTCCGCCTGGCCGTGCGGAGGCAAACGGATCCGTCCAGACTTACAATGTAAGTCAACGGGGACGGATCCGTTTGAAGTTGACAGAATATGGCTCAATTTCAAACGGATCCGTCCCCCATTGACTTTCAATGTAAAGTCTGGACGGATCCGTCTGAGCAACTTTCACACTTAGAATTTTTTCTAAACTATAATGCAGACGGATCCGTTCTGAACGGATCCCATCGCTTGCATTATAGGAGCGGATCTGTCTGTGCAGACACCAGACGGATCCGCTCTGAACGCAAGTGTGAAAGTAGCCTTAACGGTATAGGAAAGTGTAGTCTGCTGTGGTTCCTATACAGAGGGACAAAGTAAAAAAACTATTCAGATGCAGTGTGTAGTTTTTTTTTAACAACCGGAGAAAATGGGCAACCTATGTGACTAATACTATATGCCCATATATGTGGCAGCCTTCTGTTGGTGGCATACGTTAGGACTGTGATGGCCAACCTCCGGCACTCCAGCTGTGGTAAAACTACAACTCCCAAGATGCACACTTACTTGGCTGTTCTCAGAACTCAATAGAAATGAATGGAGCATGCTGGGAGTCGTAGTTTCACAGCTGGCGTGCCGGAGGTTAGCCATCACTGCGTTAGGGAATACTACCGACCTAGATGTCTAGAGCCTCTATATATTTCCTCTATATTTCCATTTTCATCTGAGCGGTTTCATCCACTCACAGCATTCACATATAGAAACTGCAGACGCTTGCCGACAAATGACAGGATATCCAGATCATGCACAGTGTAAAATGAAAATGACACACGCTTGATCCTCTCATATACATGGCGCCAATATAAAGCCACCACTTTATGAGGCTATCAATATGGGATTGATTATTGCATCCACAAAAAAACAGGGTGTCTGCAGGAAGGGGTTAACAGAGATAAGTGTGATGTCAGAATCCCTCACCTCTCCAGTCAGCAGGTAGATGATCTCCAGCGTGAGGTCCAATATCGTCTCAGCCATCTCTTTTCTGTCCACGTCCATCCTTGGTGGATCAGTCAGGAAAAAGACCATTGTGCAGGAGAGCTCATCTGGACAGATCCTTTAGTAAATGGAAGATCATATGTTAATGGTTCCAAGCAGGATGGTGGTGGTGGTAGTAGTATGGAAGAGGGGGGGGGGGGGGGGCTGCTTTTATAACCACTGCCTTCTATCTGATTATATTGTAAAAATACAGTGGCATCAGTATAAGAGCTCATCCACACAAACTAATTTTCTTTCCATGCCCATTCCGTTTTTTTTTGCGGACCATATGCGGATCCATTAATTTCAATGGGTCTGCAAAAAAAACTGAAGTTACTCTGTGTGCCTTCCGTTTCCGTATATGTCCGTATTTCTGCTCCGCAAAAACCACATTATGAACAAGGATAGTACTGTTCTATTAGGGGCCAGCTGTTCCGTTCCGCAAAATACAGAATGAACACGAACGTCATCTGTATTTTTTGCGGACCGCAGAACACATACGGCCATGTGCATGAGCCCAAATACCGGTATATCCCTAACACAGGCTGTGAAGAGTCAGGTATTGTGGATGTGGAAGCAGTAGAGATGTCCTGCACATAGACAAACAGTACAGAAGCCAGGCATATAGGGAGATAATAGAGACATCCTGTATATAGGAGGATAGTAAAGACATCCTACATATAAGAGACAGACTACTTATAGGGAGATAATAGAGACATCCTGCATATAGGAGGATAGTAAAGACATCCTGCATATAGGAGACAGACTACATATAGGGAGATAATAGAGACATCCTGCATATAGGAGACAGACTACTTATAGGGGCAGTAGAGACATCCTGTATATAAGATGATAGTAAAGACATACTACATATAGGAGACAGACTACTTATAGAGGCAGTAGAGACATCCTGCATATAGGAGACAGACTACTTATAGGGGCAGTAGAGACATCTGCATATAGGAGACAGACTACTTATAGAGGCAGTAGAGACATCTGCATATAGGAGACAGACTACTTATAGGGGCAGTAGAGACATCTGCATATAGGAGACAGGCTACTTATAGAGGCAGTAGAGACATCTGCATATAGGAGACAGGCTACTTATAGAGGCAGTAGAGACATCCTGCATATAGGAGACAGACTACTTATAGGGGCAGTAGAGACATCCTGCATATAGGAGACAGACTACTTATAGGGGCAGTAGAGACATCTGCATATAGGAGACAGACTACTTATAGAGGCAGTAGAGACATCCTACATATAGGAGACAGACTACTTATAGGGGCAGTAGAGACATCTACATATAGGAGACAGACTACTTATAGGGGCAGTAGAGACATCTACATATAGGAGACAGACTACTTATAGGGGCAGTAGAGACATCTACATATAGGAGACAGACTACTTATAGGGGCAGTAGAGACATCTACATATAGGAGACAGACTACTTATAGGGGCAGTAGAGACATCCTGCATATAGGAGACAGACTACTTATAGGGGCAGTAGAGACATCCTGCATATAGGAGACAGACTACTTATAGGAGCAGTAGAGACATCTGCATATAGGAGACAGACTACTTATAGAGGCAGTAGAGACATCTGCATATAGGAGACAGGCTACTTATAGAGGCAGTAGAGACATCCTGCATATAGGAGACAGACTACTTATAGGGGCAGTAGAGACATCCTGCATATAGGAGACAGACTACTTATAGGGGCAGTAGAGACATCTGCATATAGGAGACAGACTACTTATAGGGGCAGTAGAGACATCCTGCATATAGGAGACAGACTACTTATAGGGGCAGTAGAGACATCTGCATATAGGAGACAGACTACTTATAGGGGCAGTAGAGACATCTGCATATAGGAGACAGACTACTTATAGGGGCAGTAGAGACATCCTGCATATAGGAGACAGACTACTTATAGGGGCAGTAGAGACATCCTGCATATAGGAGACAGACTACTTATAGGGGCAGTAGAGACATCTGCATATAGGAGACAGACTACTTATAGAGGCAGTAGAGACATCTGCATATAGGAGACAGACTACTTATAGGGGCAGTAGAGACATCTGCATATAGGAGACAGACTACTTATAGGGGCAGTAGAGACATCTGCATATAGGAGACAGACTACTTATAGGGGCAGTAGAGACATCTGCATATAGGAGACAGACTACTTATAGAGGCAGTAGAGACATCCTGCATATAGGAGACAGACTACTTATAGGGGCAGTAGAGACATCTGCATATAGGAGACAGGCTACTTATAGAGGCAGCAGAGACATCCTGCATATAGGAGACAGGCTACTTATAGAGGCAGTAGAGACATCCTGCATATAGGAGACAGACTACTTATAGGGGCAGTCGAGACATTCTGCATATAGGAGACATACTACATATAGGGAGATAATAGAGACATCCTGCATATAGGAGACAGACTACTTATAGGGACAGTAGAGACATCCTGCATATAGGAGACAGACTACTTATAGGGGCAGTAGAGACATCCTGCATATAGGAGACAGACTACTTATAGAGGCAGTAGAGACATCCTACATATAGGAGACAGACTACTTATAGAGGCAGTAGAGACATCCTACATATAGGAGACAGACTACTTATAGAGGCAGTAGAGACATCCTACATATAGGAGACAGACTACTTATAGAGGCAGTAGAGACATCCTACATATAGGAGACAGACTACTTATAGAGGCAGTAGAGACATCCTACATATAGGAGACAGACTACTTATAGAGGCAGTAGAGACATCCTACATATAGGAGACAGACTACTTATAGAGGCAGTAGAGACATCCTGCATATAGGACAACCTATATAAACCCTGAATATACATATATAGTAGAGGCAGAACACGTACAGGGGGCAGTAGAGACAGAATATATACAGGGGGCAGTAGAGACAGAATACATACAGGGGGCAGTAGAGACATAATATATACAGGGGGCAGTAGAGACAGAATACATACAGGGGGCAGTAGAGACAGAACACATACAGGGGGCAGTAGAGACAGAACACATACAGGGGGCAGTAGAGACAGAATATATACAGGGGCAGTAGAGACAGAACACATACAGGGGGCAGTAGAGACAGAACACATACAGGGGGCAGTAGAGACAGAACACATACAGGGGGCAGTAGAGACAGAACACATACAGGGGGCAGTAGAGACAGAATATATACAGGGGGCAGTAGAGACAGAACATATACAGGGGGCAGTAGAGACAGAACATATACAGGGGGCAGTAGAGACAGAACACATAGTAGGGGGCAGTAGAGACAGAATACATACAGGGGGCAGTAGAGACAGAATACATACAGGGGGCAGTAGAGACAGAATATATACAGGGGGCAGTAGAGACAGAATATATACAGGGGGCAGTAGAGACAGAATACATACAGGGGGCAGTAGAGACAGAATACATACAGGGGGCAGTAGAGACAGAATATATACAGGGGGCAGTAGAGACAGAACACAGTAGGGGGCAGTAGAGACAGAATACATACAGGGGCAGTAGAGACAGAATACATACAGGGGGCAGTAGAGACAGAATACATACAGGGGGCAGTAGAGACAGAATACATACAGGGGGCAGTAGAGACAGAATATATACAGGGGGCAGTAGAGACAGAATATATACAGGGGGCAGTAGAGACAGAATACATACAGGGGGCAGTAGAGACAGAATACATACAGGGGGCAGTAGAGACAGAACACATACAGGGGGCAGTAGAGACAGAATATACAGGGGGCAGTAGAGACAGAATATATACAGGGGGCAGTAGAGACAGAACACATACAGGGGGCAGTAGAGACAGAACACATACAGGGGGCAGTAGAGACAGAATACATACAGGGGGCAGTAGAGACAGAATACATACAGGGGGCAGTAGAGACAGAATATATACAGGGGGCAGTAGAGACAGAATATATACAGGGGGCAGTAGAGACAGAATACATACAGGGGCAGTAGAGACAGAACACATACAGGGGGCAGTAGAGACAGAATATATACAGGGGGCAGTAGAGACAGAATACATACAGGGGGCAGTAGAGACAGAACACATACAGGGGGCAGTAGAGACAGAATACATACAGGGGGCAGTAGAGACAGAATATATACAGGGGGCAGTAGAGACAGAACACATACAGGGGGCAGTAGAGACAGAATATATACAGGGGGCAGTAGAGACAGAATACATACAGGGGGCAGTAGAGACAGAATACATACAGGGGGCAGTAGAGACAGAATACATACAGGGGGCAGTAGAGACAGAATCATACCGGGGGCAGTAGACAGAATACATACAGGGGCAGTAGAGACAGAATACATACAGGGGCAGTAGAGACAGAACACATACAGGGGGCAGTAGAGACAGAACACATACAGGGGGCAGTAGAGACAGAATATATACAGGGGGCAGTAGAGACAGAATATATACAGGGGGCAGTAGAGACAGAATATATACAGGGGGCAGTAGAGACAGAACACATACAGGGGGCAGTAGAGACAGAACACATACAGGGGGCAGTAGAGACAGAATATATACAGGGGGCAGTAGAGACAGAATACATACAGGGGGCAGTAGAGGACTACATATAGGGGCAGTAGTGACACTGAATATTGGGGACTATGGAGACATCCTGCATATAGGGAGACTGCAGAGACGTTGTGCTTACAGGAGCAGTAGAGACGTATCGGAGGCAGGACGTTCTGCATGTATGTGGACAGAGGACGTGTACATACGTCTGTCAGCTGGAATATACTTGGGTACACGCCTCTGCGCTAAACGTATTATAAATCTCCCATCACATGAGACTGCAGTGGGGCTGATACATTCCAGGGAGATACACAATGTCCTAAAAGATTCAGTAGAAATGTCTCACGAAGTGACACATACACTGAGCCGCCACCGACTCACCCCGGAAGTAATCCGTCCGTCCATATAATCACGTGATTCTTAATCACGGTAGTGACTAGAACGGAGTTTCTCTTGGCTGGTATGATGTCATAAAAAGGGGCGGGACTTCACATGCATGTGGTGGTCCTCCGGATTTGCAAGAGAAGGCACTTTTTGGAGAAGAGTGATATTTTTACATGGGGCCGTATATTAGCGGGGTCTGAAGAGAAGGGGGTGATGTGTTTTACATGGGACTGTATATTAGAGGGGTCTGAAGAGAAGGGGGTGATGTATTTTACATGGGACTGTATGCTGGAGGGACTGAAGGCAGAAAGAGTGACATATTTAATATGGGACTATATGGTGCAGGGGCTGAAGTCAGGGGGAGTAGTGTATTTTACATGGGACTGTATGGTGCAGGGGGAGTAGTGTATTTTACATGGGACTGTATGGGGGAGGGGCTAAAGGCATGGGGTGGTATTTTTTTTAGGCTCCTTTCACACCTGCGTTCAGGTGTCCGCTCGTGAGCTCCGTTTGAAGGGGCTCACAAGCGGCCCTGAACGCAGCCGTCTGGCCCTAATGCATTCTCAGTGGAGGCGGATCCACTGAGAATGCATCCGTCTGCCAGCGCTCAGCCTCCGCTTCCGCTCAGTGAGCGGACTCCTGAACGCTGCAAGCAGCGTTTGGGTGTCCGCCTGGCCGTGCGGAGGCGAGCGGATCCGTTCCGACTTATAATGGAAGTCAATGGGGACGGATCCGCTTGAAGATGACACCATATGGCTCAATCTTCAAGTGGATCCGTCCCCCATTGACTTTCAATGTAAAGTCTGAACGGATCCGCTCAGGCTACTTTCACACTTAGAAAATTTTTCTAAGTTATAATGCAGACGGATCCGTTCTGAACGGAGCCACCGTCTGCATTAATATGAGCGGATCCGTTCAGAACGGATCTGCTCGAACGCTAGTGTGAAAGTAGCCTAATAGGACTGTATGTTGCAGGGGCTGAAGGCAAGGCTGTAATGTATTTGGAGAGGCTAGCGGAAGGGGGTGTTATTGTTTTTTTTGTTGTTTTTTTTTTTACATAGGACTGTATTTTTGATCGATCTGAAGGGAGGTCAATGGTGTTTTGTAGTGCTGAAGGTAGGATTGGGCGATAAACCAGTATCTATGATATACTGCGGTATTAAGAAGCACTGATTTCACAATTTCTTAACCACCTCAGCCCCCCTAGCTTAAAGCGAACCTGTCACCGGGATTTTGGGTATAGAGCTGAGGACATGGGTTGCTAGATGGCCACTAGCACATCTGCAATACCCAGTCCCCATAGCTCTCTGTGCTTTTATTGTGTTAAAAAACCGTTTTGATCCATATGCAAATGAACCTCATATGTGTCCTGTATCCGGAGATGAGTCCAGCGGAAAGGAGCCCAGCACCGCCCCGCGTCCTGATGCCAGCACAGGGAATGAACATGATGCCGACACTGCGCATGCGCTAGCTCGCGCATCGCGAGATTTCGGCGCTCCAGCTCTGTGACGCCAGCAAGGAGGAGATTCGGAGGACGCCGGGCGGTGCTGGGCTCCTTTCCGCTGGACTCCTCTCCGGATACAGAACACATATGAGGTTCATTTGCATATGGATCAAAACGTTTTTTTTTTAACACAATAAAAGCACACAGAGCTATGGGGACTGTGTATTGCGGATGTGCTAGCGGCCATCTAGCAGCCCATGTCCTCAGCTCTATGGCCAAAATCCCGGTAACAGGTTCCCTTTAAACACCCTTAATGACCAGACCACTTTTCACCGTTTATTGCTCGGTCATGCAACTTACCACCCAAATGAATTTTACCTCCTTTTCTTCTCACTAATAGAGCTTTCATTTGGTGGTATTTCATTGCTGCTGACATTTTTACTTTTTTTTGTTATTAATCGAAATTTACTGAAATTTTTGCTAAAAAAAATGACATTTTTCACTTTCAGTTGTAATTTTTTTAAAAAACTAAATTTCTATATAAAATTCTCTCTAAATTTATTGTTTTACATGTCTTTGAAAAAAAAATGTTTGGGTAAAAAAAAATAATGGTTTAGGTAAAAGTTATAGCGTTTACAAAATGTGAATTTCCGCTTTTTGAAGCAGCTCTGACTTTCTGAGCACCTGTCATGTTTCCTGAGGTTCTACAATGCCCAGACAGTAGAAAACCCCCACAAATGACCTCATTTCGGAAAGTAGACACCCTAAGGTATTCACTGATGGGCATAGTGAGTTCATAGAACTTTTTATTTTTTGTCACAAGTTAGCGTAAAATTATGATTTATTTTTTTTCCTTACAAAGTCTCATATTCCACTAACTTGTGACAAAAAATAAAAACTTCCATTAACTCACTATGCCCATCACGAAATACCTTGGGGTGTCTTCTTTCCAAAATGGGGTCACTTGTGGGGTAGTTATACTGCCCTGGCATTTTAGGGGCCCTAATGCGTGAGAAGTAGTTTGAAATCAAAATGAGTAAAAAATGCCCTGTGCTCTTTGGAACGTGGGCCCCTTTGCCCAGCTAGGCTGCAAAAAAGTGTCACACATGTGGTATCGCCGTACTCAGGAGAAGTTGGGCAATGTGTTTTGGGGTGTCTTTTTACACATGCCCATGCTGGGTGAGATAAATATCTCTGTCAAATGACAACTTTGTATAAAAAAATCTGAAAAGTTGTCTTTTAGAGACATATTTCTCTCACCCAGCATGGGTATATGTAAAAAGACCCCAAAACACATTGCCCAACTTCTCCTGAGTACGGCGATACCACATGTGTGACACTTTTTTTGCAGCCTAGGTGGGCAAAGGGGCCCACATTCCAAAGAAGACCTTTAGGATTTCACAGGGCATTTTTTACACATTTTGAGTTCAAACTACTTCTCACGCATTAGGGCCCCTGAAATGCCAGGGCAGTTAGTATAACTACCCCACAAGTGACCCCATTTTGGAAAGAAGACACTCCAAGGTATTTCGTGATGGGCATAGTGAGTTCATGGAAGTTTTTATATTTTGTGGAATATGAGACTTTGTAAGAAAAAAAGAAAAAATCATCATTTTCCGCTAACTTGTGATAAAAAATTCTAGGAACTCACCATGCCCCTCATGGATTACCTTGGGGTGTCTTCTTTCCAAAATGGGGTCACTTGTGGGGTAGTTATACTGCCCTGGCATTTTAGGGGCCCTAATGCGTGAGAAGTAGTTTGAAATCCAAATGTTTTAAAGGGATTCTGTCACCAGTTTTTGACCCCCACATTCAAAAATATGGTTATGTGCATAGAGCCCTTGTGATTCCTAATGTGGTCTTATAAGCTAAATCTGTAGGCTCATTTAGTGTAAAAAACGTTTTATCTAACCTGTCATTCATCAGATTAAGGTGCCCAGGAGGACGCTCATGTCTCCAAGATGCCACCCGCCGCCGTTCGTGCCCAGCTCCTCCTTTGCTTTCTGAAGCGATGTGCCCAGCTCCTCCTTTGCAGTCCTGCTCCAACGGTCTTCAATCTGCCCAAGGGGTGGCGTTTCACCTCTCTTGCGCCCAGCCAGCCTCCCCCAACTGCCGCTTTGAAGCGCCGCCCAGCTCATGAATATTCAGTTTGCTGGGCGGCTTCTGCGGTCTCCACTCTGAAGCGCTGCGCTGAACAGTGCCCTGCGCATGCGCCGGATCTTGTGAAGTCGGGGACAGTAAGCGCCGCCCAGCGAAGTGAATATTGATGAGCTGGTCGGCGCTTACTGTACCGGACTTCACAAGATCCGGCGCATGCACTGGCTGGGCGCAAGAGAGGTGAAACGCCGCCCCTTGGGCAGATTGAAGACCGTTGGAGCAGGACTGCAAAGTTAGTGGAATATGAGACTTTTTAAGAAAAAACAAAAAAATAAATAAAATCAATTTCCGCTAACTTGTGCCGAAAAAATGCCTGAATGGATCCTTACAGGGGGTGATCACCCCCCTGTAAGGCTCCATTCAGAGGTCCGTATGTGTTTTGCGGATCCGATCCGTGGATCCGTAAAACACATACTGATGTCTGAATGGAGCCTTACAGGGGGGTGATCAGGGAGTCTATATGGGGTGATCACCCCCCTGTCATTGATCATCCCCCTGTAAGGCTCCATTCAGACGTCCGTATGTGTTTTGCGGATCCGATCCGTAAAACACATACGGACCTCTGAATAGAGCCTTCCAGGGGGGTGATCAGGGAGTCTATATGGGGCGATCACCCCCCTCTAAGGCTCCATTCAGACGTCCGTATGTGTTTTGAGGATCCGTGGATCCACAAAACACATACGGACCTCTGAATGGAGCCTTACAGGGGGGTGATCAATGACAGGGGGGTGATCAGGGAGTCTATATGGGGTGATCACCCCCCTCTAAGGCTCCTTTCAGACGTCCGTATGTGTTTTGAGGATCAGCGGATCCATGGATCGGATCCGCAAAACACATACGGACCTCTGAATGGAGCCTTACAGGGGGGTGATCAATGACAGGGGGTGATCAGGGAGTCTATATGGGGTGATCAGGGGGTTAATAAGGTGTTAATAAGTGACAGGGGGGGGTGTAGTGTAGTGGTGTTTGGTGCTACTTTACAGAGCTGCCTGTGTCCTCTGTTGGTCGATCCAAGCAAAAGGGACCACCAGAGGACCAGGTAGCATGTATATTAGACGCTGTTATCAAAACAGCGTCTAATATACCTTTTAGGGGTTAAAAAAAAAAATCGCATCTGGGGGCGTGGCCTGATCAAGCTCGATGGCGGCTGCTTGTTAGCAGAGCTCTCGCCACCAGACCCTGTCTTTGCCTCTGTCATAGCACTACTCTGTGTCAGGCATGAAGATTCAGCCGAAGGACTGTATGCTGACCACCTCTGGGCGAAAAGACGATCCGAGCCCGAGCCAAGGTATGGATAAATACCTTAACAAATCGGCCTCTCAGCCGCCGGCTTGGACCTCTAAGATGGCGCCGAAACAGCATGGCTCGGCCCTATGTGATTCAGCACCGCAAGCGTCCCAGGCGCTGAGAGAGGAGGACGATCCCAGCGAGCATAGCTCACAACATGGTGATGAGAGGTCTGCTCTCACCAGAAAATTCCTAGAAGGGGCATTGCAGAGAGCGCTAGCTCCGTTGGCTGCCGACTTGGCATCCATAAAGACAGACATTCACCATATCGGAGGCCGAGTGGAAACATTAGAACAATTACAAGACGCCATACTCGCATTCAATTTGGCTGTGAAAGAGTCCCTACTCTCCCATGCCAGAGCGATGAACACTCTCCTGCTGCAGATGGAGGATCAGGAGAACAGAAACAGACGGAGTAACATTAGGCTTAGGGGCCTTCCTGAGGCTGAGGAGAAGACCTATTCCAGGTAATGAACTCCCTTTTTCATCTATTGCTGGGCCCAGAACAAGCGGAGCATGTTACTGTCGAAAGGGTGCACAGGGCTTTAAAGCCAAAGCCGGCATCCCGTGACAACCCCAGGGACATTATCTGCGGTATCCTGAGCTACAGGGACACCGAACTGATTCTGCAAGCCGCTAGGAAGAGGGACGAGATAAAGCTTCAGGGGGCTAATGTACAGATCTACCAAGACCTGGCAGCCTCCACCTTGCAAAAGAGGAGATTACTAAAGCCTCTCACTGACCTTCTCCGCACCGCAAAGTTCCCGTACAGGTGGCTTTTCCCGTTTGGGATCCTAATCACGGCCGGGAACCGTCGCATCACTGTTCGTACGCCTGAAGATCTCCCCCCCCCCCCCGGTCTGGGAAGCACTGCAGCTTTCGCCGGTAGAGATCCCCTCATGGATGCCTGTCCCACCTATGGAGGACTTCCCACCACTGCCTTCGGTATCGAAATGGATGCGGCCCAAACCTCAAAGATCCGGAAGGAGTGGAAGAGCCTGGACCCAGGGAGCACCGGACTGAGGGTTTGCCTTTAGAGTAAATCGTTTTTATTGTCATTTTCAATGATTGGCTAATCAAGCCATAGATCGCAATAATAGAAAGCATAAAAATGTATGCCTACGCAGTAGGCTAATCAGTAGGACAATGGTGTACATTAATAGTTTGCATAGTGAGTAAGGTCTGTAACAATAAGACTGTAACATCAGGAAGGTAAAGGGGGGGGGGGGGAAGAGGGTTGTGGTAGGGTAGACCCTGTCGCAAGTCATCAGAATTCACAAGTCATCATAATTCAAGGGACCCAAGTGATGCTACACCCTAATCTCCATCCAGGTTCGGGAACCTCCCTTCACTTTAGGGGATGTAGTTTGAGTTATTGAGCCATGAACTCCAAGTGAGAAGCCTGGACTTCAGAGGAATAATAGTGGAAGGCACTATTTGCACGATTTGTTAACCTCTAATATAACCTCTGCTACGGTTGGCGAAACAATTTGTTTCCAATAACGTGTAATGATCAATTTAGCACTGAGCAAGATGTATCCCACTAAGTTCCTGTGTTCCAGTGGGATATTATGAATACCCAAAAACAAGAGGGCCAGTTCAGGACAAGGGTCCACAACCCGGAAGGTGAACCCAGTGATCAGGTCAAAAACATTGCGCCAGAATTGAGAGATTACAGGGCATGTCCATAAGATATGGAGTAAAGAACCTCTGGCCCCGCATTCCCTCCAACAGTTGGGGGAAGAGGAAGGGTAGATTCCGCTCAGTCTCTGTGGAGTGAAGTACCAATGCAGGAGGGTCTTCAGTCCTGCTTCATAGTGGGAGACACATTTGAAATCGGATACTAGAAATCTGATAGATTGAACCCACTGCTTGTCTAGAAAAGTTTTCCCCAAGTCTGTTTCCCATTTCATGATGGGCAATGTCATACACATATCGCGTAGTATGTTTTTTAAAAAGGAATGGGTACTGGAACAGTCTCCACATATCTGAGTTAATTGAGGGTGGACTTTGCTGAATCTTAGCAATGAAGTGTCTGATTCTAAGAAAATTGTAAAATTCTTTATGCGGCAATGCAAACAAGCGATGGAGAGAATCAAAGGGGAGGAGACCGTCATCTGACATAATCTGGGAGATCAAGGTGATCCCTCTCTCACGCCAGACCGTCAAATTATTGTCAGGGATGGTTAGCTCCAATGTTCCTAAAGTGGCTTGTGTAAGAAGGGTGGCTACCGTATCCTTCTGCATCTTGTGGATAGAAGACCACAGGCTACTAACTAGTCTTATCGTCAGTAAGTCTCCACGTGGCTGTGATGGGTTCCACAACAGATGGATCAGATAGTCTTTCAATGAGGCGCGTTTTATAGTGTGTTGCTCAATCTGGATCCAGGCCTTCGTGTCATCTGGGGTCCACCATTCCCGGGCAAAAGAGAGTGCTATTGCTTGAAAATAATCCCTAATGTCCGGAAGGCCTAATCCGCCAACTTGCTTTTTCTTGGATAATAATGTACGTGATACTCTAGGTTTGGTCGGACCCCAAATGTATTTACCCAGGGTGGTCTGTGCTCCTTTAAAAAAAAGTCCTAGGGACCGGGATTGGGAGGCCCCCAAAAATGTATATGAACTTGGGTAGGGTCATCATTTGGAATGACGCCACTCTACCCACCCAGGATAAAGCTTTCATAGAAAAGCTGTTAAAGGGCTTCTGTCACCCCACTAAAGTGATTTTTTATTTTTTTTGGGCTAGTGAAATTAGTTATATTGCGATATATGACAATATACAGTCATGTGAAAAAATTAGGACACCCTTTGAAAGCATGTGGTTTTTTGTAACATTTTTAATAAAAGGTTATTTCATCTCCGTTTCAACAATACAGAGAGATTAAAGTAATCCAACTAAACAAAGAAAACTGAAGAAAAGTCTTTTCAAGATCTTCTGTAAATGTCATTCTAAAAAAATGCCTATTCTAACTGAGGAAAAAGATAGGACACCCTCACATGTATTCCCTCTTAAATTGGCTCAGATCTCACACAGGTATATCACACCAGGTGCACATAATTAGTAGATCGTTACTCTGCATGTTGAATGAGGCTTGCCCTATTTAAACCTCAGACATTTAGTTTGGTGTGCTCCTGACTGTTGAAGTGAGAGTGAGCACCATGGTGAGAGCAAAAGAGCTGTCAGAGGACTTCAGAAAAAAGATTGTAGCAGCCTATGAGTCTGGGAAGGGATTTAAAAAGATCTCAAAAGATTTTGAAATCAGCCATTCCACTGTCCGGAAGATAGTCTACAAGTGGAGGGCTTTCAAAACAACTGCCAACATGCCCAGGACTGGTCGCCCCAGCAAGTTCACCCCAAGAGCAGACCGCAAGATGCTAAAAGCGGTCTCCAAAAACCCTAAAGTGTCATCTCGAGAACTACAGCAGGCTCTGGCTACTGTTGATGTAGAAGTACATGCCTCTACAATCAGAAAGAGACTGTACAAGTTTAACTTGCATGGGAGGTGTGCAAGGAGGAAACCTTTGCTTTCCAAGAGAAACATCGAGGCCAGACTGACATTTGCCAGAGATAAAGTTGACAAAGACCAGGACTTCTGGAATAATGTTCTTTGGACAGATGAGTCCAAAATTGAATTATTTGGACACAACAGCAGAGGACATGTTTGGCGTAAACCAAACACAGCATTCCAAGAAAAGAACCTCATACCAACTGTGAAGCATGGAGGTGGAAGTGTCATGGTTTGGGGCTGCTTTGCTGCAGCAGGACCTGGTCAGCTCACCATCATAGAATCCACGATGAATTCTACTGTGTATCAGAAGGTGCTTGAAGAACATGTGAGACCATCAGTTAGAAAATTAAAGCTGAAGCGGAACTGGACCATGCAACATGACAATGACCCAAAACATACTAGTAAATCAACCAAAGATTGGCTGAAAAAGAAGAAATGGAGAGTCCTGGAATGGCCAAGTCAAAGTCCAGATTTGAATCCCATTGAGATGCTGTGGGGTGACTTGAAAAGGGCTGTACGTGCAAGAAACCCCTCAAACATCTCACAGCTGAAAAAGTTCTGCATTGAGGAGTGGGGTAAAATTTCCTCAGACCGATGTCGAAGACTGGTAGATGGCTACAAGAACCGTCTCACTGCAGTTATTTCAGCCAAAGGAGGTAACACTCGCTATTAGGGGCAAGGGTGTCCTATCTTTTTCCTCAGTTAGAATAGGCATTTTTGTAGAATGACATTTACAGAAGATCTTGAAAAGACTTTTCTTCAGTTTTCTTTGTTTAGTTGGATTACTTTAATCTCTCTGTATTGTTGAAACGGAGATGAAATAACCTTTTATTAAAAATGTTACAAAAAACCACATGCTTTCAAAGGGTGTCCTAATTTTTTCACATGACTGTAATTGTGTTACTTACTTTGATCCAGCAGTTTCTGCAAAAAACGAGGTTTTATAATATGTAAATTCGGTCTCTACCAGCAAGTAGGGCGGCTACTTGCTGGTAGCTGCTGCAGAAATCCGCCCCCTCGTCGTGTTGATTGACAGGGCCAGCCGGGATCTCCTCCTCCGGCCAGCCCTGTCGGCATTTCAAAAATCGCGCGCCTGTGTTGATTCGGCACAGGCGCTCTGAGATGAAGAGGCTCGTCTCCTCAGCACTCCCTCAGTGCGCCTGCGCCGATGACGTCTTCTATTTCGTGATGTCATCGGCGCAGGCGCACTGAGGGAGTTCTGAGGAGACGAGCCTCCTCATCTCAGAGCGCCTGCGCCGAATCAACACAGGCGCGCGATTTTTGAAATGCCGACAGGGCTGGCCGGAGGAGGAGATCCCGGCTGGCCCTGTCAATCAACACGACGAGGGGGCGGATTTCTGCAGCAGCTACCAGCAAGTAGCCGCCCTACTTGCTGGTAGAGACCGAATTTACATATTATAAAACTTTGTTTTTTGCAGAAACTGCTGGATCAAAGTAAGTAACACAATTATATTGTCATATATCGCAATATAACTAATTTCACTAGCCCAAAAAAAAAAATCACTTTAGTGGGGTGACAGAAGCCCTTTAAGGTCTCTCTGCATAGTATCAAGAAGGGGGAGGTAGTTTCTACTATAAAGCAAGGAGAGGTAATCTTAACACCTAAAGGGATCTCCGAAGTTTGCCAGTCTAAGTCATGGGAGGATTTCAATGAGGCAATCTCAGCTAGTGGAATATTGATAGGTAAAGCTTGAGACTTGGCACTATTTATTTTATAGTAGGAAAGAGACCCATATTGTGAAATAATAGAAAGGGCGGCGTCCAGCGAATTACCGGGGTTGGTTAACGTAAGTATAATATCGTCCGCATAGAGTGTGATCTTATGGGTTCTACTCCCTACTTCCATTCCGGTTATTAAAGGCGAGTTTCTTATGGACTGTGCCAGGGGTTCCAACGCCAGGATAAACAATATGGGAGATAAGGGGCAGCCCTGCCTGGATCCATTGGTGATGGCAAACGGATCCGACACCACACCATTAACCCAGACCCTCGCGGATGGAGAGGAATATAAGCTATGGATAGTCTGCAATATCTGCCCCGAAAAGCCCAGCTGGCGGAGAGTAGAGAACGTGTAGTCCCAATGCAGGCGGTCAAATGCTTTTTCCGCATCTAGTGTGATCGCAAGCATTGGGAGGTTACGTAATTCGGGATAATTAAACAAGTCTACAATCCGTCTAGTATTATCAGACACTAGCCGGCCGGTCACAAACCCTGTTTGGTCGGGATGGATCAGGGAGGGGGGGAGTCGAGCTACTTAATCTGTTAGCAATAAGTTTGGCAAAGATTTTTATGTCTGAGTTAAGCAGCGAGATAGGGCGGAAATTCTGAGGCACATCAGGGACTTTGCCAGGTTTCGGGATAGTGACTATGAGAGCTTCCAACATATCCGGGGGGAAAAGATGACCATCCTGTACTAACTGAAACATGTCAAGCATGTAAGGAGCAAAACTACCTTGGAAGTGGCGGAAGTACTAATTAGAGAGTCCATCAGGACCTGGGGACTTACCCATCTGGAGAGATCCGATAACCTTATTACTTTCAACAAGGGAGAATGGAGCATTAAGGGACGCAGTTGTGTCTAAAAGAGAGCAGGGAGAGACGCTTGAGTGAGGAAGCTCTCCACCGAGGTAGAGTAATCACCAGGGAGAGGGACAGTCTCTTTCAAGTTGTAAAGCGACTGATAATACAATTTAAATTGGTTGGCGATTTCCCGGGGATCTGTCAATTTTGCTTTATTCCCGGGGTGCACCAGATGGGGGATTTTTGATTTTGACTGCTGGGATTTTAGTTGTTGAGCTAAGAGTCTGCCAGCTTTGTTGCTCTGAGAATAGTATTTAGAACGAAGCCGTAGGAGGGACTTGTGGTAGTTTTGGAGGAGTAAGCTGCTAAGCTTCTTTCGTGCTTCCCTAAGCTCGGTGGAGCATTGATAGGTTGGAGCTGACTTATTGGTTGCTTCCAATCTAGCAATGTCCTCCAATGTCTGAGTAATGTCACGTTCTCTGAGCCTCCTCACAACAGAGTTCAGTTTGATTAGAGAGCCTCGCATATACGCTTTGTGGGCCTGCCATAAGATAAATTTATCAGAAATGGAACCATTGTTGAACTGGAAGTATTCAGTCAACTGTGCAGAAAGCTCAGATACATGCTTTGGGTTGTTAAAGAGAAATGTATTCCTCCAGATAGGGGGCCTAGTGGACTGAAACTGCTCCTCTAAGACAATAGTAATCGGGGCATGGTCGGACGACTTAATTAGGCCAATGTCAGTGGAAAGAGTATGGAGTAAAGCTGTGTGATCCACCATGAACATGTCAATTCGTGAGTAGGACAGATGTATCGGGGAGAAAAAGGTGTAATCTCTCTCAAGGCTGTGCTGTGCTCTCCACACATCCGTGAGGCCCTCAGAGTGCAGGAAGGCAGCAACTCCCGCATCCGAGCGCCTGGCAGATGATGAGGAGTCAATTGTAGGGTGCAGGACAGAATTAGTCTCCACATACAACCACTTTCCCTTGTTTAAGCTTGTTTACATTGCGCATAAGTTTATGTAGGAAAGCTAACTGGCGTGAGTTAAATAAGACTTAAATATCCGTCTAAGATTCAGTAGGTATTGAACAGGACGGGTATAACCGTCTAGGTGAAGACAGGGCGAAAGTCCAATGCTAGATTGGAATAAACCAATACAGGTAATGGTGACAGAGGGACCTGCACCTAAACAGAACCTCCGCTAAGTCAGCGCTCGAATATAGAACACAGGAAATTCCAATGCGGTAGACAGAGCTATAGAGCTCCACAGCAGAAGTCCCTGCACGCTAGCCATCACTCTTGAGGGATCAGTCCTCCGGTATATGCGGGGTATCAGGAACAGCGGTGGTGGGATCTGCACCCACTTTGCTGGAAGACAAAGGGATCTGCCAGAGTTGAAGTAACTGCTCCCCTTCCTCCAGGGTCTTAATGGCGTGCGTTTGCCCATTTTTCCTGACGAGGATCTTTAGAGGATAACCCCATTTGTACGGGAAGTCATTATCCCTTAGGGCAGTTGTAATAGGCTGTAATGCTCTGCGCCATCGGAGGGTGACCATGGAGAGGTCAGTGAAGAGTTTAACCTTCTGGTATGGAGCAGGTAGCGCAGTCTTATTCCTCGCTGCAGCCATAATTGCCTCCTTGGTGTGAAAGAAATGTATGCGCACTAAAGTGTCGCGCGGAACATTAGGGCCCAAGTGTGGGGGTTTGGGAAGCCTGTGAGCTCTATCGATGATCATATCAGGAGTTGGAATCTGCGGCAAGAGAGCCCTTATCAGTCCCTTCAGGTATGCTTGCAGATCTTGGGAAGCCACATCTTCAGGGATACCCCTAAATTTTACATTGTTCCGTCTGGAACGATCTTCCAGGTCTGCCATTTTCCACTTGAGGGCCTCCAGCTCATCAGCCATGGCGTTATGGGCATCAATTATGGCATTTTGGGATGCAGCAAATTCACCCATTTTCACCTCCACATGTTGCACCTTGTCCTCTGTGGTTTTTAGCCTGGCAGCTAGGGGGTTAATCAGTCCTGCCATATCTGCCTGCAGGGAGGATTTCAGTGCTAGAAGCATGTTTTTGAGAGAGTCCTCAGTGACTGGTTTATCTGAGGTGGGGAGTAATTGGAAGGGATCCAGGGACCCCGTGTTATGAGGGGTGTACTCACTCAGCTGCATGTGGCCGCCGGGATTCATCGAGGTTGGCTGCGGGCGATGGAGGCTGAGCGGCTGATCTTGTTGCGCCAGAGGGCGGGCGCCATCTTGGATCCTCAGTGCGGCGTGCCGTGAAGCTCTGGCCTCCTCCGGAGTCGGTGGAAGCGATGGGGGAGTCCCATGGAGAAGGTCAGTGGTGCCCGATAAGTCCGGTGGGGAGGGAGAGCGGGTAGTGAGCGCTGGTGACATCGCGCTAATAGGGGAACCCATTGCCGCCCTGTCCGCTCCGTCGGCGCCATCTTTAGATCGACCCCAATCGAAATAACTTTCAAGATTCCCGTCTTGCATCTTCTGTAAATGCTTCCTCGTTTTCCCCATTGTGACTGCTGAGGAGTAGAGCATCTTGAAGGGTGTAAGGGCGATGTCTTTGCGGTGGATAGGATCGAGCAGGCCAAATTGCAGTCGCTGAGGTGCAGGAGCTCTTCACTCAAGCGGCCATCTCGTTCGGCAGCCTAGCCACGCCTGAGGGTTTGCCTTTAGTGCTAATCTCCTTCTTTCCTCACTTTGCAGATTAGCACCATCGCACCTATTTTATATGATAGCAGCTCCTGGGATCCTGTATAACTTTTTATTTTTTTCTCCCTAGCATGGTTCTGACTTCTTTACATTTAGTCCAATGTGCATATGGCGCTGAGGTGTTTAACTCTTTTTTTTTTACTCGCAATTGTTCCTTCATATCTAACAGAAACATATGTTAGAGTAGTACAGAAATTTTTTGTATCTTGATACTAGGGGTTCAGAGTAGGGGTTCTGGGCTGGTCGGGAAACACATGTCACTCACATGTGTAAACTACCTTTTTCTCCCCCCAGTACAAAATTCCTAATTTATCAGGAATTGTCCTACAGTTATATTCTCTGTTCTATGGTTATAACAGTTTTGATGTGTACATCCTTGTCACCTGGTCAGATATATGATGGCAGTCCGCGGTTTTATGGCTAACCCCCAATGGCTCCGTTAACACTATGCCTATCTACATTCAATGTGCACGGATGTAATAATCCGGTAAAGCGAAGTAGAATATTTCAAGTCCTTAAGAAAACTGCGGCTGACATCGTACTCCTCCAGGAGACCCATTTTTCAAATTCACATGTGCCTAACCTTAAAAACTCCCCCTTCAATATTTGGTACCATGCCACTTCTAGTAGCTCTGCAGCCAAAGGGGTCAGTGTTGGCTTCAGACGAGGCGTTCCCTTTGCACTGCAGGCGGAGGTAAAGGACCCGGATAGAAGGTACCTCCTTTTGAGAGGCGAGATAGGTCATCACGCTGTTACGAGATGCAATGTCTATGCGCCTAACATAAAACCAACTAATTGGCTAAATGATGTATTGGGTATAATTGGGGCTTTTGCTTCTGGCATCATTATAGTGGGCGGGGATCTAAACTTAGCTCTAAACCCGCTACTTGATACTTCTACTCAGAAATCGGCCATTTCTTTTCGTGCTCTTAAATCGGTTCAGACTCGCCTTAGAGGTCTTCATCTTAGTGATATCTGGAGGTCGGTGCATGGTGACAGGCGTGACTATACGTTTTATTCTAACCCCCATAAGTCATACCAGAGGCTTGATTATCTCCTTATTTCAGATAGATGTTTGCCTGAAGTAAAATCTTCCACAATACATGGTATCACGGTCTCTGACCATGCACCGGTCTTCTTTGTTCTCAATTTTCCTGATCTGTACAGTAGAGAGTGGACCTGGAGACTGAACCACACTCTCCTAGACTCAAGCACTCAGGTGGAGTCCATATCCCAGAAATTAAAGGAATACTTCAACATTAATGTAGATACCAGCACACCTAGCCCCATAGTCTGGGAGGCGCATAAGGCGGTAATTAGGGGGGATTTCATTGCGCTTGGCTCCCATATCAAAAAGAGTTGAATGGGCAAAATGTCAGACCTATTATTTCGCATTGCTATACTTGAAATGTCCCACTTGCGCTCGCTTGCACTGAGAGACCTGGATGAACTGAAGGTTCTGAGGCAGGAACATAAGGAGTTACTAAATATTAAAGCGTCTAAGGCCTACATGAGGTTTAAGCATAAACAATACGTCCATGGTAACAGAGGAGGAAAAGTTATGTCAGCCCTTATTAAAAAGCTAGATGATCAGGCCTTCATTAAACGCATGAAAGCGCAAGAGGGGACCATTACCTCTGACACTAAGCAGATTTCTAAGATATTTAGGGATTATTATCATACTTTATATAACCTTAGGCCTGAGGAGCCAATGGATGTGCGGTCGGCAAGGGCTAGAGACATAGGGAATTTTCTGCAACACTTGACCCTACCAACTGTCGATGACCCCTCCAAATTATCTTTGTTAGCTCCAGTTACTCTGGAGGAAGTTAAAAAACACTAAGTTCCACGCCGTCCGGGAAAAGCCCTGGCCCTGATGGGCTCACGGTGGCTTACTACAAGAATTTTTTTCCAGTCTTGGGTCCGCAGCTGGTTGTTTTTTTTCAACTCATTATTGAAAGGGTCCCCTTTGACTAAGCAGGCATTGGAGGCCCATATTGTTGTCTTGCCAAAGCCGGGCAAGGACTTGGAAGCTCCAACCAGCTACAGACCGATCTCTCTGCTAAACGCAGACGTAAAACTGTGGGCTAAACTTTTAGCCAACAGGCTCTCCCCTTTATTGCCGGGGATTGTTTCCCCTGAACAGTCTGGCTTTGTGGGGGGTAGGGAGTGCAGGGACAGCACCTTCCGAGTGTTGCAAGCCCAACAATTCGCTCTGAAAAATGGAAAGAAGCTCGTGTTCCTCAGTACAGATGCAGAGAAGGCATTCGACAGGGTGGACTGGAACTATATGAAGGCCACTCTGTTGAAATTTGGTCTCCCTTCTCAGTTCGTGGAGGCGGTGCTGTCCCTGTACTCTAGCCCTTCTGCTAAGGTCCAGGTTAATGGCATAATGTCACCTGCCTTTAAGATTTCTAACGGGACCCGACAGGGATGTCCGCTATCACCCACATTATTTATACTGTGCTTGGAAACGTATATCCAAGCTTTGAGACAGGATCCGGCTATTGAGGGGCTGAGGGTGGGTAGGGAGGTGCATACTGTAGCCGCGTTTGCGGACGACATGCTTCTTTTTTTGACAAAACCTGAAGAAGCATTGCCTGCCCTTTTGAAACAGCTGGAGGTTTATGGCTCTTTGTCCAACTTTAAAATTAATCTAAGTGCACAGCCTTAGGTGTTAATGTCCCCCGTTTGGCGTCGGAATCCCTTAAAAGAGATTTTCCTTTCCAATGGCACGACTCCCACATAACGTACTTAGGCATTAAAGTGATGAAGGACCCCAACCAATTATTCCATCAAAACTTCCCTCCACTACTGTCGGACATCAAACAGCAATTGGCAGATATTAAAATCCCCTTTCTGTCCTGGATAGGGAGGAAAAATCTGCTTAAAACTTATATATTGCCTAAGTTATTATACACTATGCAGGCATTACCCATACCTCTCCCCCAATCCTTCCTAGCGAGGGTCCGCAGCCTTTTCTCATCTTTTGTTTGGGGTAATTGTAGGGCAAGGTTGGCTTATAGAATTCTAGCCAAACCTATATTTAAGGGAGGTTTTGGACTTCCTGACACGGCTACTTATTATAGGGCAATTCAACTGACACTGCACTCTGAAATCAGCAGCCTTATGACAAACAAGTTGGGATGCAACATAGCCAGGCACTTGTTGGGCCCCAGTGGCTTAGCGAATCTATGGGATCCCAAATTGGCTGTGAAGGGTGGCAATGGCCGGGGCAACCTTGATCCCCTCAGAGGAGTCTTAGCTGTATGGTCCAAGATGTCTACACTTATTCGTCCTTCTCCTTGCTTGTCACCATTCACACCCATATGTAGTATTCCATATTTAGTGGAGAAAAGTTTTCAGGATGATCTGGGTCTATGGGCGGCATTAGGCACAGGGGCAATAGGAGACATACTGCAACAGTGGACGGTCCCTCTCATCCTCAGCCTCCAGTCGAGGTGTCCACACATATCATGGTCTCCCCTGCACTATTCACAATTTCGGAAAATATGCAACCAGTACATAGCCTGCGCACCTGACCGTCTCGATCCCTCTTGGTATGACGCAATCTTGCTTCAACAGACTAACAAGAAAGGGACCATTTCTAGGATATGCAATAAAATGCTAGATAGTGAAGATTCTACTAGGCCTCTGTTTATCTCCCAATGGGAAAAGGATTTGGGTACTACATTTGACTCTAACACAGTGGACTCTACATTTGACTCTAACACATCACGGGTATTCCAGATGTATCCGGATTTAGGAAAATGCCTACAAGCTGGTTACCAGGTGGTATAACACACCGGCCAAACTTCATGTCATGGACTCCTCCCAGTCGGATAGGTGCTGGAGGTGCAAGGAGGGCAGGGGAACTCTATTGCACATATGGTGGGACTGCCCCTTGATTTCCCCGTTCTGGGACATGATTTCTAGACACATCCAAGAGATCAGCCCTTCCTCCTCTCTACTTACCCCCATAGGGGTTCTGCTCAATTTGCCTGCGATCAATTTCGTATTAACAAAAGACTCACTGCTGCTTCATTAGTCACAGCGGCAAAACTTTTAATCCCAATATACTGCCTTACCAGCAAATCGCCGGCTCTGTCTGATTGGATTGATGAAGTACAAGAGATACGCCAAATGGAGGAACTATCTAGCTGGAGTTCCCTGGCTCCACAACAAATATTTGAGGGTTTGGACTCCATGGCTGAAGGGGCATGAAAGTCATTGCACCACTACCAGCGGAATGGGGTCTGCCCCTGCTTAGCCAAGGGACTTGGGGCAAACCGCATTGTGTCTACGCCTTTTTATTTACCTGGTTCGTGGGTATGGGACAAGATACCTTATTCCTTGCTTATGTATGCCCATACGACTAGGGAACCTTGAGTATGTTGTTTTAAAAAATAATTAAAAAGTGTATGCTTATCTGCTTAGAAGTGATTAGTTGGGGTGAAAAGCAACTGTCAATATTGCCGGAATTCCTTAGATGTCTTAGCCATCTCGTTAACCCAGTAGTATCACTAATTGGAAACCGCTGTCACTGCTGTTGGTGCTCTTATGCATGTCTATATGCTATCTCTGTACCAGATCATGGATGTACTGTTATGTTGTTTAATTTTTTCTGTTCTCAAAGTACACCTGTTTGTACGCTACTGTCATTACGATGAAAGAAAATCTAAATAAAGATTTGATAAAAAAACGAAAGATCGCTGCTGGCAGGCTGTAGATCAGCTAGTTTACCTGCACTTCCTGTGTGCGCGCGTTCACAGGAAATCTCACGTCTTGCGAGATGACGCCCCGACGCGTCCAGGAGGAATAACAGGGCCGCCGCAAAGACACAATCCTGCGTGCGGCGGTCCTGAGCTGGTTAATTACCGCAGTATTTTAGTGATCTCAGGCTTCTGTCATGAGAAGGCCTAAAGCCTATGAGGCAGTAGACATCATCGCAACCTCCTGCACGGGTCACAAACGGCACAGTGACATGTGACCTGGAGCAGGAGGTTGCGGTGATGTTATTGCGCCCACCTGGACTAGGAAGCAGCAGCTTAGGCCCTGTGACCTGAAGAAAGCAGAAACCTGTGGCTTGAATGGCAGACGGACACAGGATACAGCTCATTTACGGTTGATCTCACAAGGCTCTCAGCACTGAGATCTGTCATGCGCATGTGCTGATGTCAACTTCCTCCCAAAAGGGAAGATGCTTCTGGGAAGAGATTAACATCATAGTGGCTTACTTAGTGCAGATCTCAGCGGGGAGAACCTTGTGAGATCTGTTGCACATGCGCTGAAGAAGTCTCACCAGTGCAAGCACAAGATTTCAAGGCCAGGCTTCCGAACAATGAGGAAGCCTGACCCTGTCAATGAGACCATGATGGGAAGAGAACGGGGTGAATTGATGCTCAGAGAGACTAGGCCAACTCCCCAGTGCTCAATTAACCTAATTTGCATAGGAATAAAAGCTAAGATTTTGCTTTGCCCATATATCAGTTTGCAGCAATACAGGCTAATTTAACCCCTTAAGGACACAGCCTTATTACACCTTAGGAAACCTTACACAGCCTTATTACACCTTAGGACCAGGCCATTTTTTGCAAATCTGACCAGTGTCACTTCAAGTGCTGATAACTTTAAAACGCTTTGACTTATCCGGGCCGTTCTGAGATAGTTTTTTCGTCACATATTGTACTTCATGACACTGGTAAAATTAAGTCAAAAAATACCTAATTTAACAAAAACTTGGAAAAATTAGCAAATTTCAAAGTTTCAGTTTCTCTACTTCTGTAATACGTAGTAATACCCCTAAAAATTGTGATGACTTTACATTCCCCATATGTCTACTTCATGTTTGAATTATTTTGGGAATGATAAGCTCCCCTGATGTGCCCCTAGAGTAGAAACTCCAAAAAAGTGACCCCATTTTAGAAACTACGGGATAGGGTGGCAGTTTTGTTGGTACTAGTTTAGGGTACATATGATTTTTGGTTGCTCTATATTACACTTTTTGTGCGGCAAGGTAACAAGAAATAGCTTTTTTGGCACCGTTTTTTTTGTTATTTACAACATTCATCTGACAGGTTAGATCATGTGGTAATTTTATAGAGCAGGTTGTCACGGACGCGGCGATACCTAATATGTATATAATTTTTTTATTTATGTAAGTTTTACACAATGAATTAATTTTTAAAACAAAAAAAGTTTTAGTGTCTCCATTGTCCATCATTTTTGCGGGATGAGATTACGGTTTTATTGGCACTATTTTGGGGTGCATATGACTTTTTGATCGCTTGCTATTACACTTTTTGTGAAGTAAGATGACAAAAAATTGCTTTTTTTACACTTTTTTTTTTTTTTTCCGGTGGTCACCTGAGGGGTTAGGTCATGTGATATTTTTATAAAGCCGGTCGATACGGACGCGGCGATACCTAATATGTATACTTTTTTTTATTTATGTAAGCTTTACACAATGATTTCATTTTTGAAACAAAAAAAATCATGTTTTAGTGTTTCCATAGTCTAAGAGCCATAGTTTTTTCAGTTTTGGGGCGATTATCTTGGGTAGGGTATGATTTTTGCGGGATGAGATGACTGTTTGTTACAATTTTGGCATACATACAACTTTTTTGATCACTTTTATTACCTTTTTTGGGAAGTAAGGTGGGCAAAATTTCAATTTCATCATAGTTTTTTATTTTTATGGCGTTCACCGTTTGGGTAAAGTAACATGACTGTTTTATAGATCAGGTCGTTACGGACGCGGCGATACCAAACATGTGTAGGGAATTTAATTTTTTTCATTTTTAATCAGTGATAAATGTGTTTTTTTATTTTTTTTTTTTTACTTTATTTTCACTTTTTCTTTTTGACCCAGACCCACTTGGTTCTTGAAGATCCAGTGGGTCTGATGTCTGTATAATACAGTACATAACAATATATATTGTACTGTACTGTATTTTACACTTTGTCTGAACAGATCTATGCCTTTTAGCACAGATCTGTTCAGCACCATGGACAGCAGGACGCCTGAGAATGGAAAGGGTTAAACGGCTGACATCGCAGCACAGATGTCAGCTGTTTATACCAGGGTGCCAGCAATGTGCTGGCACCCTGGTATACCCACTAGACGCCAACGATTATTCAAGGGGAGGCGGGCGGGGGATCGCGATCCCGCCTGCCGCCCGCACCATCGCAACCCTCCCACCGGGCAAAAATCACTCCGGGGGGGGGGGGGGGGGGGGTACAGATATATTTCAGGAATACTAAAGTTTCTGATCTCCGGGGATCAGAAACTGCAGAAATCGCAGCAAACCGCAGGTCTGAATTGACCTGCGGTTTGCCGTGATCGCCGACATGGGGGGGTCATGGGACCCCCCCGCGCATTTAGCCTAGGTGCCTGCTCAATGATTTGAGCAGGCACCGGGTTCCGATCACTGTCAGCCGCACGGCAGTGATCGGAAATACACAGGGTGTACATGTACGCCCTGTGTCCTTAAGTACCAGGGCACAAGGGCGTACCTGTACGCTCTATGTCCTTAAGGGATTAAATGGAATCCAGAAATTGACATAGGTTATCATTATCACACTAGGTGGAGGGGCCTTAGTCCTGGTACCCCCACCGTTTCAGGTAGCTACAGCTCTCCGCTCTGGTGAGTGCAGCCAGCTCCTGGCAGCTCACCATACACAGCACTATACATTGTACAGTGGCTGTATTTGGTATAACAGCTCAGCCCCTTTGACTTGAATGGAGCAGAGCTATAACTAGGCCATCTGATATATATATATATGTACAGTTGCAAGAAAAAGTATGTGAACCCTTTGGAATGATATGGATTTCTGCAGAAATTGGTTTCAAAATGTGATCTGATCTTCATCTAAGTCACAACCATAGACAATCACAGTCTGCTTAAACTAATAACACACAAATAATTAAGGCTACTTTCACACTAGCGTTCGGGTGTCCGCTCGTGAGCTCCGTTTGAAGGGGCTCACGAGCGGACCCGAACGCAGCCGTCCAGCCCTGATGCAGTCTGAATGGAGTGCATCAGTCTGGCGGCGTTCAGCCTCCGCTCCGCTCGCCTCCGCACGGAGAGGCGGACAGCTGAACGCTGCTTGCCGTGCGGATCCGTCCAGACTTACAATGTAAGTCAATGGGGACGGATCCGTTTGAAGATGCCACAATGTGGCTCAATCTTCAAGCGGATCCGTCCCCCATTGACTTTACATTGAAAGTCTGGACGGATCCGTCCGAGGCTATTTTCACACTTAGCTTTTTTTAAGCTAATATAATGCAGACGGATCCGTTCTGAACGGAGCCTCAGTCTGCATTATTATGAGCGGATCCGTTCAGAACGGATCCGCCCGAACGCTAGTGTGAAAGTAGCCTAAATGTTACCATGTTTTTATTGAACACACCATGTAAACATTCACAGTGCAGGTGGAAAAAGTATGTGAACCCTTGGATTTAATAACTGGTTGAACCTCCTTTGGCAGCAATAACTTCAACCAAACGTTTCCTGTAGTTGCAGATCAGATGTGCACAACGGTCAGGAGTAATTCTTGACCATTCCTCTTTACAGAACTGTTTCAGTTCAGCAATATTCTTGGGATGTCTGGTGTGAATCACTTTCTTGAGGTCATGCCACAGCATCTCAATCGGGTTGAGGTCAGGACTCTGACTGGGCCACTCCAGAAGGTGTATTTTCTTCTGTTTAGGCGATTCTGTTGTTGATTTACTTCTATGCTTTGAGTCGTTGTCCTGTTGAGATTCAGCTCAAAACTTTGGTTTCATCTGTCCACAAAATATTTTGCCAGTACTGCTGTGGAACATCCAGGTATTCTGGTGCAAACTGTAAACATGCAGCAATGGTTTTTTTGGACAGCAGTGGCATCCTCTGTGGTATCCACCCATGAAATCCATTCTTGTTTAGTGTTTTACGTATCATAGATTCGCTAACAGGGATGTTAGTATATGCCAGAGACTTTTGTAAGTCTTTAGCTGACACTCTAGGATTCTTCTTCACCTCATTGAGCAGTCTGCTCTGTGCTCTTGCAGTCATCTTTACAGGACGGCCACTCCTAGGGAGAGTAGCAGCAGTGCTGAACTTTCTCCATGTATACACAATTTGTCTTACCGTGGACTGTTGAACAGCAAGGCTTTTGGAAATACTTTTAAAACCCTTTCCAGCTTTATGGAAGTCAACAATTTTTAATTGTAGGTCTTCTGAGAGCTCTTTTGTGCGAGGCATCATTCACATCAGGCAATGCTTCTTGTGAAAAGAAAACCCAGAACTGGTGTGTGTTTTTTATAGGGCAGCTGTAACCAACACCTCCAATCTCATCTCATTGATTAGACTCCAGTTGGCTGACACCTCAATCCAATTAGCTCTTGGAGATGTCATTAGTCTAGGGGTTCACATACTTTTTCCACCTGCACTGTGAACATTTACATTGTGTGTTCAATAAAAACATGGTAACATTTAATTCTTTGTGAGTTAGTTTAAGCAGACTGTGATTGTCTATTGTTGTAACTTAGATGAAGATCAGATCACATTTTATGACCAATTTGTGCAGAAATCCATATCATTCCAAAGGGTTCACATACTTTTTATTGCAACTGTGTGTGTGTATACATATATATATACATATATACACACACACAGACCAAAAGTTTGGACACACCTTTTCATTCAAAGAGTTTTCTTTATTTTCATGACTATGACAATTGTAGATTCACACTGAAGGCATCAAAACTATGAATTAACACATGTGGAATTATATACATAACAAAAAAGTGTGAAACAACTGAAAATATGTCATATTCTAGGTTCTTCAAAGTAGCCACCTTTTGCTTTGATTACTGCTTTGCACACTCTTGGCATTCTCTTGTTGAGCTTCAAGAGGTAGTCACCTGAAATGGTTTTCACTTCACAGGTGTGCCCTGTCAGGTTTAATAAGTGGGATTTCCTGCCTTATAAATGGGGTTGGGACCATCAGTTGCCTTGTGGAGAAGTCAGGTGGATACACAGCTGATAGTCCTACTGAATAGACTGTTAGAATTTGTATTATGGCAAGAAAAAAGCAGCTAAGTAAAGAAAAACGAGTGGCTTTCATTACTTTAAGAAATGAAGGACAGTCAGTCCGAAAAATTGGGAAAACTTTGAAAGTGTCCCCAAGTGCAGTCACAAAAACCATCAAGCGCTACAAAGAAACTGGCTCACATGCGGACCGCCCCAGGAAAGGAAGACCAAGAGTCACCTCTGCTGCGGAGGATAAGTTCATCCGAGTCACCAGCCTCAGAAATCGCAGGTTAACAGCAGCTCAGATTAGAGACCAGGTCAATGCCACACAGAGTTCTAGCAGCAGACACATCTCTAGAACAACTGTTAAGAGGGGATTGTGTGAATCAGGTCTTCATGGTAGAATATCTGCTAGGAAACCACTGCTAAGGACAGGCAACAAGCAGAAGAGACTTGTTTGGGCTAAAGAATACAAGGAATGGACATTAGACCAGTGGAAATCTGTGCTTTGGTCTGATGAGTCCAAATTTGAGATCTTTGGTTCCAACCACCGTGTCTTTGTGTGACGCAGAAAAGGTGAACGGATGAACTCTACATGCCTGGTTCCCACTGTGAAGCATGGAGGAGATGGTGTGGGGGTGCTTTGCTGGTGACACTGTTAGAGATTTATTCCAAATTGAAGGCATACTGAACCAGCATGGCTACCACAGCATCTTGCAGCGGCATGCTATTCCATCCGGTTTGCGTTTAGTTGGACCATCATTTATTTTTCAACAGGACAATGACCCCAAACACACCTCCAGGCTGTGTAAGGGCTATTTGACCATAAAGGAGAGTGATAGGGTGCTGCGCCAGATGACCTGGCCTCCACAGTCTCCGGACCTGAACCCAATCGAGATGGTTTGGGGTGAACTGGACCGCAGAGTGAAGGCAAAAGGGCTAACAAGTGCTAAGCATCTCTGGGAACTCCTTCAAGACTGTTGGAAGACCATTTCAGGTGACTACCTCTTTAATCTCATCAAGAGAATGCCAAGAGTCTGCAAAGCAGTAATCAAAGCAAAAGGTGGCTACTTTGAAGGACCTAGAATATGACATATTTTCAGTTGTTTCACACTTTTTTGTTATGTATATAATTCCACATGTGTTAATTCATAGTTTTGATGCCTTCAGTGTGAATCTACAATTTTCATAGTCATGAAAATAAAGAAAACTCTTTGAATGAGAAGGTGTGTCCAAACTTTTGATCTGTACTGTATATATTGTAAGGGATCGCCTCTTATTTGGGGGTCATTCTCACAGATACATTATCTGTGAGAATGACCCCCAAATAAGAGACGATCCCTTACAATATATATATATATATATATATATATATATATATATATAGTGACATCACTGGCTTAGGAAGAGACTGCAGCTCTCACAGACCGCCCGCCTTTTAACAGCTGATTGGCAGGGGTCCTGGGTGTTGCAAGTTCATCAATATAAATTGTCACCTCCTGCAAGTTCTATTAAAGGGCTTCTGTCACCCCCCAAACACCAATTTTCAGTTTTTGACTTAATATATTTGCTAATGTCTACAGATTCGATATATACCCCTCTTACCTCAGGCTGTGGTGTAATTTCAGTAAAAATCGGACTTTAGTTATATGTAAATCTCTTTACTACCAGCAACCGGATAAGGCTACTTTCATATCAGCGTTTTTTGAGTATCCGTCATGGATCTGCAAAACCACTTCCGTTACCATAATACAACCGCATGCATCCGTCATGAACGGATCCAGCTGTATTATGTGTTCTATAGCAATGGCGGATCTATCATGAACACCATTTAAATTTAATGGGGGACGGATCCGTTTTCTATTGTGTCAGAGAAAACGGATCCGCCACCATTGACTTACATTGTGTGTTAGGACGGATGCGTCTTGCTCCGCACCACACGCGGACAGAAAAACGCTGCTTGAAGCGTTATTCTGTCCGCGATGGGAGCTCAACCAAACGGAACGGAATGCATTCTAGTGCATTCTGTTTCATTCAGTTTTGTCCCTATTCACAATGGGGACAAAACTGAAGCGTTTTCTTCCGCTATTGAGATCCTATGACTGATCTCAATAGCGGAATTGAAAACGCTAATGTGAAAGTAGCCTTATCTAGAGGATCGACCTGTAGCTAAGTATAGATGATTACATACCTGATAAATACTGTGCCAACACACCAGACTTCCCTGCAGTGCATAGTTTTCCCAGCCAAAACGGCAATGACATTTGAGCAACATGTGATGTTACCACTGCAGCCAATCACTGGCTTTAGAGGTGCACTGAAGCGTACAGTTATTGGCTGCAGTAGTCATGCTTTATCGACGTGATGTCACCTTCACAGTTAGGAGAACCAGAGAGGAATCTGGCCGGTAAGTATCTATTCTTTATTATAGGTCAATCTTCTGAAAGCAACTCCATTCTAGTCATGTCAGCAGTGATCTGTCTAGATTGGAGTTGCACCTGGCAGTTTCTCCCTTCAGCAGCTCCATTCTATGCTACTCAGCACTCTATTCTAGTCATCTAACTAGTGAACTAGTCCACTGTCTCGTGGAGTTGCTGTAGGGAATATATACCAGGAGCGACTCCAATCTACACACAACTATATAATCACTGCAATTCTCCGACACCTACCACAGCATGCTGGACACCACATGACTTACTGTTTGTAAATCATTTGACCGCTTCCCTGACTATTGGGGATTTGACCAAAACTGATATGGCTGCGACTTTGCTGCTTATTAATGCGCATGTGCTAGGAGAGTGACCTGAGTGGTGCACAGCGGCAAACTCTAATGTGTCATATGAAGAGACGTCATCATTCTCTTAGGCTGGTTTCACACAAACAAGTTCAATACGTTGAACTCGTAGAGTGCGTCTGCGAGAGCTCCCATCCTGACCTAGAGTTCTGGAATGTATTATATAACACTGACATAATGCTGTCACTGTTATTCAATACATTCCAGAACTCTAAGGCCTCTTGCACAGGGCCCTGTGTCCTCCGTGGCCATATTGTGGCCTGCAATACACGGGACACTGGCCGTGTGCATTCTGCATCACAGATGCGGACCCATTCACTTGAATGGGTCCACAAATCTGGAGATACGCAACGGAAGCACTACGGAGTGCTTTTGTGGGGTTCCGTTCCGCCAAAAGATAGAACTTGTCCTATCTTTTTGCAGAACGGACGGATGCGATTCGCATGCAGCTGACCTACGGTCGGTGCCCATGCATTGCAGACCGCAATTTGCAGCACTGGTAGCACACGTTCGTGTGCAAGAGGCCTAAGAGTTACCTAGCAGCATAAATCAATATAATGCTATGCTAAAAGATCGGCTGGTGTCCTCCCGGGACACCTGCTGATCAACTGTTTGGAGGCCAGTGATGTCACTGTATATCAGTCACAAGGCCTAGTTTCAGTTCAGTCCCATTCAAGTGAAAGGAGATAAGCTGCAATACCAAGCATCGCTGCTGTCTAATGTATGGCGCTGTGCTTGGTAAACTATAAAGAGACCGCAGTGCTCATCAGAGCTCTTGTGAGCACCGTGGCCTCTTCAAACAGCTGATCAGCAAGGGTGTCAGGAGTCGGATCCCCACTGATCTGATACTGATGACCTATCCTGAGGATACACACAACCAATAGAGATATATGGATCCACAGAATATCACAAAAGATACAAGTACAAAATTTAACAAATAGTTGAATAATTTATTAACAGGTTTTATTATTGACATGATTAGCACAACACAAAACATAAAAACACAAATAAAATGTAATAATAGGACTGGTAGTGCATGATTAATGGACAATATAAGTAAAGTTCAAGTGCAACAAAGGCCAGTGATCAGTACATCTAAATATGCTGATAGGATTGGTAAGGTTATAGACAGAAGCAAGGCCTGATCTGAATTTTACTAATACAAGAATAGATAACCTGAATCTACAGTACACAATGAACATACAAGGGCCAAGTCCAAAGATCAAAATTGAAAGTAAAAATACAAACATATACCGTCACGGTCCCTCAGGTGACTGATGTCAGGAAATCAAGGAGATTGGCTGAGCATGGAGGAATCTAACAGCCTCCTTGATTCAGTGTTGATAAGGTTAATGACCACTTCCCTTTTTTCAGCTGTTGCTCAGTGGTCATCACTTCTACCCTTTATAGTCTGATCCCACCCTTCTGACTATGTGGTAGATAGCTTCATTTGGGTTTGGCTGAGCAGGTGTGAGTTTGTCTCTGGTGTTCCTGCTCGTCCGTCTCTACAGAAGTTAAGTGTCGCGTTTGGTTGTGTTTGTTGTATTCCCTGTTGTTTGTATCTGGGCCTGAGACAGAGACTTCCATTCATCCATCTGGGGAGGAATGGGTTGTCTCTGGTCCTAACCTTTTCCAGGGCCTAATAGGGATATAAAGGCCAAGGTATCCTGCACATGAATATTCCTACCTTCAGGGTCTATTGATATTGATAGATAGTTAGGGCCCAGATTAGGGTTGTCTAGAAGGGTAACCTGTTTCTTCCTTAGTTTCCAGTCCACTCCCTGACACGCGTTTCCCGGTCTGCTTCCTCAAGGGGTAGTGACTGGAATGGTGGTGGTACAGAATTTATATAGGACAGAAATTTGGTGTAATCTGACAATGTGGTCAGTTATCCAATAGACTCAAATGTGAATCAAATAATAATAAGATACTTGCTGCGCACACATGTGTGCCAGGCTCAGACTCACCTGTATGATGACTATCAATGAGCGCCGCTCACTACATGGCGCTTGGGTCTGCAATCATGACGCCGGGCCGCGATCACGAGTTCCGTGATCCGTAGGATGAGAGCCGTGCACACTAAGTGCGCAGCCCACGTCATCACGGAACAAGGGCCACATCACCGCCATGGCGCATGCGCAGAAGCCCTAGCAGACCTGGCTATGGTACATGTTTTATAAGGGAAATGCCAACCGAGCCACATTGTTAAATAACATATCTATATGTAAAATGACTTTATATCCAAGGACTGACAATCGTAACCAAGTTGATTAAAATATAAAACATAATTATACCAAATGTATATAGAAATAAAAAGACATGATTAAATCAGCTGCCAACTTGTGATAAAAATGTAAAAAAAAAATATACCAAAATTCGTAATTGATACTATGGTTGATATGTGGTGAAAAAGTCATGGGTGAATATGAGTACTGAATATCATTTACTAAATGATTGTAAAAAATATAAAAAGGGTGAAAAAGAAGAAAAATTGTGCAAAGATGTGATAATGAGAAAAAATGTGAAAGTGAGGGCAATCCTAAAGTGCAGAAAATGTGTGAACAGGCGCTAATGATATATGAGGAGACCATACCACTTATCCACACTCACGTATGCGTGAGTGTGCGACAGCGGAGGATGCAATGAACACAAAGTGCAAGGAGGCACTTGGTTAATACAGAAACAGTCAGGATTATTTGAAAAACTCCCAGCTTATAACATAATGTGTAGACCTGTAGAGACAAATAAACAAAGAGTTAATATACGCCCTACATATGAACCAGATCCAACAACCAGACTATTATATATGAATAAAAAAAAATAAATAATGATTAAGAAACAAAATATATTACTTCAAGAATAACGCAAATAGAATTTTGTCATTGAGACCATATGGTGTTTGGGTTTTTAGTTTCACTATCCACTTACTTTCTACTTGTTCCAAATGTCGAAACAAGTCACCTCCTCTTGAACCAAGACATACTTTTTCAATCCCACAGAATTTTAGGTCTTGCCACGGATTATTGTGTTTGTAGCGGAAATGTCTCGCTATCGGTTTGAGTTTTGCAATTTTGTCCCTATCCCGATCGTCAATCCTAGATGCTGCTCGTATATCTTTTTGATGTTCTTGAATACGGACACGTAACTCATGTGTGGTCATGCCAACATATATCAGTCCAAAAGGGCAAGTAGCATAATAGATGACCCCTGAAGTACTACAATAGATCATCCATATCAAATTCCCAGGTAAACCTTTTAACTGAACAAAACAAGAAGCAGGTTGGAAAGACAAACAAATATAGCCTTTAAAGTGTAACTCTCCTTTAAAAACACTTTCTACGGGGGGCGTGGCCAAAAACCAAGATGGCCAGACGCAGCTAAAGGGAGCTCCGTAGCTACATTTCGGGACAAATCCTGCAGATCTCAACACCATTTAACAGGTCCCAGTCTCCTAAACAAGCCCTACTAGCAGAACCTGACAGAGCGCACGCTCAAGCTGTGCTGCACCGGGAGCCCTGAAGAAGAAGAAGCGCGATCCACCTGCGCAGCTGAACGGAGCAACACAGGAGCGCTCCAGAGCTGGTAAGAAGCGAGGGGGAGCATAGGAAGGCAGTGGGTGAAGCAAAGTCAGCGAAGAAATAAGAACCGGCCACCACTACAGGCACCTCTGTTTTCCTACCAGTCAGCCATCTTGGCGGCACCGGCAGGACGCTGTGGAGGCAAGAAATCCCCGTACTGCAGGCACTTATATCAGCAGAGGGTACATAAACACTCTTCCATACAACTGTGCACACTTTTCAATAGCATTGCAGACTGCCAGATTACTGAGACAGCTCACCGTACTGCATACTGAATGCCAAAACAAATCCAAAAGGGACAAATATATTTCCACTGGTTAATAGAACGACTGTACGAAGTAATACAGTGCTTCACCGATCCTGCATCTCATATTGCAAGTCCGCAGATACTCTGATATAACAATGGAGCCGCAAAAATCACAGAGCGCTGCCGAGAAATTGTATGAATTTGCCAGACAACCTGACGAAGGATCGCGATCACCATTGCCGCAGAGAAATGTTCACACTAGGGCCAGTACAGCATCGGATTCAACAACGCCTGCAGTGTCCACTGAGGAGGACCATGAAGAACCCATGCTCATATAAGTAACCGCCCAAGTCTTGAAGGCCATAACAGTGTGTAAGACATCTCTCACAGGGAAACTAGATGAAGTTAAAATTGACCTAGGGCTACTACGCCAAGACCTGCATAACCTGTTTCCAGTTTTTAATTACTCTACTTCTATAAGGGTCCATTCACACGTCCGTTGTTTCTTTCCTGATCTGTTCCGTTTTTTGCGGAACAGATCTGGTCCAGTTCTGTACCAATTTATTTTCAATGGGTCCATAAAAAAATTTAAAAAAATCGGACAGCACAATGTCCGATTTTTTTTCAGGACCCATTGAAAATGAATGGGTACAGAACTGCTCCAGATCTGTTCCGCAAAAAACGGAACAGATCAGGAAAGAAACAACGGACGTGTGAATGGACCCTAATACATAGTAATACCTCCAAAAATAGTTATTACTTTACATTCCCCATATGTCTACTTCATGTTTGGATCATTTTGGGAACGATATTTTTTTTGGGGGATGTTACAAGGCTTAGAAGTTTAGAAGCAATCTTGAAATTTTTCAGAAATTTTCAAAATCCTAATTTTTAGGGACCAGTTCAGGTCTGAAGTCACTTTGCGAGGCTTACATAATAGAAACCACCCAAAAATGACCCCATTCTATAAAACTACACCCCTCAAGATATTCAAAACTGATTTTACAAACTTTGTTAACCCTTTAGGTGTTCCACAAAAATTAATGGAAAATAGAGATACAATTTAGAAATTTCACTTTTTTGGCAGATTTTCCATTTTAACAATTTTTTTCCAGTTACAAAGCAAGGGTTAACAGCCAAAACAAACTTAATATTTATATCCATGATTGTGTAGTTTACAGAAACACCCCATATGTGGTCGTAAACCACTGTACGGGGACACGGCAGGGCGCAGAAGGAAAGGAATCCCATACGGTTTTTGGAAGGCAGGTTTTGCTGGACTGTTTTTTTTTTTTTTACACCATGTCCCATTTGAAGCCCCCCTGATGCACCCCTAGAGTAAAAACCATAAATGTGACCCCATCTAAGAAATTACACCTCTTAAGGTATTCAAAACAGATTTTACAAATGTCGTTAACCCTTTAGGTGTTCCACAAGAGTTATTGGCGAATGGAGATGAAATTTCAGAATTTAAATTTTTGGGCAAATTTTCCATTTTAATCCATTTTTCCCAGTAAGAAAAAAAAAAAAAAAAAAAGGGTTAACAGCCAAACAAAACTCTATATTTATGGCCCTGATTCTGTAGTTTACAGAAACACCCCATATATGGTCGTAAACCGCTGTAAGGGCACACGGCAGGGCGCAGAAGGAAAGGAATGCCATACGGTTTTTGGAAGGCAGATTTTGCTGGACTGTTTTTATTTGACACCATGTCCCATTTGAAGCCCCCAATATGCACCCCTAGAGTAGAAACTCCAAAAAAGTGACCCCATTTTAGAAACTACGGGATAGGGTGGCAGTTTTGTTGGTACTAGTTTAGGGTACATATGATTTTTGGTTGCTCTATATTACACTTTTTGTGAGGCAAGGTAACAAGAAATAGCTGTTTTGGCACCGTTTTTATTTTTTGTTATTTACAACATTCATCTGACAGGTTAGATCATGTGATATTTTTATAGACCAGGTTGTCACGGATGTGGCGATACCTAATATGTATGCTTTTTATTTATTTATTTATTTATGTAAGTTTTACACAATGATTTCTTTTTTTTAAAACAATTTTTTTTTTCAGTTTTTGGGCTATTACCTTGGGCTATGGTATGATTTTTGCGGGATGAGATGACTGTTTTATTGGCCCTATTTTACTATGCTTGCTATTACACTTTATGTGAAGTAAGGTGACAAAAAATTGTTTATTTAGCACAGTTTTTATTTTTTACGGTGTTCACCTGAGGGGTTAGGTCATGTGATATTTTTATAGAGCCGGGCGATACCTAATATGTATCCTTTTTTTTTTATTTATGTAAGTTTTACACAATAATATAGTTTTGAAACAAACAAGAAAAATCATGTTTTAGTGTCTCCATATTCTGAGAGCCATAGTTTTTTTCAGTTTTTGGGTGATTATCTTAAGTAGGGTCTCATTTTTTGCGGGATGAGATGACTGTTTGATTGGCACCATTTTGGGGTGCATATGACTTATTGATCTCTTGCTAATACACTTTTTGTGAAGTAAGGTGACAAAAAAAGGTTTATTTAGCACAGTTTTTATTTTTTATGGTGTTCATCTGAGGGGTTAGGTCATGTGATATTTTTATAGAGCCGGTCTTTATGAACACGGCGATACCAAATATGTATACTTTTTTTTTATTTATGTACGTTTTACACAATAACCACTTTTTTTTAAACCAAAAAAATGTGGTTTTAATGTCTCCATATTCTGAGCCATAGTTTTAAAAATTTTTGGGCGATTGTCTCAGGTAGGGGCTCATTTTTTGGTACTATTTTGGTGGGCAAATGCCTTTTTGATCGCTTGCTGTTGTACTTTTTGTGATGTAAGGTGACAAAAAAAAATGGTTTATTTAGCAGTTTTTTTATTTAATTTTTTACGGTGTTCATCGGAGGGGTTAGGTCATGTGATATGTTTAAAGAGCCGGTCGATACGCGTCGATACCTAATATGTATACTTTTTTCCCCCCTATTTTTTTAACGTTATTTTGGGAAAATTATGTTTTTGTTTATTTTTACTTAAAACTTTAAATTTTTCAGGGGAAAAACTTTATTTTTTCAACTTTTTTTCACTTAATTTTTTGTCCCACTTTGGGACTTGAACTTTTGGGGGTCTAATCCTTTACAAGGCATTCCAATACTTCTGTATTGGAATGCATTGGCTGTATGAGTAATACTGTATTACTCATACAGCTTCCGGCCTGTGAGATCCAGGGGGCTGGATCTCACAGGCTCGTCACCAGAAGGCAGCGCGATGCCTTCCTTAAAAATCGCCATGCCTTCCATGCCATCGGGTCCCCCCCACAGCCCCATGGGGACCCGATAGCACCACCGCCGCCGCAACTTAGAAAAGCTGCAAACCGCGGTTTGCGGCGATCGCCAACACAAGGGGGTCACGGCCCCCCCCCCCCCACACACACATTTAGCCGAGGTGCCTGCTCAATGATTTGAGCAGGCACCTTAATCCGATCACCACCCGCCGGGCGGCGTTGATCGGAACAACACATGATGTACCGATACGTCATGGCTCCCTAAGGGGTTAACAGTGAGCTCCACCGTGTCAGCCCCTTTAACATTGACCACCCCTTTAACAGTGACTTTTATAGTCGCCGTACCTTTAACAGTGACCTCCACAGTATCCGCCCCATTAGCAGTGACTTCCACAGTGCTCTCCCCTTTAACAGTGACCTCCGCAGTGCCCGCCCCTTTAACAGTGACCTCCACAGTGCCCGCCCCTTTAACATTGACCGCCCCTTTAACAGTGAACTCCACAACGGCCGTCCGTTTAATAGTGGCCCCATCCCCCTATTCAAGTAGCAGTGTAGTTATGCTGTCATATGACTGATTATGTAAGGACCTGCGAACTGCTAAAACCTGTGATCAGTTGTTATGGCAACCTGGAGCTTCTATTAGCTAGTAAGAGACATGTGACTGTGTAAATGGCAGTTCGAATTTAAGTGAAAGGCTTGCTGGCTTCTGTTGGCTAATGCAGGTAATTTTTGGGTAATATCTCAGGAATGGTAAATTCTAGAGAGCTGAAAACCTTCCCGGACACCTGATGTACCTGTGTGCCAAATTTGGTGAAGATCGGTCCAGTCCTTTGGTCACACATAAAGAACGTCCAGACAAACAGAAACTCACATATATATATATTGTAAGGGATCGCGTCTTATTCGGGGATCATTCTCACAATGATCTTCATAACCACTGGGTTTCAGGTCCAAACAGTGCAATTTATTTTACACTCTTCATACACAACATGGCATAAAACAAAGGCCTGCCCATCTGGGCTTTACCTAAACATAATAAACATCGCATCCCTAACTCGGCTATACGATAGCGTTCCCACATGGAACCAGGTGCGGCTTACCCCAGACATACAGTGCACCAGCCCTCAGGCTGTAACAAATGCTGTACCTTTGGAGGGGGTTGTGGTCTAGCAGTCCTCCTGACTGACCTTTCAATGCTTGATCCCGGGTATTGCTGAGTCCCCCAAAGTCCAGGCTATTGCATAGCCTCGTGGCCCCTCAGCCTTGCCTAGCTGAGACCACACTGACAGAGCCTCACCAGGCCTCTGTCTGCACACTCTCCAGAGTGAGACACACCCAAGATCCAGTAGCAGGATTAAATAGGATCCCTGGACATGAGCATGCCCTAAGTCCCGGACTGAAACCTTGGGAAACAACACTTCAATGTTCACATTGCCACTATATATATATATATATATATATATATATATATATATACACAGTACAGACCAAAAGTTTGGACACACCTTCTCATTCAAAGAGTTTTCTTTATTTTCATGACTATGAAAATTGTAGATTCACACTGAAGGCATCAAAACTATGAATTAACACATATGGAATTATATACATAACAAAAAAGTGTGAAACAACTGAAAATATGTCATATTCTAGGTGTCATGGATGGTGTAACAGAAAACAAGAAGTTACAAATAAGGATCCGACTGGCTTGATCCGAAACTAAGGAACAAAAGGGTTTAAGCCCTGAAACTCTCCCTGTCTTCTCAGCCCATGCAAAAATCTCTATGATAGAAAATTGCATGCCCTCGTGCCTCGACTGCATGACACCTGAACACCTTATAATAGTGAGGGGACACGACCACCGGCTCCCTACACTTAATACGGAGGGAGTCAGGGTCACCTAGGATCAAGCAAACAGGAAAACACAAATCAATGAACAGACTTATCTGTAGAAGGATCAGTTGTAGCATCCAGCATGTACACACTCCAGGAAGTTGTATAAACCGCAAAGTGATGCAGTATGGGAAGAGATTTAAAGGGATGCAATCAGTGCAACTACATGACAGCTGAGAGAGGCTACCGAGATGACAAAACGAAAGCAAAACAAAAGAACCTCAAGCAGGAGGTTCTGAAGAACGTCTGTCAGAGCTTCTCAGATGTCTGGTGGTGACAGTACCCCTCCTAATACGAGTGGACTCCGGACACTCAGAGCCCACCTTCTCAGGACGGGACCTATGGAAAGCCCTGATGAGACGAGTGGCCTTAATGTCAGTCACTGCGACCCACATCCTCTCCTCAGGACCATAACCCTCCCAATGAACGAGGTTCTGGAGAGAACCGCGGACAACACGAGAATCCACAATCCTAGAGACCTGAAATTCAAGATTACCATCAACCACAATCGGAGGAGGAGGTAAAGACGAGGGTACAATGGGTTGGACATAAGGTTTTAATAAGGACTTAAGAAAAACATTATGGATCTTCAAAGTCTGAGGAAGATCAAGACGGTAGGCAACAGGATTGATGACAGAGAAGATTTTGTAAGGCCCAATAAACTTAGGACCCAACTTCCAGGAGGGAACCTTCAATTTGATATTCTTAGTAGACAACCACACCAGATCACCAACATTCAGGTCCGGACCAGGCACACGTCTCTTATCCGCCACACGCTTATATCTTCACTACCCCCGGAGAACGTATCCGGGAGCGAGATCTTAGGCTCAGAACAAACTCCATGAACGCAAGCTGAACCGGTCACCTGAAACTGAGATACAGTTTTACGGAGATCTGCTACCTCCAATGAAAGACCCTGCATGTGTTCAGTCCAAAGTGAAACCGGATCCATGCTTGAGACGGTTTTGGCGGTTTATAATGTCACGGATGGTGTAACAGAAAACAAGAAGTTACAAATAAGGATCCGACTGGCTTGATTTGAAACTAAGGAACAAAAGGATGACCCCTATTTAAGCCCTGAAACTCTCCCTGTCTTCTCAGCCCATGCAAAAATCTCTATGATAGAAAATTGCATGCCCTCGTGCCTCGACTGTATGACACCTGAACACCCTATAGTAGTGAGGGGACACGACCACCGGCTCCCTACACTTAATACGGAGGGAGTCAGGGTCACCTAGGATCAAGCAAACAGGAAAACACAAATCAATGAACAGACTTATCTGTAGAAGGATCAGTTGTAGCATCCAGCATGTACACACTCCAGGAAGTTGTATAAACCGCAAAGTGATGCAGAATGGGAAGGGATTTAAAGGGATGCAATCAGTGCAACTACATGACAGCTGAGAGAGGCTAACGAGATGACAAAATGAAAGCAAAACAAAAGAACCTCAAGAAGGAGGTTCTGAAGAACGTCTGTCAGAGCTTCTCAGATGTCTGGTGGTGACACTAGGTTCTTCAAAGTAGCCACCTTTTGCTTTTATTACTGCTTTGCACACTCTTGGCATTCTCTTGATGAGCTTCAAGAGGTAGTCACCTGAAATGGTCTTCCAACAGTCTTGAAGGAGTTCCCAGAGATGCTTAGCACTTATTGGCCCTTTTGCCTTCACTCTGCGGTCCAGCTCACCCCAAACCAACTCGATTGGGTTCAGGTCCGGTGTTGAGGAAGGGTTGAGACGTATGCATATATATCCATGCATGCCTGCAAACACGTGCGGGCATGTATGGTATATATGTGCATACATTAACCACAGCATCATGGGACGATGTGCGCAGATGTGCCCAGCATCTGCGCACGTCTGCCCATGGTGGCCCCTGTGGGAAATATGTGCCTCCTTTAGACCGTGCCCCTTATAATATATATATCACCTTTCACCTCATCAGACCAAAGCACAGATTTCCACTGGTCTAATGTCCATTCCTTGTGTTCTTTAGCTCGAACAAGTCTCTTCTGCTTGTTTCCTGTCCTTAGCAGTGGTTTCCTAGCAGATATTCTACCATGAAGGCCTGATTCACACAGTCTCCTCTTAACAGTTGTTCTAGAGATGTGTCTGCTGCTAGAACTCTGTGTGGCATTGACCTGGTCTCTAAACTGAGCTGCTGTTAACCTGTGATTTCTGAGGCTGGTGACTCGGATGAACTTATCCTCCGCAGCAGAGGTGACTCTTGGTCTTCCTTTCCTGGGGCGGTCCGCATGTGAGCCAGTTTCTTTGTAGCGCTTGATGGTTTTTGTGACTGCACTTGGGGACACTTTCAAAGTTTTCCCAATTTTTCAGACTGACTGACCTTAATTTCTTAAAGTAATGATGGCCACTCATTTTTCTTTACTTAGCTGCTTTTTTCTAGCCATAATACAAATTCTAACAGTCTATTCAGTAGGACTATCAGCTGTATATCCACCTGACTTCTCCACAAGGCAACTGATGGTCCCAACCCCATTTATAAAGGCAAGAAATCCCACTTATTAAACCTGACAGGCACACCTGTAAAGTGAAAACCATTTCAGGTGACTACCTCTTGAAGCTCATCAAGAGAATGCCAAGAGTGTGCAAAGCAGTAATCAAACAAAAGGTGGCTACGTTGAAGAACCTAGAATATGACATATTTCAGTTGTTTCAGTTTTTTTGTTATGTATATAATTCCACATGTGTTTATTCAGAGTTTTGATGCCTTCAGTGTGAATCTACAATTTTCATAGTCATGAAAATAAAGAAAACTCTTTGAATGAGAAGGTGTGTCCAAACTTTTGGTCTGTACTGTATATATATATATATATATATATATATATATACACAGGGAGTGCAGAATTATTAGGCAAGTTGTACAAACCGGATTCCAAAAAAGTTGGGACACTATACAAATCGTGAATAAACACTGAATGCAATGATGTGGAGGTGCCAACTTCTAATATTTTATTCAGAATGGAACATAAATCACGGAACAAAAGTTTAAACTGAGAAAATTTACCATTTTAAGGGAAAAATATGTTGAATCAGAATTTCATGGTGTCAACAAATCCCCAAAAAGTTGGGACAAGGCCATTTTCACCACTGTGTGGCATCTCCCCTTCTTACAACACTCAACAGACGTCTGGGGACCGAGGAGACCAGTTTCTCAAGTATAGAAATAGGAATGCTCTCCCATTCTTGTCTAATACAGGCCTCTAACTGTTCAATCGTCTTGGGCCTTCTTTGTTGCACCTTCCTCTTTATGATGCGCCAAATGTTCTCTATAGGTGAAAGATCTGGACTGCAGACTGGCCATTTCAGTACCCGGATCCTTCTCCTACGCAGCCATGATGTTGTGATTGATGCAGAATGTGGTCTGGCATTATCTTGTTGAAAAATGAAGGGTCTTCCCTGAAAGAGATGACGTCTGGATGGGAGCATATGTTGTTCTAGAACCTGAATATATTTTTCTGCATTGATGGTGCCTTTCCAGACATGCAAGCTGCCCATGCCACACGCACTCATGCAACCCCATACCATCAGAGATGCAGGCTTCTGAACTGAGCGTTGATAACAACTTGGGTTGTCCTTGTCCTCTTTGGTCCGGATGACATGGCGTCCCAGATTTCCAAAAAGAACTTTGAATCGTGACTCGTCTGACCACAGAACAGTCTTCTATTTTGCCACACTCCATTTTAAATGATCCCTGGCCCAGTGAAAACGCCTGAGCTTGTGGATCTTGCTTAGAAATGGCTTCTTCTTTGCACTGTAGAGTTTCAGCTGGCAACGGCGGATGGCACGGTGGATTGTGTTCACTGACAATGGTTTCTGGAAGTATTCCTGAGCCTATTCTGTGATTTCCTTTACAGTAGCATTCCTGTTTGTGGTGCAGTGTCGTTTAAGGGCCCGGAGATCACGGGCATCCAGTATGGTTTTACGGCCTTAACCCTTACGCACAGAGATTGTTCCAGATTCTCTGAATCTTCGGATGATGTTATGCACAGTTGATGATGATAGATGCAAAGACTTTGCAATTTTTCGCTGGGTAACACCTTTCTGATATTGCTCCACTATCTTTCTGCGTAACATTGTGGGAATTGGTGATCCTCTACCCATCTTGGCTTCTGAGAGACGCTGCCACTCTGAGAAGCTCTTTTGATACCCAATCATGTTGCCAATTGACCTATTTAGTGTTAATTGGTCTTCCAGCTCTTCGTTATGCTCAAATTTACTTTTTACAGCCTCTTATTGCTACTTGTCCCAACTTTTTTGGGATTTGTTGATACCGTGAAAATTTGAATCAACGTATTTTTCCTTTAAAATTATACATTTACTCGGATTAAACGTTTGATCTGTCATCTACGTTCTATTACAAATAAAATATTGACATTTGCCATCTCCACATCATTGTATTCAGTTTTTTTTCACAATTTGTTTAGTGTCCCAACTTTTTTGGAATCCGGTTTGTATTTTTGAGGATTAATTTTATTATTGAACAACAGCCATGTTCTCAATGAACCCAAAAAACTCAATATCAAAGCTGAATATTTTTGGAAGTAGTTTTTAGTTTGTTTTTAGTTTTAGCTATTTTAGGGGGATATCTGTGTGTGCAGGTGACTATTACTGTACATAATTATTAGGCAACTTAACAAAAAACAAATATATACCCATTTCAATTATTTATTTTTACCAGTGAAACCAATATAACATCTCAACATTCACAAATATACATTTCTGACATTCAAAAACAAAACAAAAACAAATCAGTGACCAATATAGCCACCTTTCTTTGCAAGGACACTCAAAAGCCTGCCATCCATGGATTCTGTCAGTGTTTTGATCTGTTCACCATCAACATTGCATGCAGCAGCAACCACAGCCTCCCAGACACTGTTCAGAGAGGTGTACTGTTTTCCCTCCTTGTAAATCTCACATTTGATGATGGACCACAGGTTCTCAATGGGGTCAGATCAGGTGAACAAGGAGGCCATGTCATTAGATTTTCTTCTTTTATACCCTTTCTTGCCAGCCACGCTGTGGAGTACTTGGACGTGTGTGATGGAGCATTGTCCTGCATGAAAATCATGTTTTTCTTGAAGGATGCAGACTTCTTCCTGTACCACTGTGTAATGACCGGTGTCACGCACAGGGAGGAAAACAGGGAAAGCCCTGCCTAAGGGAGAGGGAAAGGTGGTGACCCCTAACTCACCTTGCGGCTGGCACCTGACTGCCCTGACGTCCCTAGACGGGTTCCTCACCCGTGCGGCGATCACGTGCCTAAACCCTGGCTTTCCCTGAAATGAGCCCTAGATAGTGAACAGGCCGGTGGGATCGCTAGTCCTCACCACTGCACTAAGAGGGAAACACCAGGGAGAGGACAGACAAACACAAACACCCAGGTGGACGACAACAACTGTCCACAAAGGTCCAACAGGGATCTGGAGGGTAGCGTTCTGAATCAACAGTCAGAGAACGCAGCAACACAGCTCCAGTGGGTCAGGATAGATGTCCAGGCAGGAAGCTCTATCTCTGGCAACCAGAGAAGTGTGAGAGAGAAATATAAGGAGGTTTGGGAGTGCTGGACAAGGAACAGCTGAGGAGAAGGAGCTACGGATCCCTGAGTGAGCCAAAAGGGTTTGCAAAGCAAACCCAGAAAGCTACCATAAGGAAAACAGCCCTATCTTAAATAGAGCGTGCAGCCAACCGCTGCGACTTCCTGACCCCGGGTATAACGGAGTCAGGCGTGGTTCTCGATACCCTCGTGACACACTGCTTGAATCAGGTGTCTTCCAGAAACTGGCAGTAGGACTGGGAGTTGAGCTTGACTCCATCCTCAACCCGAAAAGGCCCCACAAGCTCATCTTTGATGATTCCAGCCCAAACCAGTACTCCACCTCCACCTTGCTGGCGTCTGAGTCGGACTGACGCTCTCTGCCCTTTACCAATCCAGGCACGGGCCCATCCATCTGGCCCATCAAGACTCACTCTCATTTCATCAGTCCATAAAACCTTAGAAAAATCAGTCTTGAGATATTTCTTGGCCCAGTCTTGACATTTCAGCTTGTGTGTCTTGTTCAGTGGTGGTCGTCTTTCAGCCTTTCTTACCTTGGCCATGTCTCTGAGTATTGCACACCTTGTGCTTTTGGGCACTCCAGTGATGTTGCAGCTCTGAAATATGGCCAAACTGGTGGCAAGTGGCATCTTTGCAGCTGCACGCTTGACTTTTCTCAGTTCATGGGCAGTTATTTTGCACCTTGGTTTTTCCACAAGCTTCTTGAATGAAACGCTTGATTGTTCGATGATCACGCTTCAGAAGCTTTGCAATTTTAAGAGTGCTGCATCCCTCTGCAAGATATCTCACTATTTTTGACTTTTCTGAGCCTCTCAAGTCCTTCTTTTGACCCATTTTGCCAAAGGAAAGGAAGTTGCCTAATAATTATGCACACCTGATATAGGGTGTTGATGTCATTAGACCACACCCCTTCTCATTACAGAGATGCACATCACCTAATATGCTTAATTGGTAGTAGGCTTTCGAGCCTATACAGCTTGGAGTAAGACAACATGCATAAAGAGGATGATGTGGTCAAAATACTCATTTGCCTAATAATTCTGCACTCCCTGTAGAATAAGGAGGTAGTGTGGGAGAGCAGAATGAGGAGGTCTAGATCAGGGATGCCTGGGCATTTCAAGGGAATTCAGAAATCGGCTCTTGTTCGATCCCTTAGAATCCAAACTATTTGATAATATTCCAAAGTAGGGCTGCAACGATTAATCGATAATAATCGATAACTGGAATCGTTGTCGACGAATCCAGTTATCGAATAATCGCCGATTCGTTGCTATGCGGGCGGTTTACTTTAAGTCACTGCATCTTTATTTTACCTTACAATCGTGACGCTCCAGTAACAACTAACAGGCAGAGCGGAGGGCGGCGTAACGTCACTTACTCATGTGATGCTCCTGCTCCGCCTCCTTCATTCATAAAGTGGGCGGAGAAGTGCGTCACGTGAGTAAGTGACGTTACGCCGCCCTTCGCTCTGCCTGTTGTTACTGGAGCGCCACGATTGTAAGGTAAAATAAAGATACAGTGAGTGATTAGTCTGCTGTGAGCAGCAGGGCCGGGGCTGTTATGGGGAGGGGGAAATCTGTCTATGGCACTGCTATGGAGAGGGGGAAATCTGTCTATGACACTGCTATGGGGAGGGGGGATCTGTGCACTGTTATGGGGATAACAGTGCACAGATCCCTTTCCCCATAACAGTGCACATATCCCCTTCCCCATAACAGCGCCACCCACAGATCCCCCTCTCCATAACAGCGCCACCCACAGATCCCCCTCTCCATAACAGCGCCACCCACAGATCCCCCTCTCCATAACAGCGCCACCCACAGATCCTCCCCATAATAGTGTCGTGTTTTGTAATTTTGTTGTTTTTCCCGATTAATCGAAGAGATTATTCAAATAATCGTTAGCTGCAGCCCTATTCCAAAGATAGATGTGTAGGTAGTGAAGGTAAACAAGAAGACCTCCCTACCATTTGAAGACCCAGCTGCGGGACCCAATAGAACGGAAAGCAGACAGCCTCCTTCGTAAATCATGGGAAGCTGCTATGTACAGCATGAAGACCAACATTACTGCAACGTCAGTGGCGCAGTCAATGTACTTGTGGTTAAACAAGCTCGAGGGTCAATTAAAAAATAAAACTCAGAGGGAGGAAATAATAGATTCCTTACCCCTACTCAGATCAGCCACAACGTTCCTAGCTGATGCGTAGGCTGAGACAGTTAGCTTTATCGCCAAGGATGCAGCACTCTCAAATACCGCTAGAAAGGCTTTATGGATGAAGTCATGGTCAGGTGACAAGGCCTCAAAAATGAAGCTCTGTTCCATGGCTTTTTCCAGGGAGTATGTCTTTGGGCCAGTATTGGACAGAATCCTGGAAAAAGCGACGGATAAGAAAAAAGGGTTTCCCGAAGAAAAACCTCAGGAGGAAAAAATGTTCCTTTCATCCCTATGGCGGTAGAGACAAATTCTATAGGGGAAAAAGAAAAAATGAGGAGGTGGAGCTACCCAAAGGGTGGTCGAGGTCGGGAGTTCCTCCTTAATGCCCAAAATAAAACCAGCGACAAACAATGACGCAAGGATTGGGGGAAGACTAAGGGAGGAAATTACTTCAAATCCCTGGGTTTTAGACATAGTGGCTAAGGGATACAGGATAGAGTTCTCCTATCTTCCCCCAAACAAATATGTAGTCATATCCCCATCATCCTTACGACTAAGATAAAGTGTCTGGGAATGGGTCCTAGAAATGTTTAATCTGGGGGAAATTACTCAAGTCCCCACCTCTCAACAGAAGAATGGTTTCTACTCCACTCTATTCTCAGTAGCCAAACCGGATAGGACAATCAGGACAATAATAAATCTAAAGGGACTAAACAAGAACATGCTATACAGGAAATTGAAGAAGGAGTCTCTAGCGTCCACAATTCCGGCCCTCCCTTTCAATATTTCTGCGGCTCCCAGGGTTTTTACCAAAATAGTCGTGGAGATGGTAGCTCATCTAAGGAGCCAAGGTATAATAATAATACCCTACTTAGACGCCTTTCTAATACTAGCGAACTCGGAGAATCACATGAAAAGCTAACTAAATTCCTTCGTAGCCTTGCTGGAAGATCTGGCATGAATTGTAAATTTGAAAAAAATCATGGCTTCTTCCCCACACAAATAAAATTTTTGGGAATTATTATGGACTCGGAAATGTAGTCCTCATTCCTTCCAGAAGAGAAAGCAGTGGGCCTAAAAGGAAATGTCAAAAGTTTCCAGGAAAGGAGATCATGCTCCATCAGAGAAGCGATGAGCATCCTAGGTATACTAACTTAATGCATAGCATTGATTGCCTGGTCTCAGTTCCACCTCAGGACCCTTTAGCTATGACTACTGAGGTGTTGGGACAGGAGACAGACATCCTTAGACAGAAAGGTCCTGATCCAACAACATGTATAGTCGTCTCTCACATGGTGGACCCAGTCGGTAAGTCTAGCAAAAGGAGTGACCTGGCAGAAGACCCCGTTTGTTCAGATTCAAACAGACGCCAGCAAAACAGGCTGGCGAGCGAACATAGAAGGAAAATTCTTTCAAGGTCAGATCTCTCGTCAAACTACAGAGAATTAGGGGCGGTATGGGAGCCACTAAAAGCTGCATCGGATCTCATAAAGGGCCATCATGTAAAAATGTTATCCGATAACGTAACAACGGTATCTTATTTGAGGCAACAAGGGGGAATGAGATAAAAACAACTAATGAAGCTGTCAGGGAAAATATTTTCACGGGCAGAAAAAAATATAAGATCAGTATCGGCAGTGCATCTAAAAGGCTCCCAGAATCAGGTGACAGATTTTCTGAGCCTCAAAACCCTGGACCAGGGCGAATGGTCACTAAATCCAGAAACATTCAGCCTGATAGAAGAAAGATGGGGCTCTCCAGTCATAGATCTGTTTGCCTCAAGGATAAACGCAAAGGTAAAGACATTTTGCTCCCTAAACCCAAGAGACAACCCTTGGGCCGTAGATGGCTTCTCCCTGACTTGGAATTGGACTCTGGCTTATGCATTCCCGTTTCAATTGATCTCAAAAGTTATCCAGAAAATTATCAACAAAAGACCAAACCTTATTCTAATAACACCATTTTGGCTAAAACTAAGCTGGTTCTTGATCCTCAAAAATCTAGCAGTGTCAGATCCGTGGGTACTTCCTCCCAGAAGAGACATCTTGACTCTAGGTCCATTGATGCACCCAAGACCAGAATTCTTCAGGCTGACAGCCTGGATCCTGAGTCGGAAATCTTAAAAAGCCAAGGGTTGTCAGAAAGGGTCTTCTCCAAGCTCAAAACCAGCAGAAAAAAAGTTACTTCTGCGATTTATCTAAAGAGCTGGAAAAGGTTCTGCTCCTGGTGGGGACAAGAAGATATAAATCAATCAGCTCCAAACATACAGAAAATTCTAGATTTTCTGCAACAGGGGTTAGATTTAGGCCTCTGTCCTTCGACCCTGAAGGTGCAGGTTGCAGCCCTAAGTGTCTTGAAGGTGCCATTTACTTTCTGGATTCTGATCATTTCTAACAGTACCTTTCTACTCAGGTGCATCTAGTAGTGGGATGCTCAGGTGCGGCTTGTATCCTAGACAAGGAGATGGTGTGAGAGAGAAGGTAAAGCAGGTCTAGATCCATACTGGAATGACACAGAAGCAAAGAGAAAGGATGCAAAAAAGATTTATTTGTCCAAACATTAGGGTGTTAAATTTATTTGCCCACTATGTTACATTTGCCCTATGAACAACTGAATTCTAATACATGTGAATACTCTCCTAGTCTCTAGATGGAAGGTGCAGCATGCTCTTTGTAAAAGAATGGACTTAGACCCATTCATCTCATTACAATTAACCTTTCTGCACAATCCTGTATTTCAACTAGGTCAGGCCCAAAGGAACTTCTATTTTTGGCACAAATAGGACATTCTATCAGTCTCGTCACTGGTTAATGTTTCCCCAAAGAAGAATGTTCACCATTGAGGAACTCAGGAAATGTTATGAGCAGTGGGTGTGGAACCACTATGTCAACCAACACGTTTGATTTTGGGCTAATCCTAAGGGCATTATCCTGGCAGTCCCTTTGTTTTTACCTTATAACCCAGAAACAGGGATCTGGTCTTTCCTGCAGGGGAGCCACAAGGTCGCTACCACTTACACTAGTCCCATTGTGGTTGACAGCTGACCCACGGTCAGAGACACTGGTGCAGAGCACCAAAGGAACAGGCCGAAGTCAGGGAAGGCAGAGAATGTGCAAATCTGTAAACCAGGTCCAAGGTCAGGGCAGGCAGCAAAGGATCAATGTGATGTTCAGGGATGGGTCTGATCAGCCAGTGGAGTACCAGAGTCAGTAAACAAGCAGAGATCAGTACAGGGAAGACAAATGGAACAGCACACCTTTTTAGGTACTCAGGCACGCTATCCCAGGACTACCAGCCATTGGCTGGAGTAGATTAGGGTGCATGCACTGGTCCTTTAAGAGCCAGGAAGCAGACAGGCAAGCGCAGATCACAAAGGCAGTGATACCGGACTATAGCAGCTGGGCCAGCAAGGTATTCAGGTGCCTTTGCCCACCCAGAGGAGCAGGCTGCTAACATAACAGGGAACAGTACCCTATGTTGGGCCAACAGTTATGTTTCCAAGACTAAATCCAAGTTCTCCCCTGGGGACTGGAATAATGCTGTGCATGAGGTCTTCTTGCATCTCGGGCATTCAATAAGGCCTCTTGCACACAACCGTATGCCCTCCAAGATATACGGTCTTTCGGCATGCTGAAAGGTCAGAATTTTCCCGCAACAGATCTTGCTGTGTAATCACAATCTGCTGCCGGCAAATAGCTAGACCTCATGGGGACAAGCGATGTCATAACAATCTCTCCTCCCCATGCTATGGAGGAGATGGCTACATGTAATATCAGTGGTCTCCTCCACTAGTGAGCAGGCGATTGCCGGGAAGGAATGCTTCCATCCCGACAATCGCCTGCAGAATTAGGCTGTGTAATATAGCCTTTAGAGCAGCTGATTTGATAATTTGGCAAAATCCACCTTACTGGACATACCTACTCTGTTACAAACCGTTAACTTCACTAAGAAAACCCTTCGATCTTCAAGGTTGACCCTTTGTATTTGTTTTACTATAGATTCAAAGATATGGGAATGAATAGTCTTATACAATGGCTAAGTGAATAAGAGATTTACTATGCAGTGATAAAAGATATATACAAATCACAAAGTAAAGAATAGCAAAAAGTAAAGAAACTGTCACTTAACCTGAAACCAGTTTTGGGGAAGCTCATTTTACTCTGTGGCCAGCGTCCACAAGATGGTAGCTGCAAGAGATAGGGTAGTCTTGTTTGGAGCTTCCCCTCTATTACATGTACAGATCTTTATAACCCCTGGTGCCCCCCCTCCCAAAATAGGTTAGAATCATCTAGTGTATTGTGCAGTATGCATGTGCTGAGCTAATCACTTAAGAATGCACATACAGTTTATATTTATCATAGTATTGTGAGAATAGCCTTTAAGTGGAAGAATCATATAATTAAATAGGTATTCCAAGTTTTTTTTTAAAAATGTGATGTGTCCCCTCCCCTCCTTTGTTGAGGCAAGGAGGAGAAACATGAACCTTGTTGAACAACTTAGGCTTCATGCAAACGACAGTGTGTCGGCAGTGCCCATGCTGCAGACTCATTCACTTGAATGGGTTCCATGATCCATATGCGACTGTCCGCATCACAAACAATTAGTGCAATGGCACGGACTTCCGATTCATGCCTCTGTGAACTGTATCTTCCGGATTGCGGACCTATTCATTCAAGTGAAAGGGTCTGCATCTGTGATACGGTGTGCACATATTGCGGACCCACTGTTTGCGTGCTGCAATACGGACATTGACCTGTGCATGAGGCCTTAGGCTGAGTTCACACTTTTCAGTTATTTGGTCAGTTATTTTCATCAGTTATTGTGAGCCAAAACCAGTGGTGAAGCCTACACAGAGATTATGTATAATGGAAAAATTTGCAGCTAATCTGTGTTTTTGACCAGCACCTGGTTTTGGCTCCCAATAACTGATGAAAATAACAGATCAAGTAACTGAAGTGTGAACTGATACAAATTGATGCTTGTTAAAAGTTGCCTACCGGGTCAGCAGCACTCTCCCCTAGTTGAATGATATGCTCCTGGCGCTTCCTGGATCACATGCCGTACATTGTACATGTGATCCTAGCCTAGTTACAAACCCGCAATGAACGTGTCAGTCATCACTGACGACACGTTCATGGCCTGCCTCCTGCCCGTGCAGTCAGGCAGCCTCGGGCGCTGACCTGCATGACGTCAGCAGTCAATGCCTCAGGCTTTAAAAGCCAGACTGCAATTTTGGATACAGGCATAAACCCTTCCAAGAAGTTAATTCTAATTTCTCCAAATGGAAATGTATACACATGGAATACAAGATATGTTTTTTTGAGATATGAAAAAATGATATTTATTGCCAAACAATACAGGGCAAGAGTGTGATTTATTGGGGTATGTTCACCTTTGCAGTTATCGGATACGGCAGGCTGTACCAGCAGAGAACAGCCTGCCAGAGTTCTCCAGACACCGGCTTTCACTGCCAGACCCCATTGACTATAACTGTTGCGTGGAATTGTTTTTGTTCGACTGAAAACCGTCACTTATGCTGGAAATCGTCAGTTTGCCTGCCGGATTCCATTATAGTAAGTAGGGTCCGGCAGTGAATGGATCTGGTGAACTCTGCCACCTGGATATAATAAACCTACCCTTTTGAACTATGTGTGCCCACTTATAGTCCGTGAGTGCCTCAAGCTATACATTTCTGTGTGTTTTTTCTGTTTACAAATGTATCCATTTGACATACAGCAAAAATAAGTTGTTAAGGCTACTTTCACACTTGCGGCAGTGTGATCCGGCGGGCAGTTCCGTCGTTGGAACTGGCCGCCGGATCTGCCGCTGACTGAAAGCATTTGTGAGACGGATCCGGATGCGGATCAGTCTCACAAATGCATTGCAAGGACGGATCCGTCTCTCTGCTTTTACATTTTTTCACATTTTTACAGGTCTGCGCACGCGCAGGCCGGAATGCCGGATCATTTCTATGGGAAAAAATGCCAGATCCGGCATTCAGGCAAGTCTTCAGTTTGCTGCGGTTTTCTCTTTTGCCTGATCAGTCAAAACGACTGAACTGAAGACATCCTGATGCATCCTGAACGGATTGCTCTCCATTCAGAATGCATGGGGATATGTCTGATCAGTTCTTTTCCGGTATAGAGCCCCTGTGACGGAACTCTATACCGGAAAAGAAAAACGCAAGTGTGAAAGTACCCTAACAGCCCCTAAGTCCCCTTGGTAGAGTCAAAAGATGGCAATTATGATCTTAGCTTTTTGTTTACCAGCACAGATGCTTCATTTTCTTTCTGGCTTTTCTTCTTTATACTCCAGTCCTCTTAGGGCTTATTCACAGAGCCTGTAAGGTGTCTCATGGATTTGTAATAAATCAGTAAAACAGTCTTCGAAGTCATGGGATTCCAGATATTGATATTGTGTTCCTAATAGATTCCTTAAGATTGGTGGTGCAAGAAGAGCAGCTTTGGCAAAAAATTTTGCAGTATTCTGTAAGAGAAACTCAAGGAGCTGGTCATCTTGCACTACTAATCTAGGGATATCTCAAGCCAAAAGAACAGGTAAGGAAGGACACTTGTCCACAGAAGAGGAAAGGTAAGAAAGGACTCTGTATATGGGCTCTTACTAGCTGTGAAATACAGATCCTATATCTGGCCATCAGCAAGGCCTTTCCTTAGGTTACTTTCACACTTGTGTTTGGTACGGATCTGTCATGGATCTGCATAAACGCTTCCATTCAGATAATACAACCGCATCCAGTGAGAATTAGAGTTCCACCTTAGCCAGGGAACAGGATGTACATATATGGCCGTACCTGTATGAGATGCTCCGATGCTAGCCTCAGGGGGGCTGCCGGGGTGAAAATAAGGGTATGTCTGGGTTCATCTCTGAATACAGACAACCCCTTAAATGCTCTAAGCCCCACTGCAACAAAGTACTTGTACGCCTTGAAGAAACCTACCTGTTTTATAGTCGACTGGTATTAGAGACCTAACTGGGTGGTGACTTGATTGGTGTTAGATTGTAGCGTGGTACCGGGGCTGACCTGTGAGTGGTCCAAACCTGTGAGTCGTTCCATCACGAATGTGGTGGCAGGAGAAAATAAAGGGGGTCCAGGATTGACTGTTTGGGTAATTCTGTACCTCCCCCTGTTTCGGTCCATCCCCGTTGGGCTTTTCTCCTGGCGGTCATAAGTCTGAATTAAGCGGGGGCGGTCGTGACAGGATCCGTTTGTGTTATCTGTAACACAGCCTAAACGCATCAGTCTTGAACACTATGGAAAGTCAATGAGGGACGGATCCGTTTTCAACTGTGCCATATTGTGTCAGTGAAAACAGATCCGTCCCCATTGACCTACATTGTTTGCCCCGCATCATCAGACGGACACGCAAGCAGTGTTTTGGTGTCCACCATCAGAGCGGAATTGAGGCAAACTGATGCATTCTGAACAGATCCTTATCCATTCAGAATGCATTAGGGCAAAACTGATCCGTTTTGGACGGCTTGTGAGAGCCCTGAACGGATCTCACAAACGGAAATCAAAACGCCAGTTTGAAAGTAGCCTTAGTCTCTTTTTCGTTTTACTTTTCCAATAAACACATTATGGGGCATTCAATCTTTGATGTCACAGCTGTGCAGGTAGGTACTTATCTAAATACCTCCCCATGCGACACCTTGATTATCTTTTGATATTTTGTGTAGAGCCATAAAAGCAATAAAAACAGAATTCTGAAAAATATAAGTAAATAAAACTCATTTAATCCAAGATAACATCATTGGTTTTACTAAATTTGGATGACAACGAACATCCTGAAAGCTTACTGACATACAATAATAAAGGGAAATCTATAAACCTAATCCTTTGGGCTGTTTCACATGAGCGAGTCCATTGCGTGATTGACATTCCATGTGTGAGCGTGAGCCTCCGTTTTGGACTTGAAGGAGCACACAGCATTATACTGATTTATAATGCTGTGTGCCTCTGCATGACCTCACTTCTACAGAATCATAGTGACAGCTTTATATCAAATAAATGTTTAAATCACTATAACGCTGTGTGCTGCGGCAATGTACTGCCTCATGAAAAATAGCCCTTTGGGTTAAGAGTAGAAATGGAGACTTGCTTGTTATAGTGAGTATTAGTGACTGATGTTTACGTTATAATCAGTGTTAAAGGGGTTATTTCACATCCCCTGTCTATATGTTCTTTGAGGGCATATGGACATTGTATGTTGGGTTAGCGAGCTCTGTTCTCTAATAGAGGATTCCCACACTGGTGGATTCAAGTCATACATGTATTACATAGATGGCCATTCTTCTAACTGGATCCATGAAATACTACAGTTGTCAGGCAAAATCAGTCGTTTTGGTGCCAGATCTGTGGTGATCAGTAGATTCCCCTTCATTTTCTTCATAGAACACAGTTAATTGTCCCTCAAGGTTTGCATGACTCTTCACGGAAATTAAATATTCAGAAGTAAGAAGACTGGGTAAATTTGAAAAATAATAGAAATCTTGATAAAACTTTTTAAAAACTCAGCATAGGCTGAAATACATCCTTTCCTGTATGTGCATTAACCTCTCCCTGACATCCACCCGTCTTTAAAGGGAACCTGTCACCTGGATTTTGGGTATAGAGCAGAGGACATGGGTTGCTAGATGGCCGCTAGCACATCTGCAATACCCAGTCCCCATAGCTCTGTGTGCTTTTATTGTGTAAAAAAAACAGATATGCAAATTAACCTGAGATGAGTCAGGGACAGGACCTCTCTCAGGTTAATTTGCATATGTATCAAATCGTTTTTTGGTTTTTTTAAATAATAAAAGCACACAGAGCTATGGGGACTGGGTATTGCGGATGTGCTAGCGGCCATCTAGCAACCCATGTCCTCAGCTCTATACACAAAATCCCGGTGACAGGTTCCCTTTAAAGATGGCGTCTGCTCCAGAGTAGAGTGAGTGCTATAGCCGCCGGGTTTCTGCTGTTTTACACAGCAGACATCTGGGCTAGGCTAATGTCTAAGACATGTTTGAAAAAATGTAGTAGCAGGCACTCTCTGATTTGGAGTCACATATTAGTTGTAGCAATGAGTACAGATGCGGTTGTTTGTGCTGTCTCACCTAGTATGAGGAAGATTTACTGTGGAATTATTCTGGATTATATAAAGCTTAATAACTAATAATAATAAATCGGAGCGCTCCAACACGAAAAGTTTACTTAATCAGAGACTTCACTACATCACTGGTCTGGCCTCTTCCCCGGTTCAACTACATCCCGGTCACGTGTGTAGGATACTAGGTGAGACAGCACAAACAACAGCACCTTCTTACCTAGGTGAAGCGCACCAACAGACTCCACGTGGGACGCCGAGGCCTTGTCGACCAAGAATCTGAAGAAGAAAACATCGAGAGGTAAGCGATTTTAGATGCCAAAGAAGCCGCGGGACACGCTGAAGGCACTAGCTACCCAAGAATATCCACCCTGCACGTAAGTTCCGTTGACAGACTCCCTCTGATACAATACTAATCAACAGGAGGGTTCTCTGTGTTTTTATTGAATACGATTTTAACTTGATACCAGCAGTATATTAAGACTTGTACTTGGGACCAGCAATATAATTTCGGATCAGCTATAACTCAAAATTTACAAGTTTGCCAGCGAAAAAATCAATAGTATTTAATGTTTACTAATGGAAGGACTATATATGCAAGATTGACTCATTTTAACAGTCACCTGGTTTTACTATCTTTTATGTCCATCTATTTATTAGTATTTGGGACTACTACCTATTGCTTATTCATCTTATTATTTTAATTGTATTATTTATTTTTGTATTACCTGTTACTCTGTGATTTATAGAAATACATCAAATTTATTGATTACCCAGTATTATCTGTACTCAATGCTACAACTAATATGTTACTCTAAATCAGAGAGTGCCTGCTACTACATTTTTTCAAACATTTTACTACTGACTGGGTGAGTCACAGCAGTTGCACCTCAAACCACTGTAGTGTCCAGTGGAGCCATCCAATAACCAAACAATGTCTAACACAGGCTATAATCTTGATCACAGACATTTAACCCCTCAGGTGCCATGGTCAAGAGACCAAGGCTATCATAGCAGTAGTTCGCATGAAGGCCTGTAGGAGGCAGAGCGACATAATGCAATTCCCAAAGTTTGCAATGTTAATTCATTGCAGTCTAAGGGACAAGTGTTCTAGACTCAATAATAGTGTAAAAAGTAAAAAAAAAAAAAAAAAAAAAAGTTAAAAAAATATTAAATATATAAAATACAAACATAAAAATTCAAATCCACCCTTTTAAAAATAAATATATATCAATTGCACTGCAGTGACCCAAAACGCCTTAAAATATAAACAGAAAAACTGTATAAAATCGTATGGCTTGACATACCCATAGACTATAATTGGGCAAACATTGTTCAAAAGTGCATACTTTTGACTCTGTCACTGTTTATATACTTTTTTTGCAGGACAGAATAGCATAGTATACTATGCTCTTCTGTCCTGCAAAAAAATATAGAATCGTATACTTTTTACATTGTAGTGAATGGGAGATCGATGTAAATGTAAGACAGTACGTATACATCCGTTAAACGTATCCATGTTTATCCGCATACTTCCTTTGATACACTTCAAATCTTTATTTTAAAAAACAAAAGGTTACACAAAAAAATGTTTTGTTAAAAAAACTGACAAACATTGAAACGTATGCACATCTGTGAAACATATACGTTTAAAAAAAAGATTAGATAACCATAAAATTGCATGTTTGTGCAAAGAAAAAAAATAATTTTTCTGTACTAAAACACAAGAAAAAGTATATAAATGTGATATCACTGTAATTGTACTGACAGAGAATGAAGGGAATCGGTCAGTTTTACTGCATAAGGAACGCTGTAAAAATGAAACTACATTTTTTTCCAATTATACTTCATTTGCCAATTGTTTCCAGCTTCCCATTAGACTGTATGCCATATAAAATGGTGCCATTAGAAAGTGCAACTAGTCTCACAAAAAAAGCCCTCATATGGCTATGTTAACTGTAGAATTAAAAACTTATGGCTCCAGAAAGGCAGGGAGTGAAAAACAAAAAGGCAAAAACTGAAAAATGCTGCATCAGGAAGGGATTAATGAAAGCAAAGTAGAAAAGAGATGAATGTATTGGGATTTGCTATATAATACAACCTAAATTCCCAAAAAGTTGGGACGCTGTGTAACATGTAAACAAATATAAACAGAAAGCAATGATAAGAAAATCTCATAGACCCATATTTTATTCACAATACAACATAGAACACGTCAGATGTTGAAAGTGAGACATTTTACCAGTTCACTAAAAAAATTTACTTATTTAGAAATTGGCATCAAAGCACCTCAAAAAGTTGGGACGGGGCAACAAATGTCAGGAAACATAAGTGCAACTTATGCAATTTGCAACTAAGTCACATGGCTGGGTATAAAAAGGGCATGTTAGAGAGGCAGAGTCTATAAGAAGCAAAGAGGTTCACCAAGCTGCGAAAAACTACGTCTAAAAACTGTAGAACAATTCCTTGACGTATAATTGTGAAGTCTTTGAATATCCCACTATCTACAGTACATACACTGAACAAAAATATAAATGCAAAACTTTTGGTTTTGCTCCCATTTTGCATGAGCTGAATTCAAAGATCTGAAACATTTTCTACATACACAAAAGACCCATTACTCTCAAATATTGTTCACAAATCTGTCTAAATCTGTGTTAGTGAGCACTTCTCTTGTCGAGATAATCCATCCCACCTCACAGGTGTGGCATATCAAGGTGCTGATTAGACAGCATCAATATTGCACAGGTGTTCCTTAGACTGCCCACAATAAAAGCCACTCTGAAATGTGGTTTGATCACACAGCACAATGCCACAACGTTTGAGGGAGCGTGCAATTAGCATGCTGACTGCAGGAATGTCTACCAGAGCTGTTGCACGTGCAATGAATGTTCATTTCTCTACCATAAGCTGTCTCCAAAGGCGTTTCAGAGAATTTGGCAGTATATCCAACCAGCCTCACAACTGCACACCATGTGTAACACCAGCCCAGGACCTCCACATCCAGCATGTTCACCTCCATGATCGTCTGAGACCAGCCTCCCGGACAGCTGCAGAAACAATCGGTTTGCATAACCAAAGAATTTTTTGCACAAACTGTCAGAAACCGTCTCAGGGAAGCTCATCTGCATGCTCGTCGTCCTCATCGGGGTCTGGACCTGACTGCAGTTTGTCACCGACTTGAGTGGGCAAATGCTCACATTCGATGGAGTCTGGCACGTTGGAGAGGTGTTCTGTTTACGAATGAGTCCCGGTTTTCACTTTCAGGGCAGATAGCGTGTGTGGGTAAGCGATTTGCTGACGTCAACGTTGTGGATCGAGTGGCCCATGGTGGCGGTGAGGTTATGGTATGGGCAGGCGTATGTTATGGACAACGAACACAGGTGCATTTTATTAATGGCATTTTGAACGCACAGAGATACCATGACGAGATCCTGAGGCCCATTGTTGTGCCATTCACCCACAAACATCACCTCATGTTGCAGCATGATAATGCACTGCCCCATATTGCAAGGATCCTTACACAATTCCTGGAAGCTGAAAACATCCCAGTTCCTGCATGGCCAGCATACTCACCGGACATGTCACCCATTGAGCATGTTTGGGAAGCTCTGGATCGGAGCAAAACTGAAAGTGTTGCGTTTATATTTTTGTTCAGCATAATATCATCAAAACATTCAGAGTATCTGGAGAAATCATGTGCACAAGGGACAAGGTCAATATTGGATGCTCGTGATCTACAGGCCCTCAGGTGGCACTGGAAAATACTGCATGGGCTCAGGAACACATCCAGAAATCAGTGTCTGAACTGTGCAATCCACATATGAAAGCTGTATCATGCAAAGAAGTCATATGTCAACACGATCCAGAGACGCCACTGTCTTCTCTGGGCCAAAGCTCATTCAAAATGGACTGAGGCAAAATGGAAAACAAAGAGGAGAGGGACCACCAGCTTGTTATCAATGCACAATTCAAATGCCTGCATCTCATAATGTATGGGGTTGCATTAGTGCCTATAGGGTGGGAAGCTTAGAAATCTGGAAAGGCATTATTGATGCTGAACAGTATATAGAGGGTTTAGAACAACATATGCTCCCATCCAGATGTCTCTTTCAAAGAAGGCCTTGCATAGCTGAGCAAGACCATGCTAAACCACATACTGCATCCATCACAGGGATGGCTTCACAGAGTAGTCTGGGTGGGGAACTGACCTGCCTGTGGTCCAGATCTTTCCCCATTAGAAAGTATTTGGTGCATCATGAAATGAAAAATCTGTCAAAGAAGACCCAGGACTGTTAAGAAACTAGAACCCTACATCAGGCAAGAATGGGACAATTTACCTTTCCCTAAACTCCAGTAATTGGTCTCCTAACTTCCCAGACTATTACAGACTATTGTTAAAAGACGAGGGGATGCTACTAGGGATGAACAACTTCTGTTTTCAAGTTCGGCTTACAATGTTCGAGTTATCTAAGAATTCCGTTATGGAGTCCACTACCACGGACCATAAGTTATGGTCCGTGGTAGCTGAATCCATAACGGAATTCTTAGATAACCCAAACCTTGTAAGCCAAACTTGAAAACAAAAGTTCGCTCAACACTAAATGCTACAAAATAGTAGACATGGCTCTGTCTCAACTTTTGAGATGCGTTTCTGCCATAAGTTCTAAAAGAGTAATTTTTTTGTGAAATCATAACATTTCGCACTTTGATTATGATATGTGTTTTTTCTCCTTCTTTTTCCCTTGTTATAACTGATGTCCACTAGGATTGTAGCTTGGAATGTCAGAGGGCTCGGGGAAAGGGTTAAAAGGCAAGCGATCATGGATGCAGCAAAGAGATATCTTCCAGCAATCATCTGCATAGTTGAAACTCATCTAACTAAAGAAACCCTGTCCCGTCTGACAACGGGATGGCAGTCTCAATCATATCACTCCACCTTTAGCGGCTCCTCCAGGGGTGTTTCGGTTCTTATTCATAATTCCATAGATTTCACCCTTATAAAATCACATATAGATGACCAGGGCAGATTTATTTTTCTACATGGCAAGCTGCATGGCCATAGTTATATTCTTGCCTTTTTCTACATACCTCCGCCATTTTCAATGTACCCACTGCTTCAGCTAATGCTTTTTTTCGAAAATAGACCAGAATGCCGCTTAATCCTGATGGGGGATTTTAATGCGGTTATGGACCCCAACAAAGATAGATTTACATTAGACGCAGAAAGGGGGAGGAACTTTTTTAATTCTCCGTTGCCTCAGTTTTGCTTAGAGGTGGGACTGGTCGACATATGGGAACATTTTTGCAGAGGAAAGAGAGTTTATTCCTGTGTTAGCAGGGGCGGCAGAGCAATGTCTAGGATCGACCTAGCACTCACCAATGAGAGCAACCTGAGTAATATCCGTAAGATGCGATATGGGGTAAGAACAGTTTCAGACCACACACCCGTTCTGGTTGAGGTTGGCAGCGTGGAGAATAAGGACATTAGGGTGCTAGGATTTAAGCTGAATCCATATTGGCTCACTATTATGGACAATCTTCAGTCGATTAAACTACTGATGTCCTCCTTTTGGGAGGTGAATCTACCCTCTGCTAACATCAACATAGTATGGGATGCCTTTAAAGCATTTCTGAGGGGGGGTTTTATAAGTGAGATTGCCGCAGTAAAGAGAACGTTTAGGAAGAAAGAGCAGGAACTGGACAAGACGGCTGCCCTTACAGCAGAGCGATATGCTAGCCAGCCTACTGAATACAATAGGGAAGAGATGCAGAAGGCTAGTTGTGCCCTGGGGAAATATGTAATAGAGAAGGCAAACCATAGGGTATTCTTTAAGGGGCTCAATTATTTCATCGAGTCTGGATGCCCGGGTAGGCTTTTAGCTAGAATAATTTCACAACAGGAAAAAAAAAAATAATCTATTACTTCGATCCACAACGTAGAGGGGGAAACTATAGCAGATTTGGGGGGAATTGGGAATACCTTTTTACAGTACTTTGCTCAGATATATAGATCCTCCCCAGGTCTGTCATCTGAACTGGCGATGCGGTTCCTGGAGAGAATTCCACTTCCTACTTTAAATGAAGCTCAAAAGGAATATTTGGAGGAGGGGCTGTCCCTCACGGAGCTGCAGGAGGCCCTTGGATCCATCTCGGGGAACTCATCGCCAGGATTGGATGGCCTTCCATACGAGGTCTATCGCAAGTATAGCAAGGTGATTCTCCCCAGGTTGCTACAGGTCTTTTCCCAAGCAATACAGGAAGGGCAACTACCATACTCTATGATGGAGGCCCTTATTGTTTTAATTCCAAAAAAGGATAAGGACCCGGCAGAACTGAGCTCCTATAGACCAATATCCCTATTAAACACCGATGCTAAGTTACTATCAAAAGTCCTGGCTAGGAGGCTCTCGCGGGTTATGTCCACCATTATCCACCCAGATCAAAATGGCTTCATGCCAAAAAGGGGTACCCATAACAATCTACACAGGCTATTCATGAATATTCAGTCCCCGGGGCATGGTGCCAGCTCCATCCTGTCGCTGGATGCAACTAAAGCCTTCGACAGGGTGGAGTGGATCTTTCTCTGGGAGGTCATGAAAAAAAATGGGCTTTGGTCCAAGATTCATGGGGATGGTTCAGTTGCTCTATAATTCTCCTGTTGCCAGGATCAGGATCAATGAGTTGACGACAGAGAGTTTTACCTTGGGACGGGGCACCCGTCAGGGTTGTCCCCTTTCCCCCTTTCTATTTAATATTTATATCGAACCTTTAGCTGCCATGATAAGACAGGACCCGGAGGTGGCCGGTTTTGGCATAATGGGGAAGCATGACCGAGTATCCCTTTACGCAGATGACATCCTGGTTTTTATCCATCAAACAGACACCTTTCTCCCTCGAATAATGGATCTTGTTGGTCTTTTTTCCGATCCGTCTGGACTGCAGATCAACTGGGATAAGACCGTTCTCCTCCCTATAGATGAGCTGCGAGGTGAATGGAATAACCAATTAACAATTTCTGATTCAATAAAGTATCTGGGGATAACAGTTTCTGCCAAACCTCAGGAATATTTACAACATAACCTAATTCCTTTGCTGATGAAGTTGAGAGCCAAAATTAAGATATGGCAAAAAATCCTGCCAGCAAGAGCGGACAGAATTTCATTAATAAAAATGGTAGTGCTGCCCCAGGTTCTTTATGTCCTGCGCAATTCGCCCATATGGATCCCAGACAAGTATTTTAGACTGATAGATCGTATGATCAATGATCTATTATGGGGGAGGAAGCGCGTGAGACTGAAGGCACTCTATTTTTCCATGCCCTACAATCGGGGAGGTCTTAACCTCCCCTATTTTAGGGGCTACTTTGTGGCTTCCCAACTCTGTCTTTTTAATGACTGGGAAAATAGCCCTTTTTGTAGTAGAGTGGTGAAAGATTCAGGCTTCTCGGATTTTTTCACCGTACTGGAATCTGACTATCTAGCAAATATCCCGAGCGGATACTCACTTTTTTGTAGAATGGCCATAAAGAGTTGGTGCGGAGTTAAGGCATCACTCGTCTGCACCCCATTATGGCACAACTCAAAACTTCTCATTTTAAACGACTTAAGCTGCCGCCAGTATTGGAGGATCAAAAATGTTCAGTACCTACATCAAGTAGTCAGTGGGGGACAAATTTTGTCCCTCATGGAACTAAGGGCAAATTTAGGTGAGGTGGCTTGGTATGCATATTTTCAATTGAGGTCCGCACTCTCTAGCACTCTAAATAGCCACTCTTTTATTATAGATACTCCCGCATTTTTACACAATTTAATTTGTAGGAAAACTGTTACGAGAATTAAATTATCATACTGCTATAGACACTTAATGGATAATTTCTTTTTGGATGTTCTCTCTCCAGGGCAGAGAGCTTGGTCCTCTCTCCTTGCAGAGGCGGGTCATCCAAATTGGGATAAGATAGGGGAAAGCTTAAAGCTGGTTTCACACAATTTTAACCACATTGTTGTACAATTTAATATTTTGCACAAAATTTATGTGACACCCTTATGGCTACATAGAAGAGGACTCAGGGTCTCCTCCGAATGCCCACGTTGTGGTGACTCCGAGGCAGATCACTTACATATGTTCTGGGACTGCCCAATGGTGAGCAGGTATTGGAGTTTGGTCCAAAAAAACCTGGCGTGTAAAATTAAAATTGTTGTTCCTTTGTTCCCCAGGATATGGGTCCTAGGAGACCTATCTGAGGTTAATTACCAGCCCACAAAATGCCACCTCTTGATTAAAGTGATGTTCTTGGCTAGACTACTCATTTCTAGAGCTTGGTTTTCCTCTTCCACCCCAGACTGTAATAACTGGCTGAGTTTAGTTGAGAAAGTGAAAAGCTACGAGAAGATACTTCATAAACAAAGAGGATCCTACTTAAAGTGGAGTAACTTATGGAAAGACTGGGACACAGTTAATTAATTATGATATTTTTTTTTTTTCCCCTGCAAGGTGGGAGGGTGGGTGGGTGGGGTGAGATAGGGGGATACTCCATTTGTCCGGCTCGCTCTATATGTATTGCACCGGGGAAGAATGTGAAGATATATTTGAGCACATGAGGATCTCTAGGAATGTTGAGGATGGGGGGACTTTCCGGCATTAAAACAAAGGTTGTAACTTTTGTTTATTCAGAAGGCTATATACATCTGCTTACAAGGCTCCGGATCCTGCCATCCTCCTCAGCTAGAGTCCTCCATTTGATTTTTAAAATATTTACACAATTATGGATATTTCTATGCAATTATTGTCAATCACGTCCATAGACTAGATTTGACGGACTGATGGACTATAAATTATTAGCTATGTATTTTGGTTATTAATTTTGTATTAAAACAATAAAATTTATAATAAAAAAAAAAAAAAAAAAAAGAATGGGACAATTTACCTTTCCCTAAACTCCAGTAATTGGTCTCCTAACTTAGACTATTACAGACTATTGTTAAAAGACGAGGGGATGCTACTAGGGATGAACAACTTCTGTTTTCAAGTTCGGCTTACAATGTTCGAGTTATCTAAGAATTCCGTTATGGAGTCCACTACCACGGACCATAAGTTATGGTCCGTGGTAGCTGAATCCATAACGAAATTCTTAGATAACCCAAACCTTGTAAGCCAAACTTGAAAACAAAAGTTCGCTCAACACTAAATGCTACAAAATAGTAGACATGGCTCTGTCTCAACTTTTGAGATGCGTTTCTGCCATAAGTTCTAAAAGAGTAATTTTTTTGTGAAATCATAACATTTCGCACTTTGATTATGATATGTGTTCTATGATCTATTATAAATAAAATATGGGTCTATGAGATTTACGCATCATTGTATTCTGTTTTTAATTACATTTATTTACATTTTACACAGCGGCCCAACTTTTTTCACATTTCAGGTTGTACTTTGGAAACCTCCCCTTCCATGCTGACTGCTGGATCTGTTAGCCTGTGTAAATCTGAACAAAACTCAGACTTTGTAGTTTGGTTATGAATGGACTTTTAAATGTCTAGTTGGTCTGAATGACTTGAGTTGTCAGCATGTAAAGGAAGCCTATACATTATTAGAAGGAATGAAATTCATGTGGATTAAGAAATTAAACCTCACAATGTAAAACACATTTATAATATTTCATTTTACAGACAAATGTTTTTTACAAGAACTGTCCAACATTTCTCACAATCAAAACAAGAAAACAGTTTCATGTCTCTACATTTTGTGATGTCTAACTAGATCTTATTTCATATTTTTATATCAACAAATTCTGATTTATGGGCAAAAGATTTTATACAATCTGAGCACAAAAATGGCTTCTCATCCCAGGTGAGTTCGCTCATGTCTCAAAATATCTGATTTATGGATAAAACATTTCCCACATTCTGAACATGAAAATGGCTTGTATCCTGTGTGACGTCTCTGATGCTTTACAAGAGAAGACTTCTGGGTAAAACATTTTCCACATTCCAGACATGGATATGGCCTCTCCCCCGTGTGAGTTCTCTCATGTTTAACAAGGGCAGATTTCTGGGCAAAAGATCTCCCACATTCCAAACATGAGAATGGCTTCTCCCCTGTGTGAATTCTTTCATGTTCAACAAGAACTGATTTTTGGGTAAAGCTTTTCCCACATTCTGAACATGAATATGGCCGCTCATCGCTGTGAGTTCTCTTGTGTATAGATAGACTTGAGTTGTGCTTAAAAAGTTTACCACATTCAGAGCATGGAAATACTTTACCTCTGTTGAGAACTACAGTTTGATCAAATGGGTCTTTCTTCAGATGACTATGATCAGATGATGGCACTCTGGTTTGAAGAACTAGGGATATATTTGGGTTAATGGGTGGTATTCCAGATTTATCAAGGCCGACATTAAATCCTACTTCATCTTTTGGAGATAAAAGGCGATGTCTCTTCAAGTCTTTAGTGAAGCCATCTGTTGATGAAAGAAATACATTATTTTTTGCTTTTCTGCGACAGTGGATATATAACTTTCCTACCATAAGAGTTTGAAATGATCACATACTGTATAATTAATTATGGAAAATACTGTCGCCTACTGAACACAATTATTGCTAAAAACCTTGTATGTGTAATATGGAAACTGAGCTTTATCTCCAGGGTGATACTCTCACATTAGGGCTACAAAATGTCTACAACTGAAACGGGTAGAGATTTCACATAAAGTTTTATCTTTTTGATAAGCAATTCAAGAAGCTGTTTAGTTCAGTGGTTGGAATACTTGCAGGGTAGATGACGGTATTGTGTTCTCAAAAAATTTAATAATTATTCAATTAGAACATCTGTTGGTGGCAGCATCATCTTATTAAGGACATGGGTCCTGGAAGTATAGCAAACATGTATTGATGAGGTATTTTAGTGGCATCTCCGGTTTAACAATGGATTATGTATCCATTACGATTTACAGGCTTGTAAGCGACAGCTAAAAGGGGTTTTCCCAGCACCCCCACCAACCAGCTGTTTAAAGAGACCAGGCACTCCGGTGAGCACTGCACCCTCTTCCTAGGCCATGTGATGTCACATTCATTGGTCACATTGCCTAGGTGCAGCTCAGTCCCATTCAAGTGAATGGGGCAGAGCTGCGATACCAAGCACAGCCACTATCCCATGGACAACGTTGTGGCAAACAGCTGATCAGTTTGGGTTTCTGTGGGGGTTTCCACCAATCTGATATTGATGGCCTATCCTTAGAATCACGCATCAATATCAAACACTTGGAAAACCCCTATAATGCCAATTAGGGCCAGATATGGGAACATCAATTTCACTTTAATGCAAGAATTACAATATATAATTCCAACATCTTAAAGTACCAAACCTTTCTTCTTCCTTCTAGCTATATAGCTAGCACACCTGGATACCAGGTAAAAAACGAACTCTGTTAACATTGATGTAAACATCTGCTGTAGGTATTAATAATAGTCCATAGCAGCAGCCATTTTTTAAATAAAAATTAATGCCTAAATGTCACTGTTTTTGTGCACGTTACAAGTTTCTAGTGGTGTAGCCATTCCGGATGGTTAACCATAATTCATTCTTAATGTCAATTAAAGGGGTTGTGCATAAGAAAAATGTGCCATGTCTGTCCATTAGTTGCAGCTCATTTCCACTGAAGTGAATGGAGCTGAGCTGCGATACCATACACAACCTGTGGACAGATGTGGTGCTGTTTTGGAAAGAAAGCAGGAGAGTTCCTCCAATGCTGTACAATTTTGATGCATTGTAATTAGAAATTGTTGAGATCTGTTGGAAAAATGCTTTATGGTTAACATAGGACTGCCAAATGGAGTCCTACATGATAATTTTATTTTGCTCTCATTGTATTCCAGATTATCTATGTTAAGGAAACTTTTTGCAGATGTGGTGAAGCTTTAGATTTTGTTGCAATAGATCTTAACAGTTTTTTGTACACGAGATCTGCACTAAAGGTTGAGTCATATCTGAAAGTCCAGTCTATTAGTAGCACGTAAATTGTAGGTTCTAATGTCTTATTCACACGTCAGTGTTTGGTCAGTGATTTTGAGCCAAAACCAGGCAAGTCTCAAAACACTGAACAGGTGCAGCTCTTTCCCTTTGGCCGCTTTCAGACAAGCGAGTGTCAGGCTCCAGAATCGCAGCGCAGCACCCGTCCTGAACTTCCAGCACTGCCAGGGTCGCGTAGCAACATATTGATTTTTGATGCTATGTAACCCTTAGAGGTCTGGAATGTATTGTATAACACCACAGCATTGTCAGTGTTATTCAGTACATTCCAGAACTGTAAGGATTACATAGCATCATAACTCAATATAATGCTATGCGACCCCAGCAGTGCTGGAAGTTCAGGACGCATGCTGGGCTGCGAGTCCGGAGCCTGACACTTGTTCTTGTGAAAACAGCCTTAGACCTCATGTCTGTGGAAGCTCCAGTCCTAATTTTGGCCCACAATCACTGACCAAAACACTGATGTGTGAATGAGGCATAACAGTCGATAAAATCCACATGGAACACAATGTAAGGTCGTAGAATATAATAACCCTCGCATAGTGCAAAAAGATCTTTATTTTAGAATTCTGATTTATACAAAAAACTACAAAAACTGTACTTAAAGGGAATCTTTCACCCTGATTTTGGACTATTATCTGCAGATGACTTTTATTTTCCTATTGCTCCCTGCTCCCTCACTGTCAGAGCTCGACGACGCGCTGAAATACAGAGTCTGGACTGCTGTGCCATAATGGAGAGGACTCACGTGCACATGCACAGCAGTCCTGACAATGTATTTCAGAGCACTAACAGTGGGGGAACCGGGGGCAGTAGAAAATAAACAATAGTGATTTGGACTCCTTCCTTATCTGCAGGTCTACTTGTTTATTACAGCAGATAATAGTCCACAATCGTGGTGACAAATTTCCTTTAACAGATGCTCTTATGAATGATATCAAGTGTTTTAATGCCATAACATTCCCGACATTATGAACATGAGAATGGCTTTACCACATGGTGGATTTTTTGGTGTTTATTAAAAGATGATTTATGGGTAAAATGTGTCCCACACTGCAGACATGTATATGGTTTCTCCCCTGTGTGGATTCTCTGATGCTCAATCAGAACTGATTTCCGAGTAAAATGGTTCCCACATTCCGAGCATGAAAATGGCTTCTCTCTTGTGTGAATTCTCTGATGGCCAACAAGAATGGATTTGTGGGCAAATTTTTTCCCACACTCCAAACATGAAAATGGCTTCCCCAGTATATGTATTCTGTGATGCTCAACAAGAGTTGCCTTCCGAGTAAAATGTTTGCCGCATTCCAAGCATGAAAATGGCTTCTCACCCGTGTGAGTTCTCTGATGTTCAACAAGAACGTTCTTCTGGGCAAACTTTTTCCCACATTCTGAACATGAAAATGGTTTTTCCCCTGTGTGAATTTTTCTGTGTTCTTTCAGAACTGATTTCTGTGCAAAACATCTACCGCACTCTGTACATGAAAATGGCTTTTCCCCTGTGTGAATTCTCTGATGCGTCTCAAGATGATGTTTGCGTGAAAAACATCTCCCGCACTGTGGGCATGAAAATGGTTTCTCCCCGGTGTGAATTATCTGATGTCTCTCAAGATGATGTTTACGTGAAAAACATTTCCCACACTCCAAACATGAAAATCGCTTCTGGCCTGGCCGTCGATGTTCGAAACGAATGGATTTCTCAATTAAACATTTCCCACATTGTGAACATGAGTACAACTGTTCATCACTAGGAGATCCTGTGTCTTGAGAAACATCCAAGTTCTTTGTAAAATCTTTCCTGCATTCACAGCATGGGACTATCTCCCATGGCTCTCTGCTGTAAAGGGCTGTGGACATTTTAGGGGCCATGTGGTTTTCTCCAGATTTATCTTGATTAATATCAGGATCTTCTGTTTTATAATCTGGAAATAAAATAATATGTGCTTCTGGAATCCTGGCGTAGTCATCTGCTGGGAAAAAAAATACTTTTAAAATTTTATTGTGAATCTTTTTTAACATTCCTACTAAAAAGATTCCCACACAAGACATTTATTCTTGTTTACCAAAATAAAGTAGCCATTCCCTCATTGAGACAAGAAATTCATTCCTATTGTAAGAAACTGATATTTAGCAAAATTATAAACATAACATAACTGAAGACCTTGAACGTGCATAGCTATGCTAGATTCCAAATTATATGCAGAGGAGAAAAGACCACAACTATAGCTACAAATACCACTATAACTATGTAAGGTAACAAAATACAAGGCTCCTTGGTTGCTGGTTAGCCATTACTCATTTAGTGGATCCAACTGTGGCCTTGAAATTGGGATCCCCCTAATGTTTATGGTGTTCAACACGGACTATACCCCAATCAGCGATGTAGTGGAAAATGAGGTTTGTAAATGTTTGATTTCAACATGCCTAATTATTTCATCTATCGGCAGAAAAGCTTTTCTCCCTCTCCCCAATGAAATAAACGTGCATGCCTCATAGATCTAATGGTGGTCATACACATTAAATGAATGTCAGCATGGGTGTCCTGATTTTCCTCTAATGGCAGATGTCAGGGAAAGGAAGACTGGGCAGTTGGATGTCAACACACCCAAACCTTTCGTTGCCAAGGGAGATAAGCCGCCATAAGAAGTGTCTGGCAGTGGCTTTCTCCCCACTGAGAACACATGCATGACTATTTGAGCTGCTACCTGTTCACCCAACAGTTATCTAATGTGTATGGCCAATTTAAAGTTGGGGGAGATTGAGCTAAATATAAGATAGACATCCAGCGAATTTATAAATGCTTATACTGGGATCAAGAAAAATCTAAAGTGTTCCAGCAGAGTTGACCCTTATAAAACGTAACCTTTAATCTTAAAAAATAGTTAATACAAGAAACCCACCACCGTGGTTCACCAGTGTAAACTGTGAAGGAAAGATAGTGCTCAGATACAGATAAGATAAATGTGGACGTCTCCTGATGGTGGGCACTCCCTGTCCTCGAACCTTGACTGACTGCCCTTAATGCACCCTGCTGCTAACATGCAATAGAGGGGTACCCTATGATAAGACAGAATCTGTGTCACGGGTTCATAATGTCACTTGTGACAAACAGCAACCCATGTAGATGAATAAGTCAAAAAGGTGCTGGGGTGTGGATCTCACCTTCAGCACCATAAACACGCCCCTAACAGGGCGCCGAGGAGACTGATACCTCCCTCGGCTTTGTACACTAAACCCCGACGCGTTTCCCCTATTCATAGGTTCATCGGGGGGTATAAAACCAACAATGGGTGAGAAACTGTCAATACATGATGAGTGATATAAGATAGTATTCAGCCTATAGCCATCTTATAGGTATTGCCAGATAAGGCCTCCTTCACGCCCCAATAATTGGTAGAGTAGTTCTATTTCTATGTCAAGAGGAAGTAAAGACAAGCAGGGGAGCTAGGACGTGTTGGGATAGGAGATGATAATTAAAATTCAGTCCCTTGTTCAATCCAGGTTACTGTCATAGCAGCAGGATGCAATCGGGTGACTCAAGTTCTTTTCTATTCTTCTGGTTTACAGGATATTGCCTCCTCATAGATATAACAGTATTCTATGTATAATACTGGCTGATGCCAAAATTACACAGTTTTGTCCATCGTAAAGTGGATGGAACTGGTTCCTTGCAGTGCTGCTTCCATGGGACCAGTGCTTTGGTAGCCAACTCCATTCATTACACAATGGATGCGATTGTGTAGTACTGATGCTGGAGCTCCTTTGGAACAGCTGATTAGCTGGTGTGCAGGGTTTTAGACCCACTTTGACCAGATATTCATGGCCTCTCCTGAGGTAGTTGGCACAAGTGAACATGTTCCCCTGTCAGTAGATGTATAAATATTTAACGTAAAGAGAAAATAAAAATGACATAAGATGAAATTTGCAAAACCCCCCCGATTTCAGGGGAACCAGCCGACAATCTAATGTGTATAGTGGTATCCAGACTCTCTCTGATGACAGAAGTCATGGGAAACAAGGAAAGGACATGCTGGAGGTGTCTGCCAGTGACTTATTCCTCTCTCTCTATTGAGAGCACACATGTTTTTACAGGGGGTTCAGGAACAACAGCTGTCAGCCAAATGTTGTAAGGTGTTTGGCCACCTTAATACTTTGTTACAGACGGAATGGATGGTGAACCATGAAGGTTGCTGTGTGATTTAGTTTAGGGATACACTGAGATGCGAAGTCTAGAGGAGTCCTAGTCTTTATCACCAATTCCCTCTGAGAGGTCTGAGCTTACTAGAGTGTATCCTGGTTATTGTCTCCAAATTAGTCTCCTGTAACAAAAGCTAAGTGAATTTTGGAGAAATACAAAATTGTAAGGCAATTTCAGAGTGATATCTAGTACACAGGTCAGGACAAGCAGAGCACTTTCATATGCAACATAATGAGCCTGAATAAGGATGTCATTAGAACAAGTCAGTCAGAGCAGGAAAAACACAACACAAAACTAACACAAAAACTAACACTAAAGCAGGTCACTGAAAGCTAGTATAAAGAGCTGAGACAGAATATTTAGCCATAGGTAAGTGTTACACCACCAAAAAAACATCCTGTGCACTAAACCTTTAAAAGGAACATGACGTTACATATCTCTAAATTAAACCATCACTTTCTAGTTTTTGGGAATCTGGATCCTCGCAATGTAGTAGCTGAAGGACTATTCAAGTGCTGAGCTCCCCACACTATGACACTCCCTGCCACTAGCTGTGTAAAGAACTACAAGTGGCACATCACATTTACTTCCATGAGTTCCAGAAACAGCAATGGATGTGGAGGCTGCCTCATCAGGCGGGACAGGGTTCAGGGGGCTCTAATTCCAAGTGGACCTCCATCTAGATGTTTTATAGTTTAGAATATGGCTTCAGCTTTGTAACTTGTATTATTAAAAAAAAAAAATTGCTTAACAACTTGGATACCAGATTGTTTTCATTTTTGCGTTTTCATTTTTCTTCCCCATCTTCCTTGAGCCATAATTTTTTTATTTTTCTGCTCACGTATCTATATGAGGGCTTATTTTTGGCTGGACAAGTTCTATTTTCTAATGCTACCATTTAAAATGACATACAATGTAGTTGGAAGTGGGAAAAAATCCAAATGGGGTGGAAAGGGAAAAACGCAATTTCTCCACAGTTTTACGGGTTTTGTCCATACAGTGTTCCCTATGTGCCCTTCATTCTCTGGGTCAGTACGATTATAATGATACCCCATGTGTATAGTTTTTTTTTATGTCTAAATCGTGAAAAATTCAATTAAAACTTTATTCTGCCCCCCATTGTTTATCACATTTTATTTTTTTTTTTTTTTTTTTTTTTTAATTGGGAAAACTACATAACGTTTACAATAAAAAATTTATTACAATCTCTCAATTCTTAGTAACCCAAGTAATTATATGTGCGTATATTCCACTCATCTTTTCAAAATATTTAGAAAAACCCTCCCCTCCCTCCCTCCCAGTTTGTGGTGCGTCAAAGTAGGACCCCTTATAAATAAAACAACTTGATCTCAGCTAACCAGACCTCCATCCACCCCATATCCTGGTCCATTGGTATTCATTTTCCCTCCGTCTATATAAAATTTTTCGTAGTTCTTTACCTTATCGATTAAATTTATCCATGTGTTTTTATTTGGAGTGGATCGGGCAAACCAGGTGCGGCTGATCAAAACTCTAGCCAACATGAATACTCTACTCAAGAAAATCTTTTGATAACTATGAATTTTTAATTTGGAGAGATCATTGAGAATAAATACTTGTGGTTCAAAAGGGATTAGAATTTTTAATTTACACATAATATAGTTATTGATACCGTTCCAGTAGTTTATAAGTTCTGGACAGGTCCATATCATATGGAGAAAGTCTGCTCCTACAGTGTCACATTTGGGACAATTGGACGTGTCTCTTAACCCACATTTGTTCATCCACAGTGGAGTAATATATAATCTGTGGCAGATATAAAATTGTATCAGGACATGGTTAAAGTTCTGGGATAGTGAAGATAGATTCCCAAAAATATTATCCCACCCTTCTATTTGTACATTCGGACAGTCCGCCTCCCACGCTTTTTGTCCTGGAGAGTGTATATCACTAAACCGTGCTTTAATTAATAACTTATATATATTTGAGATTTTTATTCTAGAATGTGTACCTCCTACCCAATCATTCAGAAAGGAAACATTATCTATATCCAACAGCCGCTTATCATCCAAGCTGGATAACACAGAACGCAATTGGAAATACCTAAACCATGAAAGATTTTTTAAATTTTGTGTCATTTCCATATAGGATTTAATTTCTCTATCTTTAGCTACCTGTGAAATATATAAAATTTTATTCTTCTGCCAAAATGTGTCAGCTGCAATTTCATCCAGCCTTTTTAAATACAAATTGTGCCAAAGAGGCGTAAATGTAAGTGAACCCTTAACTTTCAACCATGTCCTAGTTGTAGCCCACACCTTAAGGAGTAGTTTTATAGTCTCTCTATAGCCTTGCTCATAACTCTTCAATAGGCCAGATTCCAACAAGGAAAAAATATTATTGTGGGCATGACTAGTTACCAACTTCCCCAGAAGTGCGCTATGCTCTGATTCATAGCACCTCAAGAGCTGGGCTGCAATAAAATATCCCTTAAAGTAGGGGAGATTTAAACCCCCACACTCCACTGATCTATACAAATACTCCAACTTAAGTCGAACTCGCTTTCTTCCCCATATTAAATCATTAATTAGACTCTCTATAAGTTTAAAATGTTTGTCTTGTATCCAAATAGGTGTATTCCTGAGCACATAGAGCAATTGTGGTAATATCACCATTTTAACTAGTGAAACTCGATCAGCTCTAGATAGGGGAAGTTTCAGCCAAATTCCTATTTTAGCTCTAATCTTTACCATGATGGGAATCAAATTAAGTTCTACAAAATTTTCGACCCGAGGCGATATCGTCAAACCCAAATATTGGAAGGTATCAACAATATCCAACTGTGTAACAGGAATCTCTTTCTGTGGTAGGGGGTCTATTGGAAGCAGACTAGTCTTGGTCCAGTTTATAAGAAGACCAGACACCTCACCAAATAATTTAACCATTTGAATAATCCTAGGGAGAGTGGTTTCCGTATGGTCTATAAAAAACAGAACATCGTCTGCATATAGTGAGATACGATCTTGTGTTCCCAGCGTACCAAATCCTTTGATCTGATCGTCCTGCCTAATGGCCATCGCAAGGGGTTCGATATATATATCAAATAGTAGGGGAGATAGTGGGCAACCCTGACGGGTGCCTCTATTTAACTCGATACTGCTACTCAAAATTCCATTAAGACTCAATTTAGCCCTTGGAGATCCATACAACAACCTAAGAGTGCGTATAAACCTCTCTCCAAAGCCCATCCTAGCAAGAACCTTCCAGAGGAAGCGCCACTCCACCCTGTCAAAGGCCTTAGAGGCATCTAATGACAGGATGGAGCGGGCGGTCCCCCCAGGGGCCTGGATATTAGAAAAGAGCCGGTGTAGATTATAATGTGTACCCTTATTTTTCATAAAACCGCTCTGATCCGGATGGACTATGGAGGAGATGACCCCAGAGAGCCTTGTAGCGAGGACCCTCGCCAAAAGTTTTACATCTGCATTAAGCAGTGAAATTGGTCTGTAAGATTCTAAATCTAGAGGGTCCTTGCCTTTTTTTGGAATTAATATCACTGTAGCCTCCATCATTGAATCCGGCAACCTCCCATCCTCCACTGATTCAGCAAAGACCTCCAGTAATCTAGGAAAAATACAGTCCCCATATTTGCTATAAAATTCATATGGAAGCCCGTCTGAACCAGGAGTAGAATTGGGTGAACATAATTTAATAGCTCCCTCAAGTTCCTTAATTGAGACCTCCAGTTCTAATGCTTTCTTTTGGTTCTCACTAATAGTTGAAAAGTTGATCCTATCTAGGTAAAGATCTATCTTATCGTCTGTAATATTAGAATCAGCCTTATACATATCAAGAAAATAATCAAAAAAGGCCTTCTCCACCGGACCCTGACCAATAGCTATTCTACCATCCCTCACTCGAACCCTCTCTATATGTTTTTTAGGTTGTTGATTGGAGATTACTCTGGAGAGTAGCCTACCGGGTCGCCCAGACTCTGTAAAATATTTTTGCCCTTTAAAGAAAAGATTCTGTTGAGCTTTATCCAGTAAAAAATTAGCATATATTTGTGTAGCTTTTTGCATATTTTCCCTATTTTTCTCCGTCTTATTTATATGAAAGGATTCTGTCGCTGTGATCACATGTTTCTCTAGATTCTTCTGTTTTTTCCCATATTCTCTTCTAAGATTCGTGATATTACTAACCATCAATCCCCTCATGTAGGCCTTAAAGGTATCCCATACCACTTGAATTTTTGCCGAGCCGTCGTTGATATCCCAGAATCGGCCTATTTCATTTCGAATTATTTCATGTGTCTTTATGACTGATAGCCAGTAGGGGTTTAATCTAAAGGGAGGTTTTGATATATATCTAACCTGAGAGAAACATAGTTCAAGTACTAACGGGGAGTGATCGGATATTGACCTTGTTTCATATTTCATTCGTTTTATCAATTTCATATATTTGCTATTTATCAGTACTAGGTCAATTCTAGACAATGATTTACCTGCTTTACTAGAACATGAAAAAACCCTTTTCCCCTGTCCCAGATATTCCCAAGCGTCCTCAAATCCAGCCTCCAGGCAGAATCGTGCGAGGGGGGACCCCTGAACCGTACTGTCCCCCTTAGCACTCATAGAGACCCTATCACGTAAAGGATCGATGACACAATTAAAATCCCCAATAATCAATGTTGGACATTCTGGCCATTTATCCATGAATACTAGAAGAGAATTAAGAACCAGCAGAGAAAATGGCGGAGGAATATAGACAAAGGCCAAAATACATAACTCTCCCCCTAACCTGCAGTATAGAAAAATAAATCTTCCCTGTTGGTCGACAGAGGATGCCTCGCAAACGAAGTCAATAAGTCTATGTATCAGCACCGTAACCCCTCTCGAGTAATTGGAGAGGGTAGAATGATACGTATGCACAGCCCATCCCCTGTCGACCACTCTAGTGGTCTCCTCAGTAAGATGGGTCTCGAGCAAACATATTATTGCTGGTAGATGGACCTGAGTCAAGTCAAAAACCGCTTGTCTCTTACCTCTCTCCCCCAAACCACGTACATTCCAGGAAAAAATTCTAATCATCGTCATCACCAGTGGTTAAATGGAAGATTAGGAGAGAGGGAAAAAGGAGAAGACAAGATGAAAAGGGAAAATAATAAACTGAAAAAAAGGGAACCACACCTACTTTGACGCACCACAACCCAACCCCCCCCCCCCACCCCTCTCCCACAGGCAACCCACCACATATTGTAGTAGATTTCTTTCCTAAGACCAACCCTCGACCCTCCCCCCAGTCAACCACCCCCCCGCCGCCATTTTGAAGCAAAGAAGACTCATTTAGGGGTGTGAGCCCCCTCTATTACTAGTTATTCCCGTCATTTCATAACCCAATTGAGTCATTGATTGTTTCGGTCAATCCAGTCCGCGGCTTCTTCTGAGGTATCAAAAAAAAAAGTTTTATCCTCAAAAATAATCCGCAGTTTGGCCGGGAATATAAGAGAATATTTAATATCCCTCTCTCTTAACTTCTTTTTAACAATCATGAATGTGCGTCTCTTTTCTTGTATTTCTTTCGAAAAGTCAGGAAAAAAGGCCAGTCTAATCCCATTATAAACAACCGGTGGGGATTCCCTCGCCCTTCTCAAGAGGACATCTCTGTCCCCTGAAGTCAGTGACTTAGCAAGAATTGTCCGAGGTTGTCTCCCTGGAATTGGTTTTCCTCCTGGGACCCGATGAGCTCTTTCAATCATGAAAAGAGGAGAAAATGATTCTTTACCAAAGTTCTCAAGAATTAATTTCTGTACGAATTCAGTTGGATTTTTTCCTTCCTCACCCTCTGGAATGCCTATTATTCTCACGTTATATCTTCGTGACCTATCTTCAAGGTCCACTACCTTTTTCTTCAGGAGATTATTTTCCACTTTAAGTATAGAAACTTCCGTATTTATTTTTTTGGATTCCTTCTGTATAAAAGTAACAGAGCTTTCAAGGGTGTTGAGTCTGACTCGCATTTTGGTCAATTCCTCTTTTATTAGTCCCACATCAACTTGAATAGATCCAAGTTGGGTTGTAACCACCTGTATCAAATCTCCGTTCTGTTTAACCGCTAGGAGTATTTCTTCCAGCGGGGACGAATTGTCATCAGGGATAACTTCCCCCATTATTCCATCCTCCTCCTCAGGGTAACTAGCGCCTTTTTGTATTTCTCGCTCAGTTACCTCCAATTCATAATTCTTTTTTTCAGAGAATTCCTTTTGTCCGCCCCTCGTATTGACCCTTGGGGATTTCAGAAACTGGTCAAGTTTTGTTGGTTCAGCCGTTCTAGACCCCTGTTTCTGACCTGATAGATCGGTCGAACGCCTTGGGGCTTTTGGGCCCATATCTTATTCCTCCTTTTTTTTTTTTTTTTGTAAATTTTTTTCTTTAAATATTTTTTTCTTGGATATTTATTTGATTTTTGATTTATTTTTTTTTTTTTCCCTTATTCCGCCTCCTTACTCTCCTGTACTCTCCTATACTCTCCTTACTCTCCTTCTTTCTCTTTTTCTTTTTTTTTATTTTTTCTGTTCCTTTTCTTTTGCTTTTTTTTCCTTTTTTTCTTTTTTTCCTTATCCCCCCTTTTTTTTTTTTTTCAGTGCCTTCTTCTTAGTTCTTGTTTTTTTTTTTTTTTTTAAACCCTTTTTTTTTTTCGCTCCTCCCTATTTTTTTTTTTTTTTATTTTTCTATTTATGTCCACTCTTCTTTATACTCTTTCTCCTCTTATTTCCTTTTTTTTTTTTTTTCCCCTTCTCCAGCTTATATTTTAGACTTTAAAGTTAGCTTTCTTGTGATCTTATGATCAAGTGCAGCTTATAATCATATGTAACCATACATACACAACTTACTCAAAGTCCATTCAAGGTTAGTTGGAGTCAGCGGTCATGGGGAGGTTAATCACTAGAGGAGAGAAACTTATAGCTTCCTCAAAATATGAGGGAACAGCAGGTTACTCACTGACATCAGAACCAGGGGGGGTAACGGATCAGGCAGGAACCGGAGGCACACTCAATGGAGGTAGAGGAGAGAAAACCTCCAGACAGCAAACTGTTTGCAATGAAATGGAGAGCAGGAGAGGAGGCAGGAGCGGCAGCATCAGACACGGCACAGTCAAGAAGGAACCGGAGGCAGCCTGAACCCAACAGCCGATATCGGCACCGTAGCAGGCTTTGGGCAAAGAGCAGCAGCGCAGATCACGCGGTCCCGGTCACAGAGAAGGTAGATGTAGAATTCGGCACACAGACGCCGGCATACTCAAAGCGGCAGCGAGGTAGCAGAGCAGCGGGGAGAGCCGGGAGCGTGACGTCCACTACGTCATCACGTCATCACCGTTTATCACATTTTATGACATTTTTTTGAGCAAGAGAAGTGATAAAACATGGGGGGTTGATTTAAATTTTTGTTTTTTTATATATTTTCTTACTTTCGTAGCTCTTGTTTGAGGCTACAAGACTCAATTTTTTTTTAATTCTGTATCATCATGTATTAAAAATATCCATCATTATACTATAATTGATCATTTCTTATGTTGGCCTGTCACCTGCTGGCCAAAATAAGAATTGCAGCTCCAATACCCTGGGCCTGTCCCGAAACGCGTTGAGCCGGATTTATATGTACATGCAATAAAGACCTTTGAAGAGAAGCACCCGTGTGATTTGCTGCCTTCATCCGTTAAAACTGTAGAAGCGATCCAGGCTGGGGGGTACTCGGTTTACAGGTGTATTATGCTTATCCTGGTAAACAGCCCCCCTCGTGAAGTGAGTACGTGAACCCACGATACCACATTATTTTAATATATATATATAATGGTATCCTTTTATACAGATTTTTAACCTATTGATTTACATACTGTATCATACTACACAGTGTACGATGCTGCAGAACACGGTCTCTTAGGCACTTGAGACAGTTTGCAGTAATCCTACCCATGTAGAAAATGTTTCAGACTTTTTATGTGTACAATCTTTTGATCTTTTGTGCAGGTTTTTATGTGCGTTTTTATGTGTGTGTGTGTGTGTGTGTGTGTGTGTGTGTGAGTATATATATATATATATATATATATATATATATATATATATACCCCTACATCCAAAAACTTGCTCCTTTTACCAATACAAAGCCCAAATATCAACCAGTAATGTTCAACCACTATTGGCGCCCAAAAGGGTCTATTTCAAATAGGCGAGACCAGGAGGGTATTCCTACCTACCAGTCCCCCTAATTTGGCTCACTACCATATCCTCTACAGGCAGACACCTTGTCGACCTGACTATACCTGGAGCAGCCTCTAGTATCTAGCACCAACCACCCAACCTTCTTTCCACTCCACTCCTATAAACCCGAGGCGCCTCAAGTCTTTCAGATCTAGTGGAACCCTTTCCAACAGATCGGTCTGACCCTCACACTTTCTTTCTCTCTCTCTTATACCCTTTTCAGAGAGACACAGCATATTGAATCCAATTACCAGCATCCGGGGCGCTTCCGTTTTGTTTTTGTTTTTATGGTTCAATACATTTTTATTGTTTTACCCAAACAGAGTAACAATCAAAGGATGGTAATAATTACCAAATATCGTAAGAGGTAATTGTGAAAAACACATGCAGCATAACAAAAGAAACAAGATACGTGTGACATCATCTAGTATCCGTATATGAAACATCTGAAAATATAATTATAAAATAATTATAATAAGAAGAACTAAAAAGAGAGAAGAACACAGAAAGAACAGAGGGGGAGACAGGACTGAGACACTTGGTAAGAAACAGGGGTACCAGGGAGGATACAGGGAGACAAGATACGCCATATCAAAGATGATAACGTCCAAGAAGCCCAAAGGATCAGGAGAGAGAGCAGTCTCTTAACCAAGCCGAGAAGCGTGAAGAGGTTCGGAATTGGAGCCAAGTCTCCCATGCTGCTGTGTAGACTGGGCCTGAGAGTCTGGACTCGGCACTTAACTCCTATAAGAGTGCCAGGGCATCTAGAGCAGTTACCCAAGTAATCCTCTGCAAGCTCTCTGTCGACCTCCACCCACGAGGAATAACCTGCCTCATGGCAAGTATAAAAAAATCTTAGGGTACCTTTCTTAACATGTTTTATTTGCCCCGGGAAAACGGAAAGCAATGCTATTAAAGGAGAAGGTGATATATTAGTCCGGTAAAGATGGTTATAAAGAGAGAAAACATCTTTCCACAGAGGAGCCACTCCAGGACCATCCCACCATATATGTGCCATTGTACCCACGTCCCCTTGGCATCGCCAGCAGGTCTTCGGTAAAGATGGTTATAAAGAGAGAAAACATCTTTCCACAGAGGAGCCACTCCAGGACCATCCCACCATATATGTGCCATTGTACCCACGTCCCCTTGGCATCGCCAGCAGGTCTTCGGTACTGATAGATTCAATTTATGTAGTTTTACCAGAATCCTATACCACCTGGTCCAAATTTTGTAATTAAGCTCTTGGAGGCCAATGGATATGGAGGACTTGTGTGTGAATAATAAAGATCTTTTCCATTGATCTGGGGAAATAGTAACTCCCAAGTCTTCCTCCCAAGCCATAGCCAATTTTAGTCCCTGGGGGTGCATCCCATGTTCCTTTTCCTCAATCTCTCCATCATTGATCATACTATAAATCAAGGAGACCGCATGACCTGGGGCTGACGCACAGACACACAATTTCTCAAATAGGGTCAATCGCGCGTTAGACTGAGACCCAGGTGTCAAGGACCGTAAGAAATTTTGTAGTTGAAAATAAAGAAACCATCTACCTGGCGTGTTTGGAAGGAGATGAGAAATCATTTAGGGGAGTAAGCCCCTGTCATTGTGAAGATCTTTGACCGTAATCGAGTGTGTAGCTGAGGATATAAAACTCGGCTGGTTTTTAAGGGAGTCAGGAAGTGCCGGATGCCCATTTAATACCATGAGAGGCCTCGGCATTGTGACCAATTTTAACTTGGGTGAAAATCTATCCCATAGTGCGGCTAAGGAGGACAGCAATGGAGATAAATGTAAGTGTGGGATCTGGTTACGCGAATCTGCCGGAAGCCAAAAGAGTCCGGGCACTAAGGCTGGGTTCACACTTGAGCGTTGCGCAAACGCGCGTTTTACGTGCGTTTTTGACGCGCATTTTTATGCGCGTTTTTGTAATAGTAAACGCGCGTTTGACGCGCGTTTGTGTGATTCACTACAGTGTCCTATGGCCACAAACGCCCCAAAAGTCGCTCATGTACTTTTTGGAGCGTCGGGCGTTTTACAGCGCGATCGTACGCGCTGTAAAACGCCCAAGTGTGAACCATTCCCATAGGGAATCATTGGTTTCTCCTTGTTGAGCGTTTTACAGCGCGTAGGAACACGCTGTAAAACGCTCAGGTGTGAACCCAGCCTAAGTGAGGAGACACATCTCTTTCAATTTCCACCCAGAGCTTCGAGGCAGAGTTATGAACCAGGTCAAGGACACAATTCGTGAGGGATGCCCTGTAATAAGCAAGGAAATTTGGTAGGCCTGCTCCCCCCCGAAGACCTGGAGCATGTCAACAGATCGTAACTAAGTCTTGGTCTCGTGCCCTTCCAAACAAATCGTGTGGTGATTCTCCTAAGGCGGGTAAAAAAATGACACGGCACGGAATTGTTTAAAATCTAGGGAGAATATCCATTTTTAGGGTATTGATTCTACCAAACCAGGAGATTTGTAGAGACTCCCATTTACGGAGGCTGGATTCAATAGTTTTGATCAACGGAGGAAAATTGAATTTGAAGACTTGCTCGGTATTGGCAGGTAAGTTAATTCACAAGTATTTAACGTATTGTGAGACCCAACTGAACAGAAAGGAATCCTTTAAATAAGTAGTTAATCTGTTGGGAAGGCTAATGTTTAGGATTTCTGATTTATGGGTGTTCACCTTGAAATTACTAAGACGGCCAAATATCTTGAACTCGTTCAATACTGAAGGGAGACAGACTCTGGGAGAGGTTAAACATCCTTGGCGTGTGGCGTTGCGAATAGGGAAGGGAGTAGATAAGATGCCATTGACGCGGACCTTCGCCGATGGCGTGGAATACAGTGCCATAATTATTTGGATCATTTTGGTTCCCAAACCTAAATGTATTAATGTAGCCTTAAGGAATTGCCAGTTAACCCCATCAAAGGCCTTCTCTGCGTCGACTGAAAGAAGAAACAGAGGGGTCTTCGACACGCGTGCCCTGGCAATCAAACCGATGGATTTTAGAGTATTGTCGCGGGCTTCCCTACCGGGGGCAAAACCCACTTGGTCTCTATGGACACAGCCTGGGATATGGGGGTGAAGCCTAAGGGCTAAAAAGCTTTGCGAAAATTTTCAGGTCCACATTCAACAGGGAAATGGGCCTATAATTAGCACACAGAGAGGATTTGTTGACGTATCAGGGAGATCTCCGATTTTAGCTGGTCAGACGGGTGTAATAAAATAAAGTACAAAAAAAAAGACACATTATTGGTATTGCCGCATCTGTAATGACCAGAACTAAAAATAAAAATGGAAAAATTGATATTTATTGTCAGTACGGACTATGGATGAGCGAATCAACTTTGGATTAAACATCAAAAGTCGATTCACATAATACTTCATTTGAATACTCTTTTTTTTTCATCCCACTAGGTGACTTGAACATGTGATCACTTGATTGCTTATATGATGCACTACAATACTTTTGTACTGCAGTGTATTATGATTCAACAGGGCGGCCAGGCTTCAGCAGATTCGGAGACCATGTTTAGGCACCCAGCAAAACCCATCTTCCCCCTGTATAATCGCTTAGATGCCGCAGCCACTATTGACCATGGCATCAAAGGGGTTAAACTGCCAGGATCAGAATCAATCATCGCCAATCATGGAAGGAGCCCACATGAGGTGCTCCTGCAGCTGATCTATGGGTACAGTGGCAATGACAGCAAGATCACTATTATGGATATATCCGTCATACAGAACAAATTAACACTTGCTCATGATGGATATATCGCTCATAGGGCATTAAGGGGTGAATGCTGTAATAAGGAAAAACTTTAGCTTACATAACACAAAGTTTATACAGTATGTATAGGAATTGATCTCCACCTTCATTACCTCCAGTTCATGGAATAATTTATTTAGTATTAACACCAATTAAAGGGGCTCTTCTGCGATGTATATTGATGACCTGTCATCAGGAAAGGTCATCAATATCAGATCAGCAGGGGTCTGACACCCCTGCCAATCAGTTGTTTGAAGGTCATTACACTGCGTGTTGTCTCCTGTGGAGCAGCAGCGTAGTGTAATTACAAGTTCTTCACGCCATTGTAGTGAATGGAGCAAGTACTTGTCATTATACTGCACTTCCAAGATGAAGTGCAGTGTAATGAACACTGATCTCCGGGGGAGCTGGGTATCGGACCCCTCCAATCTGATATTGATGAACTATCCTGACAATAGGTCATCAATATATATTACAGGAGAACCCCTTTAATGTTGCATACAAAGCAGCAGCAGAGTCCAAATCCAGCATTTAAAACAGGGTGGGAATTACAAATCCACCAAAATGTTCTCGACTATACTGAGCGTCAACACCTCATGAGCTGACAAGTCACTCAGCTCCAACTGTTCTTGACATCTCTGTCCCGCCATTCACACTTGTGATGGACATCCTTTAAAAGTCTGTGTAAGACAACAGGGGTTGTCTGCCTTGGTCTTTCCTGCCTTTATCAATTTTGCCATTTAATTCCCCCAATCTAATACTGATGGCCTATTCTAATGATGGGCCATCCACTTTACAATTATGAATGAACTCTTTAAAAAAGGCAGTTGTATTATACAAGTACACACACAGGCAATCGCCAACAAACAAGAAAACAGTTGTTTGTTGCTGACCTCATCTTTAATTTGGGTATAAAATCATCGTATTTGGCAGCAGATCTCCCATTGCATATAGCGGATGCCCTGCCAACAAACAACGGTAATCTATGGGGAGGGAACAATTTCAAAAATGATTGTTCATTCAAACCCCAATCGACTTCCTATAATATTGATCAACACTCTTTTGGGCAATTCATCTGCCTGTGTAAAAGTACTATCACTGTGGGCAAACACGTGGTTCCCATTAGTTAGTACTGCTGGTACTGAACATGGAGAATAGGCATGTTATCTGCATGTGGTTATTACTCACCGGGGCTTATATCCACAGGAATTTCCTCCGCTTTACACTGAAGATCATTCCTCACATATGGCTCCTCTTCACTTGTTAAAGCCTCAACTTTTATATTTATCAGCTCTTCATCCTAATTTCATATACGAACAAACAATATTACATTCAGAAAACAGCAAAACCTTCAAAGCCAAGTATTATCAAGTGATGCGACACTGAGAAGATACCCCTTCACGTGCTGAACCACGAGGTAGGTGCCATAACTCCAACTAACTGATACAAATACTCCTGTCTAGGCGCTGTGGTTAGACTTCTACCAAACAAATGATGACATATCCTGCCAATATAACATCACTTGTTAAGATTGGAACAAGAACCTCTAAAATGTACCAAAAGTTAAAATAAAACTTTATTAAAACCTAATGAAAATGTGTAGAAAGTAATATTTGGAATACTTTCATCATATATATATATATTTTTTAACTTTTCCTAGTGAAATAGGAAACTGAAATTCAGGTGCCTATCGCACTTTGCAATCTGTACCTGCACTACAGATTCCCCTGTGGCCAGACTAAGCCTGTACCAGCACTGCCCTTCCTCAAGTCTGTCATCTTGTACATGTGACTGGTGGGTCCATGGTGGAATGGATAGCATTTAGGGGCTTTAGCAAAGTAGGCACAGGCAGAGGAGCGATGTGGTATGTGAGCTTCTGACCTGCGCACTCTCCACTCAGCGCTGCTAATAGCCTGAATAGAGGGATGCATAAAATAATAGAATAAACTGCAGTCGCCACTAGATTTATTACACTATACACTCTGCTAATCTGCTACCTGGACACACAGCAGAATTGTGATCTGCAGGGGTCACCTTCTGTGGCCTAATTTTTTCTCAGATGATTAGGTTTGCTTTTATAGAGGCTCAGAATCTCCCATAGCTACAACCCTCCAGGTATTTACCTAGTGGTGTACTATATACAGGTGATACTCGAAAAAAAAAAAAAAAATCAGTAATGCAACTTAAAAGGTGAAACTAACATACGAGATAGACTCATTACATGCACAGCGAGATATTTCAAGCCTTTATTTGTTATAATTTGGATGATTATGGCTTACAGCTTATGAAACCCCAAAGTCACAATTTTGAGGTACCCTTTGCTCAGGGGGTATGGATTAATTAGCTGACTAGAGTGTGACACTTTGAGCCTAGAATATTGAACCTTTTCACAAAATTCTAATTTTAAGCTGCATTAATGCAATTTCACCTGTAAACTGAGGCAATCTCGCGATGCGCGAGCTCGCGCATGCGCAGTGCTGGCATAGTGTTGCTTCCCTGTGCTGGCATCACTCAGATATATGGGACAGGTATATTGCGGACATGCTAGCGGCGATCTAGCCGTGCATGTCCGCATCTCTATAGGGTAAAAAGAGGTGAATCCCTTTAAGCCACTTTGTAACCAGTTTGGCAGTATGCTTCGGGTCATTGTCCATTTGGAAGACCCATTTCAGCCCAAGCTTTAACTTCCTGGCTGATGTTTTGAGATTTTGCTTCAGTATTTCCACATAATCTTCCTTCCTCGTGATGCCATCTAATTTGCGAAGTGCACCCTCCTGCAGCAAAATAACCCCACAACATGATGCTTCCCCCCCGTGTTTCACAGTTGGGATGGTGTTATTAGGCTTCAAAGCTTCCCCCTCCAAACGTAACCATAGTCATTATGGCCAAAAAGTTTAATTTTAGTTTTGTCAGACCACAGGACAAGTATCCAAAAATGTAGGTCTTTGTTCCTGTGTGCATTTGCAAACATTAATCTGTCTTTTTTATGTTTCTTTTGGAGTAATGGCTTCTTCCTGGCAGAGTGGCCTTCAGCCCATGTTGATACAGTACTCGTTTCACTGTGGTTATTGACACAATCTTACCAGCTTCCGCCATCATCTTTACAAGGTCTTTTGCTTTTGTTCATGGGTTGATATGCACATGTTGGATGAAAGCACGTTCATCTCTAGGACACAGAATCCATCTCCTTCCTGAGAGGTATGATGGCTGGACATTCCCATCTTGTTTGTACTTGCGTGTAATTATTTGTACAGATGAATGAGGCACCTTCAGGTATCTTGAAATTGCACCCAATGTTGAGCCAGACTAGTGCAAGTCCACAATTCTCTTTCTAAAATCTTGGCTGATTTCTTTAGACTCTCCCATGATGCCACACATAGAAGCAGTGTGTTTCAGGTGTGCATTTAAATACATCCACAGGTGTGTGTCTCAGATGTTGCCAAAAAAACAAAGCCAGGATCAGAAGCTTCCCAACACATGACATCCTCATATGGGCAGTCCAGAATGGTTTAAAGGCATAGTAATCTCAGTGTATGTAAACTTTTGACATTGCAGAAAGTAATAAAAATGCCTTAAAACATTCTCTCTCTCATTATTCTGGCATTTGGCAAATAATAATAAATATAGTAATCCTAATTGACCAAAAACAGGAAAGGTTTATTCTGATTTCATGTCAAATATTGAGAAAAACATGCATATGTGTCTTTTTATATAGTGTATGTAAACTTCTGGTATTAACTGTACTGGACGCCCCGCCATAAATGCAGTCATTTTATAAAGTGGGACACCCAAGTAAAGTTTTCATATTTGTTAACATATGTGGGCACATATTTTTTTTTCAATCTCTATTCAAACTGTATATAAAAAATTATTTCAATTCTGTTAGACTTGTACATGCCATGTAGTCAAAGATTCATGGTAAAACTATGTGCGACTATGTGAGTGACACATATTACCAATTCATGTATGGGCCTATTTCTGCCATTCACTTCTGTGAAAACTACCTTCAAGACCTAAAATAAACTCAGGAGTACCAGATCAGGCACAAATGAGTAGAGCCTTGTTAGGCTTGGCTCTAACATTGTGGTGGCCACCACCTGCAGCGGCCAATGGCTGCACATCATTTGGTGTGCTCTTTCATGTTGAAATTTAGGGCATCACTGTGCTGAAAGTAAAAAGATCTCTGCGGTCAGAAGGAAGGTTATAGATCTATGAGTATTAAACGTATAGAAGGAATATGTCAAGGGGTTTAAAAAGACCAAACCAGTGTATATCAGTCATTACAATGTCCGGCAGACCATCCACGAGTGATGAAGATATTAGAGGTTGTCTACTTGCCCAGTCTAGGCCGTCTGAGCTTGTTCATATCAAGAGCAGAACAAAAGATGCAGAGAGAAGTCTTTTACGAATCATAGGATCAACAGATGGCTCTCATGCTGATGTCAAGCGCATGAGTCCACTAAAAATCAGTAGACAGTACATGGGAAGTGTGCCAAAAGGAACGCTTTACAGAGATCAGAGCAAGTCTAAGGTTTGTTCATGAACAGGACATTCGGAACAACACGTTCAGGACAAGCAAGGCAAGAGATAGAGGGCTGCGACTGCGTGTTTTCCTGTTCATTAATCCATGCACACAATGGCGCTGCTCATGCAATCATCATTTCAGTCCTGGTTTTCAGGATGAGGGAACAGTCTGCCAATCATGAGGAACATACTCATAAGCTTAAACTGTTAAATTGCTATTGTTTGCTCAGTCACACAACCTCCCCTTTATATACTGTTTGAATAAGGATCAAATATTGATTTATTCTCAAAAGTTAAAAAAAACTCTTCATGTGGGGTGTCCTTCATTTTTCACATTACTGCATGAGGTTTTACATTATGGGGTTACAAAGCTAAGACTGAATAAGAAGATCCACATAACACCTCATCATTTGTACAGCACTTGGTACATCAGCTCCACCTACCTCATGATCCTGGGATACAATGTATTCTCCTTTGCAATCTTGAGAATAAAGAGGGTATCGCTCCGGAGGAGGTTTGTCCCTTGGTTCATCTGCAGGAGACAAACACACACACACACATGACCATGACAAATAGTTGTCTATGCCTCAAACCCATATTATCATACATCCTTCTACAGCTCCTATAATGGGATAGTTATCTTGGTGTATTTCTTATGTTAAAGTTATCATGCAGACTGCAGCAGGTTTTCTGATGAGATTTTTCTCTATTTTGTCACATTCATTTTATTCTCCATTTTCACAAGCCTTCAACTCCTAAAGTTGATAGGAGAGCCCTTTTTTCTATTCATCGTGTTGCTTCTGCCAGGAAACTTGACTAAACACAGTTTAGCATATATTTACCAATGAATGTGCTTCCAAAGGCAACTGGCTATTCTACTAATGATTTCAGTTTGTCATATTTGAGCTACGTTTACACACAATTTTGGGTCTTCATCCATTGTCTTGACTGCAGGAATACCATACAGTTCTCTGTTATTTCACAACCCCTTTAAATAGGATTCCGTTGGTTAAATCAACATCAAAATCAGTGGTGGTCCAACCCCTTGCACCCCAGCTAATCAGCTGTTTAAAGTGTCTGCAATGCTGGGAAAAAGAACAGCGCCCCACACTGTATAGTGGTTGTGCTTAGTATTGCAGCTCAATTCCATTATGCATACGGACTGAGATGCAGAAACGCCACGTAACCAATGAACCTGAGGACACATGCCAAGAAAGATGCCTCAGTGCTTGCACAGCTAACTGGCGGAGGTGCTAGGAATAAGATGTGATACTGATGAACTATCCTGAAAAGAGGTCATCATTGTATAAGTCCAGGAAACCCCTTTAAACATGTTTGATGTCAACTTCCATAAAGGACAAGTTGTATGGAGCATTAGGGTTGGCGTTTTCTGGCTTGTAGAAAAAAAATGCTGGAGTGACTGAGCTTGGCGAATATGTGATTTTTCTGCATTCACTGGTTGCTACTCACCTGGACAGATATCTACTGGAATTTGCTCCTCTTTACAATGCTGATCAGTCTTCACATACGTCTCTGTTCCTTGTATTGCCTCAACTCTTAAATTCGTTACATCTTCACTCTAATTTCATATTTGGGGAAAAAAAAATTGACATTGGAGAAGAAAAGTCTCTGATAGGGGACATATACCGAAGCATCATAGTCTTTACAAGGTGCAGACATACAGGTATATCAGAAGATCCCATCTGTGGATTGGACCTTGATCACTTTCCAAAATCACAGCATCCCAAACCTGCTCAGAGACAATATGTACTGCCATTCAAAGCAGCGGAATACACTGTTGGTGGAGCTCAAATACTTCATTTTACTTTTTTAGTCATAATAGCAGAAGAACCCGGCTTCGCTATTTCATTAAATGTTTGTGTGTGCGTTGTTAAAAGATAGACAGTATCCCCCATAACATGACCTCTACAGCACGCTGCCCCCTTAACAGTGACCTCCACAGCCCCCCAATTCCTTAACACTGACCCCCAGTGCCCCACCTCCTTAAAATGGGACCTCCACAGCAGCCCACCCCCTTAATATTGACCTTCACTGCAGCCTGCCCCTTTAACAGTGAGTTCCATAGCACCCCAACCCCTTAACAATGACCTCCACAGGGGCCTGCCCCCTTAACAGTGACCTCTAAAGCACCCTGCCCCTTAACAGTGACCTCCATAGAGGACAGTCCCCTTAACAGTGACCTCCACAGCAGCTCCCCTTTAACAGAGACCTCCACAGTGCCTTTCCCTTTAAAAGTGACTGCCATAGTACCCCGCTGCCTGAACAGTGGCCTCCACAGTCCTCTGCCCCATTAACAGTTACCTCTACAGTGCCTGCCCCTTTGACAGTGACCTCCACAGCGACCTGACAATTGAATTCCTTTTCTCATGGGGCATTATTGTCTTTAATTGACAGTATATAAAACCCCCAAACTAATTTCCATGTGAATGTCACGGATCCATATATAATAACATAGTTAACTAAAAAAGATACAGTCAGGTCCATAATTATTGGGACATCGACACAACACTAACATTTGTGGCTCTATACACCACTACAATGGATTTGAAATGAAACGAACAAGATACGCTTTACCTGCAGACTGTCAGCTTTAATTTGAGGGTATTTACATCCAAACCAGGTGTAGGAATTACAACAGTTTGCATATGTGCCTCCCATAAAATGAAACCATACACAATTTTATTTTCATCACATAAATATTCACGATTGACAAAACACAAGGTTAAAAACACAATAAAAAAAAAAAAGCTATAGGGCTGATTGGCGGGTCAAGGAATAAAGTGCAAGTACAAAGTGCGATCAGCAGAGGAGATTTAGTTCATCAACAGTGATATAATCACTAATTTAATCTATATAGAAGAAAGGAAAATGGTATATGCACCAACACAGTGTGTACCACTGTCGCCACAGTGTGGCACACAACATGTATACAATAGTGCAATATAAAAAAGGACTAAAGACTAGATAGAACTAGTACAAATCACCAGCAGACTATGATGTCTGCACAGAGAAAAATCAATGAAGACAATATTGCAATGTAATCCAGACCTCAAACCAGGCACCACCAGTCCACTCCCAGTACCCAGTAACACCAGTACCCCACTGTCTTAACAGTGACCTCCACAGTCCTCTGCCCCTTTAACAGTGACCTCCACGGCGACCTGACAATTGAATTCCTTTTCTCATGGGGCATTATTGTCTTTAATTGACAGTATATAAAACCCCACATAATTCGTATACATTGAAGGCCATGTGAGTTACATCAGCCTCTACAACAACGTTGGCTAAGCGTCGCAGTCAAAACCATATTAACTGTCTTATACTAAGAATGCCCTTGATTGCCTACAGCAATCAATCAGAGCTCATATTAATGACCTGTAGCAAAATAGAAGCTGAGCTGTGATTGGTTGCTTTATGCAACCTGATGAATATCCAGGCAAGCTGCCACAACAGCCAGCAGACAATGGCTCCTGTAGTTTGGCGGTCAGGTTACTAAGGGCTCTTTCACACTTGCGTTCTTTTCTTCCGGCATAGAGTTCCGTCGTCGGGGCTCTATGCCGGAAGAATCCTGATCAGGATTATCCCCATGCATTCTGAATGGGGAGAAATCCGTTCAGGATGCATCAGGATGTCTTCAGTTCAGGACCAGAACGTTTTTTGGCCGGAGAAAATACCACAGCATGCTGCGCTTTTTGCTCCGGCCAAAAATCCTGAACACTTGCCGCAAGTCCATTGAAAGGCATTAATCCAGATCCGGCCTTAAGCTAAATGTCGTTTCGGCGCATTGCCGGATCCGACGTTTAGCTTTTTCTGAATGGTTACCATGGCTGCCGGGATGCTAAAGTCCTGGCAGCCATGGTAAAGTGTAGTGGGGAGCGGGGGAGCAGTATACTTACCGTCCGTGCGACTCCCGGGGCACTCCAGAGTGAGGTCAGGGCGCCCCACGCGCATGGATGACTTGATCGCATGGACAAGTATACTGCTCCCCCGCTCCCCACTACTACCATGGCCTCCAGGACTTTAATAGTGTCCTGGCTGCCATAGTAACACTGAACGCATTTTGAAGACGGATCCGTCTTCAAATGCTTTCAGTTCACTTGCGTTTTTCCGGATCCGGCGTGTAATTCCGGCAAATGGAGTACACGACGGATCCGGACAACGCAAGTGTGAAAGAGCCCTATGCATATTTTTGGGCAAATAATTGAAAAGCGCAGGGTGAATATTTCCACTCAAAACATAGTCTATGACGTTCCCCGAGTCACAGGAGGCGGCTGTGCAAAACTATGTGATTGTAAATATGACGGTGCAGATTGGTTTAGCGGACACACATACACTCAGCTTTATATATTCGATAAAAGCTGCATGAACACAGCCGTCAGGATAACCTATTGGATGGTTTTCAACAAATACATACATTTAAACTGAAACTGAGACATAGAAAGGGGTTTGTTGTGTTGTGGTGGTCCAAGCACTGAGACCCCCACGATTGTTAAAACGAGTGCTCTCTTTCCTAGCCGCATGAGACCGACTCGAGACAGGCTCACAGACTTTCTATTGAACCTGCCTTCTGCAACAGGGAGAAAAAGTGCTCTGTGTGAGTGCTCCCGTCTCCTCATTTTAGAAATTGGTGGAGGTCTCAGCATTCAGATCCCTACCGATCAAAACCTTCGATATGTTACTATGACATATTAAAGGTTTTTTTGAATGTACAGGGACACAGTATCCACCATTCACAATATGACATATCACAGCTTATCTACTTCCTCCTGACCTCTGCCCAGAAAGCCTTCCCAGAGATGTCAGAGGTCCCCTCCTGTCCACTGTCTCTATGGCCCATGGTGGCTGCTGTAAAACCTAACTCTAAATACTGTTAACAGCAGCTCAGGCAAGATGGCTGCCTGTATAATGAAAATACCAACAGTAGAGAAAAAAGGATGTGTTACTATCTGTTTTTAACTAGCAGAAACCATTATAGGCGACTCATTCCAAACAGGAGTGTATGTCCCAATCTCTCCTCCACATCACCAACAGTGATCAGGGATCTCTACGTTTACTCTATGCAACAAAACCGGGGTTTTATACCAATGATGTCAGTTTGTATTGCATCTCTTGAGATAAATAGCATTTTGAGATTGAGTGGGCATTTCTCAATATGCAATTTGTTTGTGACGCATTAAATTGAGAGTTCAAATCTTTGCTCCATTTCTCCATATAAGTAAGGGGTTTTGTCGAATCCGTTATTAATTTGTAACATTTGGAGATCAGGTGATCCCTGGAAGAGCGACTGCCGAGGAGAGACGAGACCACAGACTCTTTATCTGTGGCAACATGATTGGGGTGTATTTTATCTAATAAAGAAAGCTTTTGGTAAGGGAATATTTGGTTATTGGGTTTTTGATCCTTCTCAGGTTTTGGTTGTAATTGGTTGTCTTCCATAACATAGAGAATAGGATTATCTCCGAACAATCGGTTTCTATATCAACCCAGTTATTTGGCTGGGGAGACGCCCCATTCTAGTAATTTTGAAACCAAGGCAGCCATATAATATCCTTCTGTGTCCGGTAGCCCAACACCACCCTCCCTGTTACTCTTCGTCATTGTAAATGAGATCTTCCAAACCAAAACTACATTTTCATTACATCTGATTCTGTTCAATTGGTTTGATGTACGCCATGCTTCTATAAAGTCAGAGTTATGTATGCTTTTCCTAAATGCGGCTAAGATATTAATACCAAGGAAGTGGCTGCAGAAAGAACCCCCAACACTGAAGGAATGGTTTTTGGAGGTCAAGAAAATACAAAGCTTTGAAAAAATGCGATGGACTTTGGCCCATAACAAACAAACATATGAGGACATTTGGGAAAAATTGACTACTTATTTGACCCCAGAAAAAGCAAATATGTTGTCAATGTGACGTGAGGTTTACTTGAGTGTTTGTTATATCTTATATGGTTTACCAAGAGGTCTGTACATAGACCAATTCCTAAACTGTCATCATGACTGGTAACCCTTATTTATCTCTCACCCGTTCTTCCGTTACCCTTTCCTTTCCTACCCCCCTCCCTCCCTTCCTTCCTTCTTTCCTCCCCTGTCCTTTCCATGTTTGTCTTATTTTATTTGTTCTTGTATTAATGACTATTTTTTATATGGATATATATTATTTTTCTTTATTCATTTTGGAGTGATGTAACTCTATAATATATATCCTTGAAAAACCTTTAATAATGTACATATAGGTGACTCATTCCCTTTAATTTTGATATAATTCAGCATCATAAAACTAGTTACAGCACTTTAGTAATTTACTTTCTTTTACAAAAATGCTGGTGAGTGATTTTTTTTAACCCCTAAAAGGCTATACTGCACTAGTGTACCCGTTTTTAGTGGCCATTAGACAGGTGCACTCCAGTCTAAGAGCCGTTAAAAACTGTCCTATTGATAGTAAAATGGTCAAAAATAGAACAAGTCCTAAAAAACGCCCATGTAAAAAGCCCCATAGACTGCAATGGTTTTGAAAACGGCTATGAGACCGCCATTTTTCACTGTCATGTGCATGTAGCCTAACCCCTGTACATGGATCAGGACTTTTGTTGCAGGGGATACACCAGGCCGCTACCTCTTGTAGTAGTCTCCGTGTGGTTGGCTGTTGACCCACAGGAAACACTGATGGGTAGCACAGAAGGGACAGGTAAAATCATTGTAACAGGCCAAAGTCAGGGCAGGCAGAAAACTTGCAATAATCATAATAATTCCAAGGTCAGGGCAGGCGGTGTAGGTTCATTAGGGAAAACAGGCAAATGTCAGGGAACAAACAAAGAACAACAAAGGGTACATTTTACCTCACACTGAAAACTATTATTTTTCAAAGCTTTTTTTAAAGCAGGAAAACAAAAACAAAAAATTATATAAATTTGGTATTGCGGTAATTGTACTGAACCGCAAATAAGATCATCACAAAACCTAAAAAACCTGGCAGAATTGCAGTTATTTCCAATTTCACCCACAAAGAATTTCTTTCAATTTTTCAATGGAAGCCATAGTAAAATAAACAGTGCCATTCAAAAATAGAATAAAGAATGGAAAAATATAATTAGGCTGTGTCCTGAAAGAGTTAAAAAAGTTGTAGTGCTAAATCTAGTGTGACGCTAATTAACATAACAAACCACACCCGCTTTTCAAAAACAGAGTGACTGCAAAATGTAACAAACGTTTGTGGAATAAAAGGGATTCTCCAAGAATGATTTAAAAAGAACCGGTCACCGGGATTTTGTGTATAGAGCTGAGGACATAGGTTGCTAAATGGGCGCTAGAGCATCCGCAATATCCAGTCCCCATAGCTCTGTGTGCTTTTATTGTGTAAAAAAATGATTTGATACATATGCAAATGAACCCGAGATGAGCCCTGTCCCTGACTCATCTCAAGTACAGGACTCATCTCAGGCTAATTTGCATATGTATCAATAAAAGCACACAGAGCTATGGGGACTGGGTATTGCAGGGATGTGCTGGCGGCCATCTAGCAACACATGTCCTCAGCTCTATACACAAAATCCAAGTGACAGGTTCCCTTTAACCACCTCAGCCCCCCGAGCTTAAACCCCCTTAATGACCAGGCCACTTTTTACAATTCTGCACTACACTACTTTCACCGTTTATTGCTCAGTCATGCAACTTACCACCCGAATGAATTTTACCTTCTTTTCTTCTCACTAATAGAGCTTTCATTTGGTGGTATTTTATTGCTGCTGACATTTTAACTTTTTTTGATACTAATCAAAATTGATCAATTTTTTCACTTTCTGTTGTAAAATTTTTCAATTAAAACTACATTTCTATATAAATTTTTCACTAAATTTATTGTTCTACATGTCTTTGATAAAAAAAAAATGCAATAAGTGTATATTTATTGGTTTGTGAATTTACGCACTTTGACCTTCTGAGCACCTTTCATGTTTCCTGAGGTTCTACAATGCCCAGACAGTAGAAACACCCCACAAATGACCCCATTTAGGAAAGTAGACACCCTAAGGTATTCGCTAATGGGCATAGTGAGTTCATGGAAGTTTTTAATTTTTGTCACTAGTTAGCGGAAAATGTTTTTTTTGTTTTTTTTTTCCTTACAAAGTTTCATATTCCACTAACTTGTGACAAAAAATAAAATTTTACATGAACTCACCATACCCCTCACGGAATACCTTGGGGTGTCTTCTTTCCAAAATGGGGTCACTTGTGGGGTATTTATACTGCCCTGGCATTTTAGGGGACCTAAAGCGTGAGAAGTAGTTTGGAATCCAAATGCGTAAAAAATGCCCTGTGAAATCCTAAGGGCTGTTGCACACGAGCGGATGCAGTGCGTGACATCCGCTCCGTGAATGACAGCCAAGACCCGATGCGGACAGCAGAGGCACGGAGCATTAACATGATTGATAATGCTCCGTGCCTATCTGTGATCTCTTTACTACGAAATCACAGTGAGATAAAGTCTTCACTGTGATTTCGTAGTAAAGAGGTCACAAAGAGGCACGGATTATTATCAATCATGTTAATGCTCCCTGCCTCTGCAGTCTGCATCGGGTCTTGGCTGTCATTCACGGAGCGGATGTCACGCACAGCATCCGCTCGTGTGAAACAGCCCTAAAGGTGCTCTTTAGAATTTGGGCCCCTTTGCGCACCTAGGCTGCAAAAAAGTGTCACACATGTGGTATCGCCGTATTCAGGAGAAGTAGGGCAATGTGTTTTGGGGTGTATTTTTACATATATCCATGCTGGGTGAGAAATATCTCTGTAAAAGTCAACTTTTCCCATTTTTTTATACAAAGTTGTCATTTTACAGAGATATTTCTCTCACCCAGCATGGGTATATGTAAAAAGACACCCCAAAACACATTGCCCAACTTCTCCTGAGTACGGCGATACCACATGTGTGACACTTTTTTGCAGCCTAGGTGCACAAAGGGGCGCAAATTCCAAAGGGTATCTTTTAGGAGGGCATTTTTAGGCATTTTGATTCCAGACTTCTTCTCACGCTTTAGGGCCCCTAAAATGCCAGGGCAGTATAAATACCCCACATGTGACCGCATTTTGGAAAGAAGACACGACAAGGTATTCTGTGAGGGGCATGGCGAGTTCATAGTAGTTTTTAGTTTTTTTTTGGCACAAGTTAGCGGAAATTGATTTTTTTTTGTTTTTTCTCACAAAGTCTCCCTTTCCGCTAACGTGTGACAAAAAGTTCCATCTTTCATGGACTCAATATGCCCCTCAGCGAATACCTTGGTGTGTCTACTTTCCAAAATGGAGTCATTTGTGGGGTGTGTTTACTGTTCTGGCATTTTGGGCGGGGCTAAATTGTGAGCAACCCTGTAAAGCCTAAAGGTACTCATTGGACTTTCGGCCCCTTTACGTACCTAGGCTGCAAAAAAGTGTCACACATGTGGTATCGCCGTACTCAAGAGAAGTAGGGCAATGTGTTTTGGGGTGTATTTTTACATATACCCATGCTGGGTGAGTACCTTTTAGCCTGGCATTTTTAGGCATTTGGATTCCAGACGACTTCTCACGCTTTAGGGCCCCTAAAATGCCAGGGCAGTATAAATACCCCACATGTGACCCCATTTTGAAAAGAAGACACCCCAAGGTATTCCGTGAGGGGCATGGCGAGGTCCTAGAATATATATTTTTTTTTGGCACAAGTTAGCGGAAAATGATTTTGTAATAGAAAAAAAAAAATTATAAATTCCCGCTAACTTGTGCCCAAAAAAATAAAAAATCTTCTATGAACTCGCCATGCCCCTTAAAAGTGATCTTTATAGCGCCACAGCGATTTGACTGTGTTTTGGCAGTGATCAGAAAAAAAATATAATTCTGTCACTGCGGTGGGGCGGACTAAATGCAAGTGTGCGCACAAGATCAGGCCTGATCGGGCGAACACTGCGTTTTTTGTAGAGCCTATAGAACATGTCCTATTCTTGTCTGCAATTGCAGACAAGAAAAGGCATTTTCTATTAAGTTCTGGCAATGTGCGGATCCGCAAAATGCGGAAAGCACATTGCCGGTGTCCGTGTTTTGCAGATCCGCTATGTCCGTGTTTTGGTGCTACTTATTACAGAGAGCTGCCTGTGTCCTCTGGTGGTCGATCCAAGCAAAAGGGACCACCAGAGGACCAGGTAGCAGGTCTAGCCGACGATGTTAACAAAACAGCGTCTGATATACCTTTCAAGGGTTAAAAAAAAACAAAAAAAAAACGCATCTACAGCCTGCTAGCGAATGATCGCCGCTGGCAGGCTGTAGATCAACTAGTTTACCTTACGATCCTGTGGTTTGGGCGGTCGGGTAGTGGTTAAAATGCAGGCCAGCACCCGGTCCTAGAATGTGAGAAGTGTCTGAAAACACACGATAAGGTGTATATATAGATATAGATATATATATATATATATATATATATATATATATATATATATATGTGTATATATATATATATATATATATATATATATATATATATATATATATATATAGAGTACAGACCAAAAGTTTGGACACACCTTCTCATTCAAAGAGTTTTCTTTATTTTTATGACTGTGAAAATTGTAGATTCACACTGAAGGCATTAAAACTATGAATTAACACACTGAAAATATGTCATATTCTAGGTTCTTCAAAGTAGCCACATTTTGCTTTGATTATTGCTTTTGCACACTCTTGGCATTCTCTTGATGAGCTTCAAGAGGTAGTCACCTGAAATGGTCTTCCAACAGTCTTGAAGGAGTTCCCAGAGATGCTTAGCACTTGTTGGCCCTTTTGCCTTCACTCTGCGGTCCAGCTCACCCCAAACCATCTCGATTGGGTTCAGGTCCGGTGACTGTGGAGGCCAGGTCATCTGGCGCAGCACCCCATCACTCTCCTTCATGGTCAAATAGCCCTTACACAGCCTGGAGGTGTGTTTGGGGTCATTGTCCTGTTGAAAAATAAATGATGGTCCAACTAAACACAAACCGGATGCAATAGCATGCCGCTGCAAGATGCTGTGGTAGCCATGCTGGTTCAGTATGCCTTCAATTTTGAATAAATCCCCAACAGTGTCACCAGTGAAACCCCCCCACACCATCACACCTCCTCCTCCATGCTTCACGGTGGGAACCAGGCATGTAGAGTCCATCCGTTCACCTTTTCTACGTCGCACAAAGACACGGTGGTTGGAACCAAAGATCTCAAATTTGGACTCATCAGACCAAAGCACAGATTTCCACTGGTCTAATGTCCATTCCTTGTGTTCTTTAGCCCAAACAAGTCTCTTCTGCTTGTTGCCTGTCCTTAGCAGTGGTTTCCTAGCAGATATTCTACCATGAAGGCCTGATTCACACAGTCTCCTCTTAACAGTTGTTCTAGAGATGTGTCTGCTGCTAGAACTCTGTGTGGCATTGACCTGGTCTCTAATCTGAGCTGCTGTTAACCTGCGATTTCTGAGGCTGGTGACTCGGATGAACTTATCCTCCGCAGCAGAGGTGACTCTTGGTCTTCCTTTCCTGGGGCGGTCCGCATGTGAGCAAGTTTCTTTGTAGCGCTTGATGGTTTTTGTGACTGCACTTGGGGACACTTTCAAAGTTTTCCCAATTTTTAGGACTGACCTTCATTTCTTAAAGTAATGATGGCCACTCGTTTTTCTTTACTTAGCTGCTTTTTTCTTGCCATAATACAAATTCTAACAGTCTATTCAGTAGGACTATCAACTGTGTATCCACCTGACTTCTCCACAAGGCAACTGATGGTCCCAACCCCATTTATAAGGCAAGAAATCCCACTTATTAAACCTGACAGGGCACACCTGTGAAGTGAAAACCATTTCAGGTGACTACCTCTTGAAGCTCATCAAGAGAATGCCAAGAGTGTGCAAAGCAGTAATCAAAGCAAAAAGTGTCTACTTTGAAGAACCTGGAATATGACATATTATTAGTTGTTTCACACTTTTTGTTATGTATATAATTCCACATGTGTTAATTCATAGTTTTGATGCCTTCAGTGTGAAGCTACAATTTTCATAGTCTTGAAAATAAAGAAAACTCTTTGAATGAGAAGGTGTGTCCAAACTTTTGGTTTGTACTAATATATATATATATATATATATATATATATATATATATATATATATCTATATCTCCCCCTCCAATCGTGCAGGGGCCTTTCCTGTGGTCTTTTGTTTTTTTGTGTTTTTTATTGTTTTTGGCTTCGGCAATTCTTCCTTTTTTTGTTGTTTCACTTTAGACTTGAAAAAGGAGTTATAAACTCCGAAACACGTTGTCAACTGAACAATAAATAGTATTTATACCCAAAAAAACTTTGGAACTGTGGTCGTCCCTGTGCGCCAAAGAGGTACCTTATCGTGTGTTTTCAGACACAAACCATTCTTCTCGCCCTCAACAATCCCTAGGAGTTTTTTGGCAACTCCATCCAAAGGGACTGAACGGGTACCGGCAGCACCGACCTCCCCCCCACCCTCCTAACCTATTGTGTGTCTACCTTTACGGACGTTGCGCTTACACATGCACAACACCCAAAGGTGAGCACATTCCATCCATTACGCTTATCTGATTATCATTGCTTACCACCATATGAGCGCCTCTCCCTTTTCTCTCTTGCCATAATTGCTATAATGTGAGGACAGGTTGGCTGCTCACTACACACTACACTGCTCGACAATAGATGTAATGACGTGATTCTTCCTATGATATGCCATCATGACTGAGCAGCCTGACAGGAACGCTCAACAATGTGTAGTATATATAAGTGCCGAAACGTAATTTGTAGTGAGGCCCTGCCCCCTCACCCCCACTAAGAGGCTCTGCAAGTGGACACAACCAGACCTGCTCACATTCTTGGATAGGCTGCTGGTGGACATTTTAAATATTTCCAGGAAAACCCCTTTAGACTCAAAAGGTTGCAAAAACGACACCATGTAATGAAATAAAGTATGCTTTTCTCATGGACATGACTGCGTGCTTCAGAGCGCGTTTTTTTTTTTTTTACAGACAGCACACTGACCTATTTATTCCTAAAGACCAAGCATACATCCATATTTTATGCGGATCAGTGTGGCCAGTCCAAACTTCACAGAGCAAGTCCTATTCTCGTTCATATTTGCAGATTAGAAAGGCCTTTTCTATTGATAGAAGTGCGAAAAATATGGAAGGCATACATGTTTCAGTATTTTTCAGATCAGCTCTTTGCAGTCCACAATAAGGGCAACGGCATGTGAATGAGGCTTCACATTGCTGGCATCATAACCCAGAGAGTTATGAGTGAGCATGCTCGGCCGTACTGCTGTTCAGCTCGAGCATCGTTATACTCAGCACATTGCAGTGCTCGGCCGAGTACTGCGGGTGCTCGAGTACAATTTAAGGCTACATGCACACGACTGTATGGGTTTTTCAGACCGCAAGTCCGCCAAAAAAAAAAAAAGGATGACATCCGTATGCCATCCGTTTTTTTGGGGGGGCGGATCCATGGCAACAATGCCTAAAATGGACAAGAATAGGGCATGTTCTATTTTTTTGGCGGGGCTACGGAACAGACATACTGATGCGGACAGCACACGGTGTGCTGTCCGCATTTTTTGCTGACCCACTGAAATGAATGGTTCCGCATCCTATCCGCAAAAAAAAGGCACTCCCTGCTCTGAAGAAGAGAGGTTGTCTGGTTCACAAAAAAAGGTTAGAAATTATGGAAACCCCATCAAAATGGTTTGGAAACAGCATTAGGAAGATAGCTGGATGCATCTTAGACTCCTATTATGTATGACATACAATAGACAACCACACAAAGGCTATATGCCAAATGCCAGGTATGAGCCCAATCTATCCATGAGACAAATAACAATCAGCATACCTTACAATGGCAGCCTTATGCACTATGAGACATTCCAAACCAGCTCTCATCTGACTGAGAACCAGTAAGCCGCAAAGTTGCTTCACAACTAGATCAATATCATTAGGATGACAAAAAGGTTTCTGATTGTCCTAAAATAATATTCAATAAAATTACTATACAATTTTGTCATGTAAAAACTAATTTGCATAAACATGGGCATATGGAAAAGACATGCAAATGAGCAGAATCTGCCTTGTTTTTCAGCTGAAAAAACATTTAAAATTCAGATCCGGCTAATAGAGAAACTCAGCTCTGTACATAAAAAAAGGGCTACTTATTTTTAATACACAACTTCAAAAAAGATTTTTAGCTCAAAATGAGTACAATGCAATAATAAAATAATTGCCCCCAAAGGTGTACATAGTGTTAGTATATTACTTCCCAGCGGCGCTCACCTCTCCAGTCAGCAGCTCAATAATCTTATTGGTGACTTCTAGGATCTTCTCATCACTGTTTCTTTCATTTATCAGTGAGTCGGGTGGAAGGTCAGTGATGGGACTCTGAGTCCAGCTCCATCTTTCTGACTGAACAAATGTCTTCTTCACTACTGTGTAATTCTGTACACGAAGAGAGATGATAAGAAATATAACTATATACATTACCTCACTTGTACAGTCATCTCCCTATGTTATACACATGTGTTCAGGGAAGTAAAATATTTTTCAAATGAGGCCAGAAGGGGCTCAAAGTATTCACCTCACCTATTCCCACTGGTCTGGCCCCCGCTGATCTCCACTTCCTGCTTGATACACAGGAAACAGCTTGGAATGCCTACTCAACCAATCACTGGATGAAGGTGGTCACCTTTCTGGCCCTTTTTAAAAAATACTTTTCTCCCTGGAAAACCCCTTTAAGGGTCCATTCACACGTCATGGGTCATCATCCGTTCTGCAATTTTTCAATGGGGCCAGAATGTGCTGTCCGCATCAAAAATAGAACATGTCCCATTCTTGTCCAGACATGAAAAGGTATTTTCTATGAGAGTGCCGGAGATGTGCGGTCCGCAAAATGCAGAACACACATTGCCGGGAATGGACCCTAAAGGAGATTAGTAATGTCATGTGACACAATCTCTCACCTCTCCAGTCAGCAGGAAGATGATCTCCAGGGTAAGTTGTAATATTTTCTTGGCCATCTCCTTTCTGTCCTTACCCATCCTTGGTGGGTCAGTCAGGAAAAGGACCATTGTCTTGTGTGGGGGACGTCACTGTGGAGGATTCTTAAGAGAAGCGGAAACACATTATATATGAATTATAGCATCTCATTCATAGTTACATATATTGTCTGACCAAGGACAACAGCTGCATGAAGTTTGTATGTTTTCCCTGTGTTTTTGTGGGTTTCTCCTCGCACTCCAAAGACATACTGATAGGGAACTTAGATTGTGAGCCCCATAGGGGGCATCAAGCAATGATGATGTCTGTAAAGCACTGCAGAATATGTCAGCACTATATTAGTCAGTAAAATTAACTAAATATATACACTACTTAGAAAATAGACTTGAGGCGCTATACACAGGGGAAGCTGATAAAGGATTTGGAGCTCTGCTTTGGTAACTCCTACCTTCATGCTTTGAAGAAAAACTACATGGCAAATGTTATACCTATTCATTTGGTGGTATGAGTATAATAGCATTATATTCCCCTTTTCTGTGTACGGTTTCTGGAGGCGACCGGCACATTTAGAGAGGACCTGTCACCAGGCATTTTGCAGGCAGCAAGTATAGAGCAGCAGGAGCTGAGCAGATCAATGTATAGTTTCTGGAAAAAGATTCTCATTTTATATATTTAAATCTCTTCTCCTTCTGAGCTCAGTACGGCATAGCTGTAAATCACTAGTGAGATGCCCCCGTGTACAAATGAAGTCAGAAAGAGCAGAGATTTAACACTTTCAGTCCCGGAGGGTTTTTAATTTTTCACTACCTGCCTTTCCGGGGCCATAACTTTTTTTTTATTTTTCCATTCACATAGCCGTTAGAGGGCTTGTTTTTTGTGGGACAAGTTGCACTTTCTAATTCCTCCATTTAATATTGCATATGATGTAGTGGGGAGCTGGAAAAACATTCTAAATGGGAATGCAATGGAAAAAAATGCAAATCCGCAACAGTTTTATGGGTTTTTGTTTTTAGGGCGTTCCCTATACAGTAAAAGTGACTTGTTTCCTTTATTCTCCAGGTCAGTATAATTACGGAGAAGCCACATATGTATATTTCTTTTGCATTTTAATACTGGGGGGAAAAAAATTGGGAAATTTTTTTTTTTTCTTCTCTTTTCATTGCCATATTCTGATCTCCAACTTTTTTGTAGCTGTGTACCGAGCTGTCTGAGGGCTCCACTTTTGAGGGGCGATCTCTACTTTACATTGATACCATATTGGTGTGTGTGCGACTTTTTGATCACTTTACTTATTTTTGGGGAGTTGAAGTGAACCAAAAAAAAGTGACTAAAAATTAGCCATTTTGACTTATATTTTAACCCGTAGGATCCCAGTGCCGTGCATGTAAGGCACTGGTATCAGGGTCACAAACAGTGCTCTGATCAGGTGGGTGAAGGAGCTGCGCCTGCCCGATCAGCTGCAGGGGTCCGGCAGTCAATGATAGCCGGACCCCTGCTGTATGCGCTGGCATCGGTGAAAACAGGTTTCCTGCCGGGTGCGGGGTGGTCGCGCTGCTGTGACGGGGACCCGATGGCAGGTAAGGCAGCCCGATGCCTTCCTTAGGCATTGTGGCTGCCTTCCGTGACAGCCTGTAAGATCTAGCCCCCTGGATCTCACAGGCAGGAAGCTGTAAGTGTATTACAGTATGTAATACACTTACAGCCCATGCATTACAATACAGAAGTATTGTGATGCATTGTAAAGTCCCAGAGTTGGACAAAAAATAAAAGTAAAAAAAGAAGTTAAAAAAAATAGCTTAAAATAAAAATGTAAGTTTCAAGTAAAAAAATAATTAAAAAAGGCTCCTTTTTCCAAAATAAAGTAAAAAATAAATTTAAAAAAATTGTAAAAAATAGGGGGAAAAAATAAATTTGACATATTAGGTGTCGCCGCGTCCGTATCCACCGGTTCTATAAAAATATCACACGATCCACCCCGCCAGGTGAATGCCATGAAAAATTAATAAAAACAGTGTCAAAAAAGCAATTTTCTGATCACCTTGCCTCACAAAAAGTGTAATATCAAGCGATCAAAAAGGCGTATTTAGCCCAAAATGGTACCAAACAGTCATCTCATCCTGCAAAAAATGAGCCGCTACTTAAGACAATCGCCCAAAAAATAAAAATAGGGCTCTCAGAAAATGGCAACACAAAAACAAGATTTTATTCTGTTCAACAATGCTTTCACTGTGTAAAACATTTTAAAAAATATGATAGACATATTAGGTATCGCCGCATCCGTAACAACCTGCTCTATAACAATATCCCAGTATATGCCCCCTCTGATGAATGCTGTAAAAAAATATATAATAATAAAAAAAACGCCAAAAGTTTTTTTTTTCACCTTGCCTCACAAAAAGTTTAATACCAAGCGATCAAAAAGTTTTATGTACCCCAATATGGTACCAAACAGTCACCTCATCCCACAAAATTTTGTCCCCACATAGGACAATCACTTAAAAAATTAAAACCAATCCACCAAAATCTGCACTGCAAAAGCCCTTATGGTGCTCCTTCTGTTCTGAATCCTGCCATGTGCACCCACAGCAGTTTACCATCACATATGGGGTGTTGCCATATTTAGAAGAAAATGGGTAACAAATTATGGGGTGCTTTCTCTCCTGTTACCCCTTGTGAAAATGAAAAAAAATTGGGGCTAAAGCAACACATTATTGGAAGAAACAAAACTTTTCATTTTCACACACAAGTGTTTCCAACTTCTGTAAAAGGCTTAGGGGGTCAAAGTGGTCAGTTCCCCCTTTAATATATTCTTTGAAGGGTGTAGTTTCCAAAATGGGGTCACTTTTTGAGGGTTTCCACTGTAGGGTTACGTCTGGGTCTCTTCAAATACTGAATGGTGCCTAAAAACCATTTTAGCAAAATCTGCCTCCAAAATCCATATGGTACTCCTTTCCTTCTGACCACTTCCACATGCCCATAGAGCAGTTTACCGCCACATATGGGGTATTTATGTAAACTGCAAAATCAGAGTAATGTATATTGAGGTTAATTTTGCTGTTAACCCTTGCTGTGTTGAAAAAATATATATAGATTAACATAAAAAAATCTACCAAAAAAGTGAAATTTTAAAATTTCACCTCCATTTTCCTTTAATTCTTCTGGAGCACCTCAAGGGCTAACAAAGTTTGTAACATCAGTTTTGAATAATATGAGGGGTGTAGTTTCTACAATGGGGTCATTTATGGGCAGTTTCTATTAAGTAAGCCCCTCAAACTCAAAACCACTTTATAACTGAATTGGTGCTTAAAAAAATGGTTTGGGAAATTTTGTTGAAAATGTGAAAAATGGCTTCTAAACTTCTAAGCCTTCTAACGTCCTAAATAAATAAAATGACATACAATTACACCGACATAAAAAAGACATATGGGGAATTACTATCTGTCTTAGGCTACATGCACACGAAAGTTGTTTGTTTCCGTTCCGTTTTTTTTTTTTACAGATAGGATGCGGACGTATTAATTTCTTTTTTTTTTTTTTTTTAATTCTTTATTTCTATTTCGCAAAGGAAACAAAATCATGGCATGTTGAATCACATACAACAAAAAGTAGTAGTCGGGCCTGCGCCGACTGTCAACCTTAAAGGGTTTCTACCACTTAGGTGTCACATATTTAGCTGTCAGACACTAGCGATCCGCTAGTGTCTGCTCTGGCCAACCATCCTAATATAATTGCTTTTGGGGCGGTGGTTTGGCTAAAAAAACTACTTTTATTAATATGCTAATGAGCCTCTAGGTGCTATGGGGGCGTCATTAGCACCTAGAGGCTCCGTCTACCTTCAGAAACTGCCGCCGCCCAGCGCGTCCCTCCAGCCCGCCCATCTCTTCCTGAATGCGATCCTCCTTGTGAGCGCCTGTATTCTGCGCATGCGCAGTGAATGTCTGACAGCTTCCCTGCTCAGACATCTCCACTGCGCCTGTTCCTCGGAGCACTATGGCGTCATCGCGCAGGCGCAGTGGAGATGTCTGAGCAAGGAAGCGGTCAGACATTCACTGCGCATGCGCAGAATACATACGATCGCATTCAGGAGGAGATGGGCGGGCTGGAGGGACGCGCTCGGCGGCGGCAGTTTCTGAAGGTAGACGGAGCCTAGCACCTAGAGGCTCATTAGCATATTAATAAAAGTAGTTTTTTTAGCCAAACCACCGCCCCAAAAGCAATTATATTAGGATGGTTGGCCAGAGCAGACACTAGCGGATCGCTAGTGTCTGACAGCTAAATATGTGACACCTAAGTGGTAGAAACCCTTTAAGCATAATCTAACAATGCACCAACATTTACAGCACATAAGACAATGTTTGATATGCAGCCTATTGTCACACCAAAGCACCGTGACACATCTGATATGTACCATATAGAATAAAAGAAAAAGGAGAAACAAAGGGCCAAAGAAGACATGGCCTCAGCATAAAAATAAAGAAAATTTCAATGAACAACAACATGAATGGGGGGGGGGGGGGGGACACAGGACAGGGACATCAGGGAGGCATTAAGGGATAAAGGGTAAGGTAGCGGGGGGGGTGAGAGAAGTGTACAGGAGCCTTCCAAACGAGACTCTCAAGCCAGCAGACTCCGATACTCCGAAGAGTCCTGAAAGGTGAACCAAGGGGACCACATAGCAACAAAAGCTCTGTTACCACCGTGCAAAGATGCCGTGAGTTCCTCCATTCTCCGAATCTCTTCAACCCTCTGAATCCACATTCCCATGGAGGGAGGAGAGGCAGACTTCCACCTCGCAGGGACACATGACCTAGCCGCTATGACCAGGTGACGTAGACAGGACCGCCGAAACAGAATCAACGGCAAATCCGAGAGAAAGAGCAAGAAAAACTCCGGTGTGTTAGGAATTGAAAAGGGAAAAATGGAGGCCAGGGTCTCATGAACAGAGTCCCAGAAAGGTTAGATTTTGTCACATTGCCAGAAGATATGTAGGAGGGAGCCCTGTTGGGAGTCACATCGCCAGCATAGAGGAGATGCCGACGGGAACATCCTCTGGAGACGGGTCGGGACGTAGTACCATCTCGACAGCACTTTGTAACTGGCCTCCTGATATCTACTGGCAATGGAAGATTTATGGGCAAATCGGAAAATCCTAAGCCACTGGTCGGAGGAGATATCCACCTGCAAGTCCTGGGCCCACCTGGCTGAGTAAGAGGGAAGATAGTCCGAACCCGGCGTTACCAATGCCTTGAACAATTCTGAAAGCGAGTGCCGATAAAGGCCGGAGCCAATACACGGCGGACGTATTAATTTCAATGGGTCTGCAAAAAATGCAGACAGCACACTGTCTGTTCCGTAGAACCGCCAAAAAAAATAATAAAATAGAACATGATGACCTATTCTTGTCCGTTTTAGGCATTGTTAAAATGGATCCACAAAACACATACGTCATGTGCATGTAGCCTTAGAGTAGAAAAATTCAAATTGAAAATTATTGTGAAATATATCAACTCAAATTTACCACTGTCACAAAGTACAATGTGTCACGAGAAAATCTCAGAATGGCTTGGATAAGTAAAAGCGTTCCAAAGTTATGACATAAAGTGACGCATGTCAGATTTGCAAAAATCGGCCTGAGATTTAAGGTGAAAAGTGGCCCGGTAGTGAAAGAGTTAATAGCATGGATATTTTCTCACACACCGATGCCCAAGATGTGTATTTTTAAAAAAAAATATTGTTTACATATTTTTATTTCCATTTTGGGGAAAGGGAGGGGGGGAATTAGAATTTTTACTTTTTTTTGCTTTTTTTTTTATTGTTCCTATAGGAAACTATAACAAGCAATCATCAGATAGCTTCTCTCATACACGCCAATGCATTAGCATTTCAGTGTATGAGAATTATACTGTGCTCCTATGGAGCCCTGCCACAGAACCAATGTGCGGCAGCTTCAGTTCATTCTGGAAGACTAAAGCTGCCGTACAATGCGAGAATTGGGGGAGCCGAAGCACACCCTGAATGCGGGTATTAGCAGGTCACGTTTGACCATGGCACCTGAAGGGCTATAAGTCTGTAACCAGCATTACCACCTGTCGTGGACATTTGCCGGGGGCTTCTGCTGTATGAAAAATCAGGCACCTGGTAACTGCGGAGCTCGCCATCTTTATAGTCCCGTAAATGTACAGCGCTGGTCGTGAAAGGGTTAAATATACGTTTCCCCGAATCTTTTCTCAGAAAACTATATAATCAGTCTGCTCAGCTCTTCCTGCTCTATAAGATGCTGTCCGCAGACTGCACTGCATTGCGGGGAGAGGCTTTATGATCTGACCAGCTGGAGCAGTGAGAAACACTGGCTTACTGGGCGGTGCAGTTGCCATGACAATCATACCAAGCCCAAAAAGAATGATAAAGTATACCCTCCAGGTGGTGCAACAGCAAATATCACACTCCTGCAGCCAGACTACAGCAGCACACAGGAGGCCACTGGACACACACTGTGTATGGGGCAGCAGAGCACAAGCAGTGCAGTACAGATGACAGTGTACACTGAGAAACACAACGTTCGAAGAGTAATGGTATACATACATCTCCCATAACACAACCAAGCTGCTGCTGCAGCAGGGGGTGCCAGACAACGCCTGCTCAACCCCCTCCATTACTGCTCCACCCGATACTATACAACGCAGCAGCAGAAAGGATATTATGGAGGCTTTACAGGGAAAACCTGGACCCAGCCTCACACTGGACACTTACTGAGCAGCCACCGCCTGACCCCGGAAGTTATCCCATCCCACGGAATGACTTCCGGTCTGAGGTCCTGAGTCTGAGCGATGCGTCCCACTCTTCCATGTTTGCATCTGATTGGTTGTCCCGCTGTACGGGGGTAATATGGCTGAGCAGACGCCGCCTAGTGACAGGCAGGGGGCGCTCTGTAGTATCCAGTGCAGGCAGACATACTGAAGAGCATGAACTCTCCCTCAAAGTAGAGGGAAAGGGGGAGTTAGGACTATTCTGTCACACGAAGTCTCCCAGTCCTTACATGCAATATTATAGAAACACACGAATAATAATATATGCAGTCCTCACATGTGTAATATTATACGTAGTCCTCCAGTCCTCACATGTGTAATATTATACGTAGTCTTCCAGTCCTCACGTGTGTAGTATTATACGTAGTCCTCCAGTCCTCACATGTCAAATATTACATGTAGTCTTCCAGTCCTCACATGTGTAATATTATAAGTAGTCATCCAGTCCGCACATATGTTATATTATACGTAGTTCTCGTGTAATATTATATGTAGTCCTCCAGTCTTCACATGTCTAATATTACATGTAGTCTTCCAGTCCTCACATGTCTAATATTATACGTAGTCTTCCAGTCCTCACGTGTGTAATATTATACGTAGTCTTCCAGTCCTCACGTGTGTAGTATTATACGTAGTCTTCCAGTCCTCACGTGTCTAATATTATACATAGTCTTCCAGTCCTCACATGTCTAATATTACATGTAGTCCTGCAGTCCTCACATGTCTAAGGCTACTTTCACACTTGCGTTGTTGGTTTCGTTGCCGGAACTGCCTGCCGGATCCGGAAAACCGTATGCAAACGAATAGCATTTGTTTGCAAATCCAGCTGACAAATACATTGAAACACCGGATCCGTCTCTCCGGTATCATCCGGAAAAACGGATCCGGTATTTATTTTTCTCACATTTTTAAAGGTCTGCGCATGTGCAGATCGGGAAAACGGATCTGGTTTTCCGGAACACTTGGTACCGGATTCAACATTAATACATTTTAATGGAAATTAATGCCGGATCCGGTATTCCGGCAAGTGTTCTGGAATTTTAGCCAGAGAATATACCGCAGCATGCTGCGGTATTTTCTCTGGCCAAATACCGTGAGAGTGACTGAACTGAAGACATCCTGATGCATACTGAGCGGAATGCTCTCCATTCAGAATGCATTAGGATAAAACTGAAGACTTTTTTCCGGTATTGAGCCCCTGTGACGGAACTTAATACTGGAAAACTTTAACGCAAGTGGGAAAGTACCCTAATATTATATGTAGTCTTCCAGTCCTCATATGTGTAATATTATATGTAGTCCTCACATCCCTAATATTAAATGTAGTCTTCCAGTCCTTACATGTCTAATATTACATGTAGTCTTCCAGTCCTTACATGTCTAATATTACATGTAGTCTTCATATGTGTATTATATGTCGTCTACCGGTCTTCACATCTATTATTATATGTAGGCTTCCAATCCACACATGTCATATTATGTCGTCTTCCAGTCTTCACAAATGTAATATAATAATATTATATGTAATCTTCCAATCCACACGTGTAATATTATATATAGTCTTCCAGTCCTCACATGTGTCATTTTATATGTAGTCTTCCAGTCCTCACATGTATAAGGAGCTTAACGGAAAAATTCACAACAGGTGTTTGATCCATAAATCCCCCAATAAATTTCCTGGTTCAATTAGAATTGGTATTTAAACAGTCCTCCTCATCATGCTGTTCATCTTTTGAAATCATGAGACCAAGACGACACATAACAATCAGAGTTGAGTGGACACCTGGATGTTCGTATTCGGCCGAATTTCACAAAAAAGTTTTAGTTCGGGACCCGAACTTGACCCCAAACCCGAACCCCATTGAAGTCAATGGGGACCCAAACTTTGGAGCACTAAAATGCCTCGAAAAAAGTCATGGAAAGGGATAAAGGGCTGCAAATGGCGGCAAAATGTGGTTAAGAACATGGCAAGTGCTCTGCAAACAAATGTGGAGAGGGAAATTACTTAAAATAATATTAAATATGTAAAAAAAAATCTTGGTGTAGGAGGAGGAGGTCCATATGGAGTAAGAGGTTGAGGAGGCGGTGGATGTGGCGGTGTAGGTGGAAGCGGCGCTGGAGGAGGAGGTAGCCAGCACTGGGTTTTGTTTTTATTTTAATTTTTTTGTTCAAATTTGGGTAGACCCCAAAACATTTGGAAATATATAAAAATAAAACTAAGAGAAAGTTCGCTGGAGTACAACAATGGCTGGGTGAGGCTGGTATACATGTCTATTCTGTACAAGGTACGGGCAAGTCCTGTGGGATCCCTGCCTGGTTCATTTTAATGAATGTGAGCAGGTGGCTGCGCTTCTCTTTGATAACCCCCTCCTGCCGTGCTAAGCAAATGTTCAGAAAATACACTGGCTGCAGCACCTCCAAGGCGTAAAGGACAAGCTCAGGCCATGTGCCCAATTTGGAGACCAAGAAGTTGAAGGGGGCAGACCCATCAGTCAGTATGCTTAGGCGTGTGCACACATACTGCTCTACCATGTTGCATATCCCCATGATGTCCACGATCCAATTGGATATCTTCCCTATCAACTTTCGATGTTCTTTTATGCGCCTACCATGGTGGTCACGGGTAAGGGGGAATCAGGGTTCCATGCCGGAGAGGGAGCGTGAGAAAGGGATACCACATCCAAGGAGGTCAATGGCTGAAATGTGATTGAGCAGAAATGTGGGAAAAGTTAATTTAAGCAGAAGCATCCAAGTAAAAGGAGGGGGCGCATGGCAATTACCTACTCCCGACTCGGGGGAGATAGTGACGATAAATAACAATACAGGACTCTTAAGATGCCCTGTTATTGGAATGATTAATAAAAAATTACAAGGAATGTCACTGGAGTATTTTGGATTAGGAAACGTTAGACAGGAGAGGCCCTGCTGCCACTTTGTTGACTCTAGATAACTTCTGCCTGTGTAACGGTCACGTACACACACACACAGGGGGGAGGATAGTGACCACTGCTCTCCACCCTCACCTCTGGCCCTGCCTACTTGCCTCACGAGTCCTGATGACAGGGGACAACTGGACGGCAGTCCCTAACTTAGGATACGTGCAGGAAAGACAGACAAGACAAATAACGGATAGTGAACGGACCGGGTCAAAACCAAGAGGACAACGCAGTACAGAGGGATAAGCAAAGAATGGTCAGGAGAAGGCGGGGTCATAAATACCAGGAGAGTGGAGAAGTACCAAAAGGAGTCCGCAAAGAATAGTCAGGTGGAAGCCGAGGTCAATATACCAGGAAGGATGCGCAGTACTTGAGGAGCAGGCAAAGGATCGTCGGGGAACAGGATCAGGTAAGTACACAGGTATCCAACAACTGCCAGGAACCTAAATTAACAGGCAACCTGTGGCCAGGAGGCTGCCTGTATTTATAGTGGGGAGTGAGGGTCATGTGACGTGGCCAGCATCACATGACCGACAGACCGACCAGTCGAGCACTGAGTGATCAGCTCGGTGCTCAAGGCAGACCTAGGAGCAGGGAACCTCCCAGCTAGCAAAGCCGCCCTGGGAACGAGGTCAAACACAGATCCTCGCTCCCGAAGCTAAGCAGCAGGTTTGCGGCTGATGGGAGACCGAGTGTGCCTTCGGCACCCCGTTACAGCCCGATTGCACATCCCCGTGACGTCCACGATCTACTTGGATATCTTCTCTATCAACTTTCGATGTTCTTTTATGCGCCTACAATGGTGATCACGGGTAACGGGGAATCAGGGTTCCATTCCGGAGAGGTAGCGTGAGAAAGGGATACCACATCCAAGAGAGGTCAATGGCTGAAATGTGGGACAAGTTGTTAAAGCAGAAGGATAGAATGAAAGGAGGGGACGGGCGTCAATTAAAGATGAATTTTAGAAATTTAAGTCCCTGTCACCTATGCAGAGCAGGGGTTTATTCACAGCAAAACTGGGTTCATGTCACCCACCAATTGAACAGACAATTTTACAAAAATTAGTTCCCCGTCACCTATGCAGAGCAGGGATTTGTATATGGCAAAAATGATAAAATGTAACCTGAGAATGTAACAGACGCTTTTGCACCCTGCTCCCTCTTTTGCTGTGCTGGTGCCTCTGTGCGACCACCGCCTCTTCCTCCAAACTGCACACGTCACTCGCATGACCTTGATTCCATGTGGGGTCTAGTACCTCATCATCTTCCACCCACTCTTTACCCCTGCCCTCCTTGTCGGTCTGCAGACTGCAGAAAGCCGCAGCAGTTGGCACCTGTGTTTCTTCATCATTAGAGACATGCTGCGGTGGTCTTCCCATGTCCTCATCCTGAAACATAAGTGGCTGGGCATCAGTGCACTCAATCTCTTCCACTTCTGTTGCAAGGCTATGTGGATGGTCCACGGAAACCCTGCCAGCAGAGTCAACAAAAAGCAGAAGAGACTGCTGCATGACTTGGGGCTCAGACTGCTTGGCTGATTTGCAAGGAGATGAGGTGAAAGACTGATGGACATTGGCTGCAGGTGCCAACTCTGATCTTTCAGCAGGAGACTGGGTGGGAGACAATGTGAAGGAACTGGAGGCACTGTCAGCAACCCAATCTACTATCGCCTGTACTTGTTCTGGTCTCACCATATGTAGAGCCCCATTCGGCCCTACCAAATAACGCTGAAGGTTCTGTCGCCTACTCGCACCTGAGGAAGGTGTTTCACTTGTGCGTGTAGCTGGCACAGATCGACCACGTCCTCTCCCTGCAACAGGAGCTCCACCAACACCAGCAGCACCACGATCAGAGCCACGTCCTTTATTTGACGCTCTCCTCATTCATTGTGTTCACTAACCAAACTAACAGATGGTTTATGTCAGGTGACAATGTAACCACCAATAGTCAACAATTAAGTTCACTGACACTAAGGTGTGTCATATAGAGGAAACATTTCTTGAGGTCACACAACAGTGTGAAAGGCGAATTTTATACAATTACTTCACGGTCACAAAAAATGTTCATTTGTCAACCAACGTAACAGCAGTATTGACTGGTTGTATTGGACTTTCAGAAATGCAGCAAAGGCCGCAAATGTAGTATCTAGCACAAAATGTATGTTTTTTTTTAAACCAGAATATAATAGCAGTATCTAACGCTTGGATTGGACTGTCACAAATGCAGCAAAGGCTGCAAATGTAGTATCTTTCACAAAAAGGGTGTTTTTTTAAAACCAGAATATAACAGCAGAATCTAACGCTTGTATTGGACTGTCAGAAATGCAGGCCACAAAGGTACTTTATTGCAAAAAAAAAAAAAGATTTTTTTCACCCACAGTGAAAGAGATGGATTTACTGATTCTATTTCACTATCAGATTTGCAGTGCAGGCCGCAAAGGTACTTTATGGGAAAAAATATATGATTTTTTTCACCCACAATTAAACAGATGGATTTAACCGATTTCCTTTCACTATCACAAATGCAGTGCAGGGCGCAAATGTACTTTTTAGCAAAAAAAATAAATAATTTGTCCCCACAGAATCTAACAGATGGATTTACTTGGATTGTACTTTACAGAAAAAAATGTGAATATGTCACCCCCTGGGTCCTGAACTCACAGACGGATTCCCTATATTAATTTTCCCTTTCCCTGGCACATATGCAGTGCAGGTGCACTTAAACAATGGGTATATGTTGCCCACTGAACTAAAAGAACAGGATTTAATTATTGCTGGTGCACTGAACTTGCACAAAATGGCCGCCGACCCCCACCTAACTAACAGATGAATAAAACTTTTTTTTCTGTGTCATTGGGCTCAGGGCAGGGTACAAAAATGTTATATTGCACCCACAAAAATAAATAAAAAATTGCTGTAGATCGCAGAGTTAACAACAAGTACTACACTAGTAAGAGCAGAGTGACGCGCTACATGACTCCAGCTTATATAGAGGCTGGATCACATGCTGCACTGGCCAATCACAGCCATGCCATTAGTAGGCATGGCTGTGATGGCTTCTAAGGGCACACGAGTTAAAAGCTTGTTGATTGGCTGCCCTGCAGCCTTTCAGAAAGTGCCATTAAATCGCCGAACTCGAACCCGAACTTTTACTGAAAAGTTTGGGTTCGGGTCCTGGGTCCAAAAATCCTAAAGTTTGGTACTAACCCAAACTTTACAGTTCGGGTTCGTTCAACCCTAGAAATGTCTCAAATGGTACCCAAACATCTGTGTTTTAATTGGTCCATGTGTCAAAGATAATCCCTTAGCTCTGATTTAGGATTCCTTATTTTATGTGTATAGAATGTAAGAGAAATCAGACCTGGACAGTTAACCCTTAATTGTGATGATGCTAGCAGCTTATGCTATAGTGCCACCTAGGTATAAATAGGTAACATTGCACCAACAGCTAAAATGCATTCTGGGTGATACAGTGACATCACAGTCATTATCATATGTACACGCCTAACCGACAATTATTGGAAAACTCCAAGTTAGGAAGGTATGTCTAACTGATAAGTTTGTGATCATAAACCACACACATGAAGGGAAAAAAAAACAAACAGGGAGCAACAGAAACACAGAGAAACAAAGAAAGAAAGAAAGGAGAGACCCCAGGAGAAAAATCCCAATGATCAGAACGGACCAATAGAGCTGACTTCCCTTAGACTCTACATATCATCTGCATTGTCAAGTAAAGTATAACTTCATTATGTGTAGTATTGATTGAATTAATTGGCCTGATATTTAGAAACTCCTCGCTTTATTGTGGATCTGTAATGTTAGATGTACTACATCAATATTATCACTATTCAGTAAAGATGTATATTACTGAATAAAAGATCTAATATTGATATCAGAGAGAATATTCATTCCATAGTCATATCAGGCTTGATACGGTAATTTATAACTTATGTAGCAATACTAACCGATATCTGAGATTGGTCACAGTTTGAGCAGAGGAAGGGTTCGTATCTGTCCTTATCACTTTTGTGTATATCTCATAATTGTCGTCGGGACGCTTGTATTACATTTTATGTTTGAGAGGTGATGTGGAACGCTGGTAGTCGTGTTAGAGCCATCTAGTGTTGAATTTAGGGTACTGCATATCACTGTGTGTTATTGCATATTATTGAGTTTTTCTATTGATTAAGCTTTGATTGTATTCTAAGTTATTGTATAATAAATCATTTATATTTTTGCATAGACGCTTGTACCTTATTTTACCGATTGCACAATATAATTAAATTAACGACGATCTCTTTTTGAGGTGTTTTATATGTCCACCTCTAGGGTCAATTCCCTTTAAGAAAATTCCTTTGATCCTATCTTTTATATAAAGCATTTGCTTTATATCCCCGACATCATGGATGACAATGAGTCAGCTCATCGAGGTCGCATCATTAGAGAACGGCTGCTGGAGACTGAGGTACCTCAAATGGAGTGGCCTGCACTTTATCCAGACCTGAATCTCATTGAAAACCTATGGGATCAGCTGAGTTGCCGTCTAGAGGCTTGTAACTCTGTACCCCAGAACCTCAATGACCTGAGGGCCGTTCTCACACCGCCCTTCAAGAAGAGTGGGATGCCATGCCTCAGCAGACAATAAGTCGACTTGTAAACAGCATGATACATCATTGTCAAGCTGTAATTGATGCTCAAGGCTACTTTTTTTTTACATTTACATTTTTGTGGGAGTATACTGACCATTGTTGGCTTTTGTTTTAATATATTGTTTTTCTACTTAAATGCTCTACTTTCATGATATAATATCACTGTCGTGTGAACGTTTTACATTTTCCATAAATTTCACCCAAAAGCCAAATATCCCTAAATTTTTGTGAGTAGTGTATGTAGTCTTCCAGTCCCTACATATTTATTTTTATTTATTGTATGCACTTCTATAGCGCTGACATATTCCGCAGCGCTTTACAGACATTAGCACCAAACTGTCCCCAATGGGGCTCACAATCTAAGTTCCCTATCAGTATGTCTTTGGAGTGAGGGAGGAAACCAGAGTACCTAGAGGAAACCCACGCAAACACAGGGAGACCATACAAACTCCATGAGGATGTTGTCCTTGGTCGGATTTGAACCTAGGACCTCAGCACTGCAAGGCACCAGTGCTAACCACTGAGTCACCGTGCTGCCCAAATATGTAATATTATATGCAGTCTTCCATTCCTTACATGCCTAATATACACATAGTAGAGTCAAATTATTCTGACCAATTCCTATTTTCTACGTCGGCAGAGTGTACCTCATGAAGAAAGTGTTGTGAACTGGTTTTGTGGGAGTGTACAGTATGCGATACACATGTCCCCCATTGCTGTCATGGGTAAAAGGGGAGATTCCTCAAAGTTGCAAAAAGGGATTATTATTAGCTTTTGGGCCACCAGTGACCGTATTTCTGAAACTGCACAGCTTGTTTTTGTGCTGCTGTTGTGAAAGTGTACTGCAAGTGGAAAAAACTGCACCATGTGCCATTAATGTAAGAGGTGAACATCAGCTACTAAGGTGCACAAGGGTGGACTGACACGCTACAGTGAAGCAGCTCACTGCCAAAATGAACCAGGAGGCCACCAGACATGTACAGTATCTAAATCAACTGTTCAGTGAAGATTCATCAGCGGAAAAGGCTTCCGTTTATGTGGCAGTATCGGAATTGGACCTCTTCTGATTGGCAAAGGGCTGTCTTCTCCGATGATTGAGGTTTTCTGCTTCATGGAACGGAAGAACGTGAGTGTGTTGTGCAAAAAACATCAGAGAACAAACACACCACGAACAATGCAGGAAGTTAGCAGCGTTATGGTGTGGGGGGGTGATTTATTGTCGATAACTGGGCCAACACATCCATGTAGAACGCACTCTCAACCTATTTGGGTAGTAATCCCTACTTGCAGATCACATACACTCATAAATGCTGATTGTCTTCTACTGTATACCCAAAATTCACAAAAACCACAATAACCCACCTGGAAGACCAATAATATCTGGCATTGGTTCCATATCTTCCAACCTATCACAGTATATTGACAAAATACTACAACCGATAGTGAGACAAACTCCTTCATACATAAAGGACACAACCGACATTATATCTGTATTGGAGAAACTTACTAACAAAGACCATTAGATCATAGGTACTATGGACGTCAACTCTTTATATACGGTCATTGAACACAATACGGAATAGACGCCCTTTAAAAATAATTTGTCTCTAATAACACACTGCACAATGATGAAATTAGTTTCATACTGGAAGGCGTGCAATACATATTAACTCACAACTACTTCTTATTTGATTAAAAAAATGTATGTGCAGGAAAGAGGTACCGCCATGGGCACCAGATTTGCCCCCAGTTACGCCAACCTCTTTATGGCCCAATGGGAGGAGGACGTCATTCGTCCCAAACTGGGGACAAGTCTGGTGCTATGGAGAAGATAGACAATATTATATTTATCTGGCAAGATACAGAAGAGAATCTTAGCACTTTTATACGAGACATAAACGCTAATGACAGAAATCTTCAGCTTACCACAAACATCAGTAAAAAGCATGTAGAATTTTTGGATTTAACCATCAACATAGAGAAAGACAAACTAATTTGCAGCACATACTATAAAACCGTCATGAAAAATAGCTACATTTTATACACAAGTTGCCATCTCCCTAGATGGTTCCTAAACATTCTCACCAGCCAATTCAGAAGAATTAAGCGTAACTGCACCAATAAAGATCAATTTGAACAGGAGGCAACAAAACTAAAACAAGAATTTATTGTAAAAAAAAACTATCAAATACAATCATTAGAAGCTTCCTTAGACAAAGTTAGGCACATGGACAGGAAAGACTTCTTTATATCCACTGAAAAATCACCCAAACAGAAGGAAACCCTTTTTACCATTTCATGCTCATCATAAAAAGATAGAAAAAATCATCTCCAGAGGGATAAAACTATCGGATCTACACTACTAGTACCCCCCAAATTATATACACTAAAGCTGTAAACCTAGACCTAAAGGGAGCACCCACAATTAGGAGAAAAACGAAAACTAACCTATCTAATTGGCTAACACTCAAAGGATTCAATGCGGCAGGTGTAACAACTGCAAGATCACTACTTTTCCAAAGAAAACTACAAACACAGAATTCATTCCAATTTGAAATAAAAGACAGTCTTACCTGCAACTCAACAGATGTCATTTATATATCAGAATGTCCATGTCACAAGCAATATGTGGGTCGTACCAAACACCCCTTCAAAAAATAGAATAATCAGAACACATAGCAAATATCAAAAAGGGCTTCGAATTACATTCCATTCCAAACACTTCAAAGATCACCACAACAGTGACCCTTCAATTCTTACATTTGTAGCTATTGGCCAACATGTCCAGGATAGAATCAAAAATAATTTTCGAATTCAATACCTTAAGTCCAGCAGGATTAAAACGCAGAAATGGAGATTTTTTATTTCCTGTAAAACCGGCAGGGGTGTTAATCCAGGACAGGACATCTAGGTCCAGCTGCTTACCAGCACCTCCATTTCCCCTCCTAGGTAGACCCCCACCCCTACACTTCTTCAACTACCCATTCATCAACTCCAACCTGTCACCACCAGACTTCTGAGAAGCTCTGACAGATGTCTTTCAGAACCTCCTCCTTGAGCTTCCCTTTGTTTTGCTTTCATTTTCTCATCTTGTTAGCCTCTCTCAGCTGTCATGTAGTTGCACTGATTGCATCCCTTTAAATCCCTTCCCAGACTGCTTCACTTTGCGGTTTATATTCCTTCCTGGAGTGTGTGCATGCTGATCCTACTTCTGAGTCTTCTACAGATAAGTTTTGTTCATTCATTTGTGTTTTTCTGTTTGCTGGATCCCAGGTGACCCTGACTCCCTCCGTATCAAGTGTAGGGAGCCGGTGGCCGTGTCCCCTCACTATTATAGGGTGTTCAGGTGTTATACAGTCGAGGTACGAGGATATGCGATCATCTACCATTGGGATTTTCACATAGGCTGAGAAATCAGGGAGAGAGCCAGGTCTGATGCAGGGCTCTCCCTTTTGTACCTTAGTTTTGGATCCAGTGAGTCGGATATTCATTTTGTGTCTTCTAGTTTCCTGTACACCTTCCATGACACAACCTGAAACAGAAGAATGACTAGAGTTTAAAATAGAAAAAGAACAGAAAGTGAAAATATAAATAACACAAACAATGTATACAACTTTTAATCAATATGGACACCAAATAGATCCACCATCAAAATACCTGTGGTGAGTGCGATGACGTCAGCAAAGGTCCTTTTGCAAGTCCTTCAAGAAGAACAAACAAGAGGATCCCGGCTGCGCTATCAAGTGGATGAGGTGAGCAATGTTTTTATTATTTTTCTAACCCTCAATTGACAATACACTTAGCATTCTGTATTAAAGAATGCTATTATTTTCAATTATAACCATGTTATAATGGAAAATAATAAAGTAAATGGGGTCCCGGGTCATACATCCCTTGTCTCCTTAGCAACCATGCGTGAAAAATCGCACCACATCCGCACTTGCTCGCGGATGCGATTTTCAAGCAGCCCCATTCATTTATATGGGGCCTGTGTTGCGTGAAAAACATTGCTCATGTACACAGCCCCATTGAAATTAATGAGTCAGGATTCAGTGCGGGTGCAATGCGTTCACCTCATGCATTGCCCCCACACAGAATACTCGCCCGTGTGAAAGGGGGCATAGCCCTACGGGCAGAGTTAGATAAGGCCGAAGCTCTAGGGGAGAACCTTAAGGCCTCTTTCACATGAGCATGACAGATTGGCTCCGGATGTGTTCAGGGTGCATTCAGTGAAACTCGCACCATTTTGCAAGCAAGTTCCGTCAGTTTTGTTTGCAATTGCGTTCAGTTTTTTCCGCACGGGTGCAATGCGTTTTGATGCGTTTTACACTCGCGTGAAAAAACTGAATGTTTACAAACATCTCTTAGCAACGATCAGTGAAAAACGCATTGCATCCGCACTTGCTTGTGGATGCAATGTGTTTTTCACTGTAGCCCCATTCACTTCTATAGGGCCAGGACAGCATGAAAAACACACAATATAGAACATGCAGCGTTTTTCACGCAATGCAGAACTGATGGGTGAAAAAAACCGCTCATGTACACAGACCCATAGAAATGAATGAGTCAGGATTCAGTGCAGGTCCTATGCGTTCACGTCACACATTGCGCCCGCCGAGAGGCATCAGCCAAGAAATCTAGGGCATTGTTTCTAATGGGGAAGGAGGTAAGCAACTGTTCCCTAGGGGTACCCCCATCAATGTGGGCCTCTAAATCCCCCATCCACACCTTTAAGGACCTAGCAACAGACGTAGCAGCAATAGCAGGTTTAAAAGCTGCTGCAGAGGCCTCACAATTTTTTCTATAAATAAATCTCTGCTCTTCTGTCCATTGGGTCCTTAAAAGGAACCCATAACTTCAAAGGGGAGAGCATTTTTCCTGGACATCTTAGCCACAGGAGCATCTATTTTTGGGGCCCTATCCCAGAGTGCGGAGACTTCATCAAACTGATATTTCCGTTTAATAGAGGAAGGAACGAAAACAGGTCTTTTCTATTCTCTGGCAATTACCACCTGAATGTTCTTATGTATATCAAGCACTTTCCTCTTCCTAGGACATTGCCCCTCAAACATAGAGTCTTGCACCGATTGCTGAGGTCTTTGATCATCCAACCCCATAGTAGCTATAACCACCTTGACTAGGGAGTTAGTGTTCTCAACATGAATCAGCGGTTTCCCTGCAGCCTCCTCCTCAGAAGAATCGTCAGATGACAAACACTCTCCTTCTTCCTCCAAAGCAGAAAGGATATCGCTGTCACTGGAGGGTGAATCTTTAGATGTAGCAGCAGAAGTACCGGGGTGGCATTTAATCAATCCGCTAACCGACACTCTGACCTCACCCTGGATCCTCTGCTTAATGCTGCTCATCAAAGATGGAGCTTCCTCCTCCATTAAAGGGCTTCTGTCATCCCCCCAAAAGTAATTTTTCTGTGGCTTAGATATTTTTTTTTAAAACCGCACTTTTATAATATGTTAATTACCTCGCTACCAGCAAGTAGGGCGGTTACTTGCTGGTAGCCGCCGCATCCTCCTTTTTAAAAAAACGCCCCCTCCTCCTGTTGATTGACAGGGCCAGCGAGCGCTCTCCTCCTCCGGCTAGCCCTGTCTGCAATTCAAATCCCGCGCCTGCGCCTTACGTGTCTTAATTCGGCGCAGGCGCTCTTAAAGAAGGACGCTCGCTTCCTCAGCACTCCCTCAGTGCGCCTCCGCCGATGACGTCTTCTCTTTCGGGTTTAGAGGTGACATCATCGGCGCAGGCGCACTGAGGGAGTGCTGAGGAAGCGAGCGTCCTTCTCTCAGAGCGCCTGCACCGAATGAAGACACGTAAGGCGCAGGCGCGGGATTTGAAATGCTGACAGGGCCAGCCGGAGGAGGAGAACGCTCGCTGGCCCTGTCAATCAACCGTAGGAGGGGGCGTTTTTTTTTAAAGGAGGATTCGGCGGCTACCAGCAAGTAACCGCCCTACTTGCTGGTAGCGAGGTAATTAACATATTATAAAAGTGCGTTTTTTAAAGAAACTAAGCCACAGAAAAAGGTAACAACGCTATATATATTGAATAATCACACTATATTTTAATTAGCCCAAAAATGAAAAATGACTTTTGGTGGGTGACAGAAGCCCTTTAACCACCGCAGCCCCCCTAGCTGAAACACCCTTAATGATTAGGCCACTTTTTACACTTCTGCACTACACTACTTTCACCGTTTATTGCTCGGTCATGCAACTTACCACCCAAATGAATTTTACCTCCTTTTCTTCTCACTAATAGAGATTTCATTTGGTGGTATTTCATTGCTGCTGACATTTTTACTTTTTTTTGTTATTAATCGAAATTTACCGATTTTTTTTTTGCATAAAAGTGAAATTTTTCACTTTCAGTTGTAAAATTTTGCAAAAAAAACGACATCCATATATACATTTTTCACAAAATTTATTGTTCTACATGTCTTTGATTAAAAAAAAAATGTTTGGGTAAAAAAAAAGAATGGGGTAAAAGTTATAGCGTTTACAAACTATGGTACAAAAATGTGAATTTCCACTTTTTACAGCAGCTCTGACTTTCTGAGCACCTGTCATGTTTCCTGAGGTTCTACAATGCCCAGACAGTAGAAAACCCCCACATTTCGGAAAGTAGACACCCTAAGGTATTCACTGATGGGCATAGTGAGTTCATAGAACTTTTTATTTTTTGTCACAAGTCACAATTATGATTTTTTTTTCTTTTTTTCTTACAAACTGTCATATTCCACTAACTTGTGACAAAAAATAAAAACTTCTAGGAACTTGCCATGCCCCTCACGGAATACCTTGGGGTGTCTTCTTTCCAAAATGGGGTCACTTGTGGGGTAGTTATACTGCCCTGGCATTTTAGGGGCCCAGATGCGTGAGAAGTAGTTTGAAATCAAAATCTGTAAAAAATGGCCTGTGAAATCCGAAAGGTGCTTTTTGGAATGTGGGCCCATTTGCCCACCTAGGCTGCAAAAAAGTGTCACACATGTGGTATCGCCGTACTCAGGAGAAGTTGGGGAATGTGTTTTGGAAAAATTGTCTTTTGCCAAGATATTTCTCTCACCCAGCATGGGTATATGTAAAATGACACCCCAAAACACATTCCCCAACTTCTCCTGAGTACCGGGATACCACATGTGTGACACTTTTTTGCAGCCTAGGGGCACAAATTCCTTTTAGGAGGGCATTTTTAGACATTTGGATCCCAGACTTCTTCTCACGCTTTAGGGCCCCTAAAAAGCCAGGGCAGTATAAATACCCCACATGTGACCCCATTTTGGAAAGAAGACACCCCAAGGTATTCAATGAGGGGCATGGCGAGTTCATAGAAAAAAAAAATTGGCACAAGTTAGCGGAAATTGATTATTTTTTGTTTTTTCTTGCAAAATCTCCCTTTCCGCTAACTTGGGACAAAAAATTCAATCTTTCATGGACTCAATATGCCCCTCAGCGAATACCTTAGGGTGTCTTCTTTCCAAAATGGTGTTATTTGTGGGGTGTTTGTACTGCCCTGGCATTTGAGGGTCTCCGCAATCATTACATGTATGGCCAGCATTAGGAGTTTCTGCTATTCTCCTTATATTGAGCATACGGGTAATGAGATTTTTTTCTTTCGTTCAGCCTCTGGGCTGAAAGAAAAAGTGAACGGCGCAGATTTCTTCATTCGCATCGATCAATGTGGATAAAAAAATCTCTGCCAAAAAAAAAAAGGAGGGGAAAGGCGTCTGCCAGGACATAGGAGCTCCACTCAACATCCATACCCACTTAGCTCGTATGCCCTGGCAAACACGATTTCTCTATTCACATCAATCGATGTGGATGAATAAATTATTGCCGTTTTTTTTTAATTTATTTTTTATATTTACAAAGTGTTTGCCAAAGCATATGAACACCGCCGCCTCCTCAGCTCATATGTCTCGGCAAACGTATCTTTTACTGCAGAGGAGAAATCTCGTCTTGCAGCGCCGCATACACCGACTTGTGTGTAATCTGACAGCAGCGCAATGCTTCTGTCAGAATGCACATCAGTGCTGCAGCTAGTCGATCGGTTTGTCCACCTGGAAGGTAAAAAAAACAAAAAAGAAAAAACCAGGCCGCAACGCAATAAATTTTATTAACTTTATAATAACTTTAGAACAGAACATATAAACTTTATTTAACTTTTGAAACTGAACGTTAACTTTTTTGCTTACTGGTGTTTTTTTTTATTTTTTTTTACCTTTATAGGACAAACCTCTCCTTCCCTATGGGACAATGTGCAAAGCGCAAATCGCCCAAAGATGTGGCGAAGTGCGTTATGCACTTTGTCCCAGGTGAAAGGAGAGGTTTGCAGCAGCTGTATGTGAATAAGCCCTAATAGCCCTGTGTGCCTGTCCTGGTGAGATGTGATCCCTATGCTAAGTGTACCTGTGTGTGGTACTTCCGGAAACACTCTCCAAAGCATAGGGCAGGGTGGTCAGGGCAGTCAGGACAGAAATAGCGGGTGTCACGCCTTATTCCACTTCTGCTACAGACATCACATCTTTTTTTCGGGGTGACGGTTAGGTTGAGGTACCAGGAACGACACTGGGGAAATTTTGCTCGTGTAGACGGCTAACTACACTGGTGGATGGGGCCACGGAACCTCCTGGATACAGGAGGTTCTCGATGATCTGTTCCTGAAATTTGAGGTAGGATCCTGTTCTCCCAGCCTTACTGTAGAGAACAAAACTATTATATGCAGCCAATTGAATTAAATATACAGACACCTTCCTATACCAGCGTCTGGTGCGTCGGGAAACTAAATACGGAGACAACATCTGGTCATTGAAGTCCACCCCTCCCATGAGCAAATTATAGTCGTGGACACAGAGGGGCTTTTCAATGACTCTGGTTGCTCGCTCATTTTGGATTGTCGTGTCTGCGTGAATGGAGGAGAGCATGTAAACGTCACGCTTGTCTCTCCATTTCACCGCGAGCAGTTCTTCGTTACACAAGGCAGCATTCTCCCCCCTTGCAAGACGGGTGGTAACGAGCCGTTGGGGGAAGCCCGCACAACTAGTTTGCGCGGTGCCACAGCAGCCAATCTGTTCTAGAAACAAATGCCTGAAGAGGGCCACACTTGTGTAGAAATTGTCCACATAAAGATGGTACCCCTTGCCAAATAAGGGTGACACCAAGTCCCAGACTGTCTTCTCACTGCTTCCCAGGTAGTCAGGGCAACCAACCGGCTCCAGGGTCTGATCTTTTCCCTCATAGATCCGAAATTTGTGGGTATAGCCTGTGGCCCTTTCACAGAGCTTATACAATTTGACCCCATACCGGGCGCGCTTGCTTGTGATGTATTATTTGAAGCCAAGGCGCCCGGTAAAATGTATTAGGAACTCGTCTACGCAGATGTTTTGCTCAGGGGTATACAAATCTGCAAATTTCTGGTTGAAGTGGTCTATGAGGGGCCGAATTTTGTGGAGCCGGTCAAAAGCTGGGTGGCCTCTGGGACGGGAGGTGGTGTTATCAATAAAGTGCAGGAAACGCAGGATGGCCTCAAATCGTGCCCTGGACATGGCAGCAGAGAACATGGGCATGTGATGAATTGGGTTCGTGGACCAATATGACCGCAATTCATGCTTTTTGGTTAGACCCATGTTGAGGAGAAGGCCCAGAAAAAAATTTAATTCGGAAACTTGGACTGGTTTCCACTGGAAAGGCTGGGCATAAAAGCTTCCCGGGTTGGCGGATATAAATTGAGTGGCATACCGGTTTTTTTCTGCCACAACTAAGTCCAAGAGCTCCGCAGTCAAGAACAGCTAAAAAAAAATCCCAGGGCCGAACCGATCTGAGCTGTCTCAACCCGAACTCCAGACTGGGCGGTGAAAGGGGGAACTAATGGTGCGGCTGAAGTTGGGGACTGCCAATCAGGATTTGCCAGCACCTCACGGATTCTAGGGGGTCTACGGGCCTGTCTGTGCGGTGGCTGCGACGGGGTAACTACTGCACGTGCCACCGTACCAGCTTCAACTGCCCTTCTGGTGCTTGCCACTTCACCATGTTGTACGGCAGTGCTGGTACTAGGTCCAGGGAGGGCTGCGCTGCTGGTGTATGCCTCACCACGTAATCCGACAGCGCCAGCCCCACTCTGCTGCCCTTGAAGCGGAACCTGTGGTCTAGCAACACGGGGCCGGGTACGCCTGGTGGTATCAGGGACCTCAACCTCCTCGTCCGAACTTTGTGTCAGACTGCCACTGCTTTCTACAGGTTCATATTTTGACCCGCTAGATTCGTCAGATGAGGGTTCCCATTCCTCATCCGACTGGGTCAGAAGCCTGTAGGCCTCTTCAGAAGAATACCCCCTGTTTGACATTTGGGCTACTAAATTTAGGGGTATTCCCTAAGACTACCCAAGAAAAAAAGCAAGCCTGTCTTACAAATGGGAGGCTAGCGAAGTACTGGAGGCCGCTGCTGTTGATAAAAAATATCAAAACTGTTTTTTTTTATCGCCGCAGCGCTTGTAAAGTGATCAGAAAAAAAAAAAAAATTGTCACTGCGGCGGTGCGGGCGTGGGTGAACGCACGTGTGGGCGACCGATCAGGCCTGATCGGGCAAACACTGCGTTTTGGGTGGAGGGCGAACTAAGGTGACACTAATACTATTATAGATCTGACTGTGATCAGTTTTGATCACTTTCAGAAACTATATAAGTACAAAAGCTGATTAGCGATACGCTAATCAGCGAATCAGTGACTGCGGTGCGGTGGGCTGGGCGCTAAACGATCGCTAAACTACCTAACCAAGGGGCCTAAACAATTCCTAAAGTCTAACAGTCAATACCAGTGAAAAAAAAAGTGACAGTTTACACTGATCACTTTCATTAGTGATTGACAGGGGCAAGAAGGGGTGATCAAGGGGTTAACTGGGGTGATATGGGGTGATCTGGGGCTAAGTGTAGTGTTTGGTGCTACTCACTGTGATGCCTGCTCCTCTGCTGAGACCAACTGACGAAAAGGACCAGCAGAGGAGCAGGGAAGCCATTTAACACATCATATTTACAAATATGATGTGTTAACTGGCTTCTGAATGCAGATTGGCTGGCAAGCTGATGATGTGACCCCCCCCTCTAACTTTTGCCGGCCCGCGATGCGCATGCGTGGGCCGGCTAAGCGCGTCATCTCGCGTCTCGCAGAGCTGCCGCCTCCGGAACGCGATCCTGCGTTAGGCAGTCTGGAGGTGGTTAACTTGCCGACACATTCTTGACAAACATGACCCCATGAGCAATACTAAAAATAAAATCTGCCGGGGAATGACCCCTCTTACCCCACCATGGTACCGATGTATCTTTGGTGGTCACAGTGTGCTGAACCTGCTCCTTTCTTTCACACAGCACAATCAGCCAGAATGGGAAACTGCCAGCTCTTCAGTCGGCATGGCAGTGAGCTGGCTGGGCTTTTTCTCCTCGGCGCACGCTGCCAACTCCCTCTGCTTCCGGTCCGCAGCAACGGCTTCCTACCACCGCTTGAAGCCGGTGGTAGATGCACACGCAGGTCGGTGGCCAAACATGCGAAAACGGCTGTTAGCAGCGGCTCCCCATGGAGACTTACGCTGCCCAGGATAACCCTCCTGACTGCATCAATTGCCAGGGCCCCCGCAGCTCTAGAACAACTGCATACGGCGTGGGTTTCCTCCAGGTACTCCAGTTTCCTTCCACACTCCAAAGACATACTGATAGGGACCTTAGGTTGTGAGCCCCATCGGGAACAGTTGGATGCTAATGTCTGTAAAGCGCTTCAGAATATAGTAGCGCTATATAAGTGCATAAAATAAATACGGCAGTTCCGATTTTCTCCTGCCTCTTAGGACAGAATACAGAACTGGAGGTAGAAGGGAGGATCCCTCTTTTAAAAGGCGGTTCTGGTCCTGTCCGTAGGAGGAGGCGGTCTCTCCAGGGGTGCTGTCATAGGCGAAAGAGAAAAAACACTTTATAAAGATATGCAAATTAGGCCCCACAAGTGCCCAGGCCCCTTTCTGATGTGCCCACATAACCGCTCCCCTTGCAGTCCTCTGACCCACCATCCTTTCCTAATCTGTTCTCTTCCTCTGGCTTGGAGATCTTGCACGAGCGCCAGTCACCACCTGGCCCGCGCATGCACACTATTAAGTTTAGTGCCTCTGTGGGCAGAGCAGTGCACGGGCGTGCCAGGGACCGGCGCTCGCACTAGATTTCAAAGGAGGAGAACGAATTAGGAGAATAAGGTGGGCCAGAAGACTGCAAGGGGAGCAGTTATGTGGGCACATCAGAGAGGGGCCTGGGCACTTGTGGGACTTAATTTACATATCTTTATAAAGTGATTTATTTTCAGCTTCTGGACATAGAACACAATAAAAGGTACCATTTATATATTGGCCATCTGTGCTATAACGTGATATGAGCGATCTAAAACGCTTAGAGTAGATGACAGAATTCCTTTTAAAATAAATGCTCAGAGATCTCTGCGGCTGCATGTGACTGCTGAGGTGCTTGTATTACAGGGTTAGTCTCCTCTAGGAAAAATGGAGAGAAATCTGGGTTCCTGATTGAAATCACTGACCAAAATACTGACGAGTGAACTAGGTCTAAAGGCTCGAACCAGCAGGCAATTATCGGGAAGCAACTGTTCACTCAGTTTAACTGCCTGCTCATCAGCGGAGAAAAAAACTGCATATAAATGCGTCATTGTTTCTGGGCCATCTGTTGCTGATGTTGATATAGATGAGAACACCAGAGATGCTTTCTCCTGATGATCATAGGCCCATGTAAAGGGCTCTTGGGGCAGTGACAGTACTGTCTGGCCTCATAGAAATTAGCAGCCATTACCAGGGATTTTAAAATCATATTAAATATAAAGTTATGAATTCCGTTCTAACGGAATTCGTAGACAGAATGCAAAATGGAAGCCTTTAAGAGGCATTCCAATTTGATCTGTCATAATAGAAGTCTATGGCCAAGAATAACTGATCCGTCTGGTTTTCGTTAAGCATGACTTTGTTTTCCGTCCCGCGTAATGAAAACCAGAGTGATTAGTTATGCTTGGCCATAGACTTCTATTATGACGGATCAAAACAGAATGCCACTTAAAGGCTTCCATTTTGCATTCCGTCTACGAATTATGTTCTCTCATCCCTATTCAGGAGATCTCAGTGAGACAGTTCTTTGCACACATTTCAGTAGTATCAAAACTATGCACTGAGCGTTATCTTCTGTGCGAATTACTCTATATCATATATGAGTTTCTGTCCGTCTGCCTGTTCTTTATGCATGACCAAACGACTGGACCGATCTAGGGTTGGGCGATATCAAAAATATTCAGACGATAACGATATAAAAAAAAATGTATCGCGATAAATACCCGTTAAAAAACCCCCCAAAGGAGACGTTACTGTATGGGGGCCACAAGGAGACGTTACACTGTATGGGGGCAGCCACAAGGAGACATTATACTGTATGGGGGGCCACAAGCAGACGTTATACTGTATGGGGGGCCACACGGAGAAGTTACACTGTAGGGGGCGGGGGCCACAAGGAGATGTTATAATAAAGTCTTGTGGCCACAGGCCACCATACATACAATAATACTTTAAGATATACTTTTCCCGCGGCTTGATCAGATGTCGGTGGGCGGAGATTTGAATATGGGAGCAAGGAGGAGGGAGACGGGGGCCGCCGCACCGGGAAGTAGCAAGTTTCTAATTTTGTCATCAGAGCACACGAGCGAAGCAGCCGCAGGAAAAGTCTCTCCAGAGACACCCAGTACTCACACTGAGTTCGCCACATAGAACCGGCATTGGTGGGTGACGGACGGTGATGTCAGATGGTGGGTGGAGTCTGGAGACTTGACTAAGGGAGGCGGAGCAAGAAGGAGCCAGGCCAGGAGCGAGTGGAAGTAATGTTTGTACTCAGCGCTATGCAAGGTGCAGGGGCGGACGCAGATTTAGAAGCAGTCAGCGCACATGACCGCTTTGATGATGTCACAAAATACAGAGGTAATTAGGAAACAGCGATATCGCCATGTCACCGTTTTTTTAATACCGCAGTATCTCGCCCAACCCTAGACCGATCTGCACATAGGAACATCAGATGTCCAGGAAGGTTTTAAACCGGGTCTCGTCTCTCTAGGACGCACCGTTCCTGATATATTTCCAAAAAATGCAAATATGGCATCATCACATGATCTGCATTAGCCAATAGAAGCCTGCAGGTCTTTCCTTTATATCCCAACTGCCATACACATGATCACATGACCCTTATCAGCCAATAGAAGGGAGCGCAGGTCACAGTTAAGGGAGCGCAGGTCACAGTTAAGGGAGCGCAGGTCACAGTTAAGGGAGCGCAGGTCACAGTTAAGGGAGCGCAGGTCACAGTTAAGGGAGCGGAGTGCTGTGCAGGTCACAGTTAAGGGGATGGTCTGCTATTGTTAGGGCAAAGCCCCAATGCCGGATTAGCAGTGGATTCCCAGTTAGAAGTTCTGAGTACTCGGAGAAAAACCAACACAGGCATATAGCTGTGTATCAAGTGTTTCTAAACTTTATTGAAAGAAAACAGAGGTTAATATAGCGATATTCTGGATCATTTCCAACTGAAGACGTAGTTAAACATTTACATCATTATCTCATTAAAACTACAATCAGAAATGAGCATCTTTTGGCTATACACCCGGAGTCTCTCCCTAATCCTAAGTGTAGGTGTTAATCATGTACCAGTCTTTCTAGCAATTATAGAAGTTCCTTTAGACCAAGTGGTGGGGGCTAGGAGTGACCTTGAGGTTATAGTATCCTTAGCAAAGAAGTTCACAGTTTAGAACATAAAATGGCACTATAAAGTACAACATGGAGGCTGAGGACACAATATGAAGTCTCAACCCTCACACTATGGAGGTCAGCGTTAAGGGGCAGAGTGCTGTCACTGTTAAGGGGGGCAGGTTATTGTGAAAATCACTGTTAAGGAGATGGGGTACTGTGAAGGTCACTGTTAGGAGGACAGGGGACTGTGGAGCTCACTATTAAAGAGGCAGCCACTATGGGGGTCACTGTTAAGGGGCAGGGAATGGTGGTGGTCACTAACAAAGGGGCAGCCCCTGTGGAGGTCACTGTTAAGGTAGTGGGGTACTGTGGAGGTCACTATTAAGGGAGCAGGGAACTGTTGAAGTCACTGTTAAAGGGGTGGGATGCTGTAGAGGTCACTGTGATGGAGAACACTGTGGATAATAACCTCACACACAAACATTAAAAGAAATAGCTGAAATATACCTGTGCGAAGTCGGGTCTTTCTGCTAGGTCGCTTATACATACAAATATCAAACTTTATTCTAAGGTCTTGGCCCTTCAATTAAGAACCTTAAAGAGGACCTTTCACCAGAATTAAACTTCTAAAGTAACTATACAGGCATGTAGAGCGGCGCCCAGGGAACCCCCTGCACTTACTGTTATACCTGGCCGCCGCTCCGTTCTCCCGTAATTGCCTCTGGTATCTTTACAGTTAGGCTCCACCCAGGGGAACCTGCCGGCGCCTCCTTCTCCCATGCTGCAGCACTGGCCAATCACAGCGCTCAGCTCATAGCCTGAGAGGCTTTTTTCTCTCTCAGGCTATGAGCTGAGCGCTGTGATTGGCCAGCGCTACAGCATGGGAGAACGAGCCGACTAGTTTAAAAACTATCTATATCAGTGGGCAGAGCGGCGCCCAGGGGTCCCCCTGCACTTACTAGTATGTCTGGGCGCCGCTCCGTTTGCCCAGTATAGGCTCCGGTGTCTGTAGCTCCCTCTGTTGTACTGGGCGGAGTTTTTGTATTAGGGTTGTCCCTTGCTGCAGCGCTGGCCAATCGCAGTGCACAGCTCATAGCCTGAGAGTTCCAGGCTTTGAGCTGTGCGCTGCGATTGGCCAGCGCTGCAGCAAGGGCCACGCCTAATACAAAAACTCCGTCCAGTACAACAGAGGGAGCTGCAGACACCGGAGCCTATACCGGGCAAACGGAGCGGCGCCCAGACATACTAGTAAGTGCAGGGGGACCCCTGGGCGCCGCTCTGCCCACTGATATAGTTAGTTTTCAAACTAGTGAAAGGTCCTCTTTAAAAGGAGTATTCCCATCACATTTATGACATATCGATAGGCTAGGTCATAAATGTCTGATACACGTAGTCCCACCTCTGCTTGACCCCATGCCGCTGCATATAGGGAGAGAAACAACGAAACGGGCAGACACAGTTATTGACATAGGTGCAGATCCAAGAGGTGCGCAATGTATGTTATTAGAAGAAATTACCCTCACACGGTGCCAAAATATTTTTATTGCACTGCTTTAGGCAAAAACATACAAAGATAGCATTTTACTAGTTGCTCTTTAAGATCGTTTTCCCCTGTGTACATTCGATGATGTATGATGTCATCTGACTTTATACTAAAACTTTTTCCACATTCTGAGCAAAAAAATGGTTTCTCCTCAGTGTGAGTTCTCTGATGTCTAACCAAACCTGATTTCAGAGTAAAACACTTCCCACATTCTGAACACGAGAATGGCTTTTCACCTGTGTGAATTCGCTGATGTGCAATGAGAGTTGATTTCTGGGCAAAACTTTTCCCACATTCTGAACAAGAAAATGGTTTCTCGCCTGTGTGGGTTTTCTCATGTTCAATAAGAACAGATTTATAGGTAAAACATTTCCCACATTGTGAACAAGAAAACGGTTTCTCTCCTGTATGAATCCTCTGATGTGCAACAAGAACGGATATCCGAGTAAAACTTTTCCCGCATTCAGAACAGGAAAATGGCCGTTCATCTCTGTGAATTCTTTGATGTCTCTCAAGATGATCTTTACGTGTAAAACATTTCCAACAGTCCAAACATGCAAATGGCTTCTCCCCAGTATGACTTCTCTCATGTTTAACAAGAGCTGACCTCTGGGCAAAATATTTTCCACAATCTGAACAGGAGAATGGTTTCTCCCCTGTGTGAATTCTCTGATGTTCAACGAGAATTGAGTTCTGGGTAAAGCATTTCCCGCATTCTAAACATGAAAATGGTCGCTCATCACTGTGAATTCTCATATGCAAAGAAAGACTTGAGTTCTTCTTAAACAGTTTCCCACATTCAGGACAGGGATATATTTTACCTGTGTTGTGACCTGCACTTTCACCAACAATCAGTGATAGGTCAGGAAAAGGTTCTTTGCCAAAACCAAAATCAGACGAAAGCCTTTGATTATTAAGGAAGAGAGATACGTTGGGTGTAATAGGATGTTTTCCAGAATTATCTTTAATATCAGAATCTTCAGCTTCAAAATCTGGAAGTAAGATAATATCTTCCTCTAAACGCCTGATGCAGTCATCTGTTGGGGGAAATACTAGATTATGACTGTATTTTGGGGAAAAAAAAGAATAATAAAAAAATATATATTGCATCTGGAAAGCTGTCCCCTCAAGACTGATCCAAATTATCCCATTTAGTATTGTATCCAGAACATATGAATGTTAGGCTAAGGGAGACATTTTTCAACTTGGCAAGAATCACAGGCATCTACACGCCCCCCAAATAATCTTATACCCGACTGATGCCAATACTAAAGATCCCCTTCCGTCCCCACTACTAGGAGCTAAAGCCGGTACTAGACAAAAGAACACAGTGCTGTCAGTATCAGGAGTATTACAATAATGACTACCCCCTCTACAGAATAAAAGAGATTTCACTTTCTTCTCAGGGTGACAGAACAAAAGGAGTATGACTTATCTCTAGAGGCACGTCACTCCCCCCCACCTCCCTCATCCACCTTCATACTGCATTCTACAGTCGGTTACCTTGAAAATATGAGAGAACTCAGGGACTGTGCTGTGCTTCAAAGGGTCACTGTGGGCATCAGTAGAGAGAGACTGACAAGACAGCACAATACCTCATCCTCTCCTCACACAACCATGGGCCTTCAGACCACACTGCATTCCATTTCTAGTCTTTACTCTGGCATAGCTGATAAAATACATGGCAGGGCTATAGCTGATTGTATGTTAGAAAGTATCATGGTGGGACATGGGTGGCAGTGATGTATCTGTAGATGCAAGACCAAAGGGGTGTCACTTGAAACCCTGGCAAAAAAAACTAATCCCTTTGCTCTTGACGTCTCTACACAGAAGCAGGGAGAGAAGCTTCCCGTGTGTCGAGCACAAGAACTACCGTAGGTCTGCAAGTAAGAAGGTGAAAAATGATAGAAGGCTGAACAATTGTAATTAAGGTACATAAACTTGCATGACACTTTCAGAACTGCCATTTAAAAAAATATAATAATATCACAGGGCAACCACTTTAAAATATGGCCAACTCAGTTGATGGACTGAAGATATGTTAGTCTTGGAGACCACAGCCAAATGATGCTATTTAGCGAACAAGGATGCCCATCCTACAGCTCTCCAGCTGTTGGAAAAACCACAACTCCCAACATTCCATTATAGCTGTAGGCTGCCCACCCATGCTGGGAGTTGTAGTTTTTCAACAGCTGAGGGGCCGCAGGTTGGGCATCCCTAAAATGGGAAATGTGGACGAATGGTAAACAACTGCACAAAAACTTAACACTATAGGTATGGGATTTCCATACACTGTGCCAAATCTAGTTTTAGAGACATCCACTGCAACTAGCCAAACAAGGTGTGTGGCCCATGTCACATTTTGTGCAAAAATTGCATCACAATTCTGGCATGAAATTCTGCAGCAAACTAAGCCAACCAATAGCTGGTATACAGCTAGACGAAAGCAGGGTGGATAAAAATCTATGATTTTTTTTTTTTTTATCGGATTTTTTTTAAAATTTAAAAATCTGATTTATTTATTTTTTAAAATCTGATTTTTTTTTAAAATAAAATGCTTTTTGCGGAAAATATATTACGATCCAAAGGTTATTCCATCATGAAATAAAGATTTGAATTAAGTAGAATAAGGCTGTACATGGACTCCCATATTGTTGAATGGATTAGGCACAGGCAACAGAAGGTTGTAGTCAATGGAGTATATTCAGACCATGGTTTTGTTACCAGTGGGGTACCTCAGGGATCTGTTCTGGGACCCATATTGTTTACTATCTATCAGCGAAATTGCAGAAGGCCTCGATGGTAAAGTGTGTCTTTTTGCTGATGACACAAAGATTTGTAACAGGGTTGATGTTCATGGAGGGATACACCAAATAGAAAAGGATTTAGGAAAACTAGAGGAATGGTCAAAAATCTGGCAACTAAAATGTAATGTTGATAAGTGCAAGATAATGCACCTGGGGCGTAAAAACCCAAGAGCAGAATATAAAATCAATGCTACAGTCCTAACCTCAGTATCTGAGGAAAGGGATTTAGGGGTCATTATTTCAGAAGACTTAAAGGTAGACAGACAATGTCATAGAGCAGCAGGAAATGCTAGCAGAATGCTTGGGTGTATAGGGAGAGGCATTACCAGTAGAAAGAGGGAGGTGCTCATGCCGCTCTACAGAGCACTAGTGAGACCTCATTTGGAGTATTGTGCTCAGTACTGGAGACCATATCTCCAGAAGGATATTGATACTTTGGAGAGAGTTTAGAGAAGAGCTACTAAACTAGTACATGGATTGCAGGATAAAACGTACCAGGAAAGATTAAAGGACCTTCACATGTATAGCTTGGAAGAAAGACGAGACAGAGGGGATAGGATAGAAACTTTTAAATACATAAAAGGGAATCAACAAGGTAAAAGAGGGGAGAATATTTAAAAGAAGAAAAACTGCTAAAAGAGGACATAGTTTTAAATTAGAGGGGCAAAGGTTTAATAGTAATATCAGGAAGTATTACTTTACTGAGAGAGTAGTGGATGCATGGAATAGCCTTCCTGCAGAAGTGGCAGCTGCAAATACAGTGAAGGAGTTTAAGCATAAGGCCATCCTTCATATAAGATAGGGCCAGGGGCTATTAATAGTATTCAGTATATTGGGCAGACTAGATGGGCCAGATGGTTCTTATCTGCCGACACATTCTATGTTTCTGTATGTGTAATTTTTTTGGTAAAATACATTCCATTAATCCATTCACAGTGTCATGCTCTTCCAGAGGTTTTTGTAAGATTATTGGGCAGTTTCTCTGCCTACAAGATATTATCACAGATGCTTTGTTTACTTTTGCAGTTCTCAAAACTGAATTTGACTCAGCAGAGATCACATGCCTCTTCTTCACAGCAAAAATGTTATACCATGAACAGAGTTGAGAAAAATACCTTAAAGGACTTCTGTCACCCCCTAAAGTCATTTTTTCATTTTTGGGCGACTTAAAAACCTTATACTTTATCAATATATAGTGCTCCTAGTCTTTTTCGTTCAGTAGTTTCTTTAAAAAAAAAAAAAACACACTTTTATAATATGTAAATTACCTCTCTACCAGCAAGTAGTACTTGCTGGTAGCAGCCGCATCCTCCTTTCAAATAAACGCCCCCTTCTCCTGTTGATTGACAGGGCCAGCGAATGCTCTCGTCCTCTGGCTAGCCCTGTCTGCCTTTTAAATCTCGCGCCTGCGCCGCACCGGTCTTCAGTCGGCGCAGGCGCACTGAGAGGAGGACGCTCGCTCGGCCGCTCCTTCCTCAGTGCGCCTGCGCCGGGTGTAGATGTGACGTCATCGGTGCAGGCGCATTGAGGAAGGAGCGGCCGAGTGAGCGTCCTCCTCTCAGTGCGCCTGCGCCGACTGAAGACCGGTGTGGCGCAGGCGCGAGATTTAGAAGGCAGACAGGGCTAGCCAGAGGACGAGAGCGTTCGCTGGCCCTGTCAATCAACAGGAAGAGGGGGCGTTTATTTGGAGGAAGAGGATGCGGCTGCTACCAGCAAGTAGCCGCCCTACTTGCTGATAGAGAGGTAATTTACATATTATAAAAGTGAGTTTTTTTTAAGAAACTACTGAACGAAAAAGGCTATGAGCACTATATATTGATAAATCGCAGTGTAAGGATTTTAAGTCGCCTAAAAATGACTTTAGGGGGGTGACAGAAGCCCTTTAATCCTAACTTCTACAAACCTATGAATGCAGAATCAACCTAATCAAACTAATATGAAAATTTGTTATTCTAAAAATCTTCATCTATTTGCATATTATAAGTTATAACAGCAAGAATTAGTCTTTATGTAGAAAACTATGATTTAAATCAAGCCTTACTGACTCGTGATTTAACTCAAATCCACCCTAGACGAACGTGTCTATCCCTGCACCGGATTCATCATCCAGCCTGAGCCCCTGTGATAAATCTGGTGTCAGCCCATCTTAAGGCAGGTTTACACAGCCCAATTGTCGGAAAAGATTATCGGGGATAAATGTTCCTAGGAACCCGATCCCGATAATCTGTCCTTGTAAGGTGCCGCAGATCAGCTGATGAACGAGCAAAGCAATCATTCATTAGACGAAACAATCCTTTATGCAGAAAACCTAAATGATAATTTCTGGGCAGCAAGTCAAACTGCACTCTGCTGCCCAGAGAAAATGCAGCTGTATGCAGGCAGTTATCGAGAAGCAACGCTTTCTTCCCAACAATTGTGTGCTCGATCACTGCATGTAAATGCAGCATAAGTTTACGCCATCTACAGGGTCAGTAAAGCTTCCTCGACTGTCTCATTCACAAGGTCAGGTAAAAATATTGGGAATGCATTTAAAGCGGTTAACAAAGAGTCTTTAGTTGCCTTTCCAGCAAACAATATCCTCCCTTAAAAACAAAGTCAACCTGAGGCACACGGCTATTCGAGATAGAAGTTAAAATGACAAAAAAAAAAAAAAAAAAAAACTCAGCCAACCTCCTAGCAGATCACTGCATGAAATACACGGACTATATATTTTTCTTTTTTTTCCTACCGCATGGCAATCTGCTGTGTGAAGCACATACTTAAAGGATAACTGTCATTTCTTTTTTTTTTTTTTTTTGCTGAAGTGTAGGGCAAGTAACAAATTTTGCAATAGACTTTATTTAGCCAAAACGTTTATTTTGGGTAGAAAACTGGGGCTGAAATGGCCCTTAGCAGCACTCTTCAAAAGAGTGTTGCTAAAGGGCCACCCGTCTCCTATTAAAAAAAAAAAAAAAAAAAAAAAAAAAAGGGAGACAGGCTGTGTAGACGCTGTGCTTCTGCCTCCCGTGCTTCCCTGGGAGACAGAAGGCTGGGCACGGGAGTCTTAGGAGTTAAAATTACATTTATATTCCCCCTTTCTATGCAATCTAATGCTCCGTTACATTCACTGACCTGTGATCTCTGTGATAATAATTCATAAAGCAGCCGCCGGAAGTAGAAGCACTGTGCGCAGTGAGCCGGCTGCTGCTTCATGAATCATCATCACAGGGATCACAGGTCAGCGAATGTAACGGAGCATTCGATTGCATAGAAAGGGGGAATATAAATGTAATTTTAACTCCTAAGACTCCTGTGCCCAGCCTTCTGTCTCCCAGGGAAGCACGGGAGGCAGAAGCACAGCGTCTGCACAGCACGTCTCCCCTTTTTTTTATAGCAATGCTCTAAGGGCCATTTCAGCTCCAGTTCTGGCTAAATAGCAAGTCTATTGCAAAATTGTTACCCATCACTTGCCCTACACTTTAGCAAAGAAATAATGTAAAAATACGACAGTTATCCTTTAAGTGTAATGGGGCTCTCAAGTCCTGAAGAGTCACATAGTATCTGCGTCAAAGATACTCACCTGAGCTGATATGTACAGGAATCTCCTCCTCCTTACACTGCCGATAACCCTTCAGATACATATCTTCTTCTACAGTTATATCTTCAGCTTTAATATTAGTGAGATCTTCCCCCTGATTCAGTATGTGGACAAATACACAATTCAGAAGAGAAATATAAAACAAAAAACTACCAAATCAACAACAACTCTTCTATACACAGACTAAATGAAATACAACATTTTTCCGACTATAAGACACTTTTTTAGCAAGAAAAAAATAAATTTGTCCAGATACATATCCCCATCAACAGGAGCACTCAGCACTATTTCAGCACTTGCTGGGGTTGAACTGCGCTAGCATTGCCTAGGCAACTATTATGCTTTCTGCAGATTGTGCGCACTGTCTGCTTGAATATGTCTGGATCAAAAGCAGCTACAGATATGGTTTTGGCCTTGTTTGAAAGCTGACAGTCTAAGCAAGTATAGAATCACAGCATTATCTCCACTACATTGGGAAATTTAGGTGTTAGAAATCAGATCGGGAATGATAGCAGATGAAAGTGAAAACAGGCTTCCCCTGTTTTCACTCCTGACCCGATTTCTACCAGCTATATCTCCTAATGTAGTGGAGAAAATGCTGCAATTCTGACCTTGTTTTAAACCTTAAACAGCCAGCTCTCAAACAAGACCAGAACCATAGCTGCTCCCAATCTGGAGATATTAGTGGTTAAAACAGCCCTCCCCCTTCAGCTGTTTGTGACCTGACTCTGTTCCATCAGGCAGCTCAGCTAACGGCTCCTTATCTCTGATCTCCTAAATACTCATTATAGCTCCATTTGGCTTAAATAAGTGTTTATGATCTTTTAGTAATTTAGAGAGAAGGGTAATTAGATGACCTGCACAAAGTGAACATGAAAGTACCATTCACAAAGCTAGACAGTGACAGAACGGCTCAATATTTTTAATAAAGACCAATTGAAAAAATGATTTTTTTTAGCAAATGGGCAAAATGCAATCAATAAAAGAAAAAAATGCCCCCAAAGGTGTACATAGCTTTAAAATGTTGTTATTTTATTTATATTAATTACTCTATCCACCCTTGCATCTGGGCATGTTTTTATAACTGTTGTGTAATGCCTGATGAAGGGCGGAGGGTGAGTACCTCTTGAAGCTCATCAAGAGAATACCAAGAGTGTGCAAAGCAGTAATCAAAGCAAAAGGTGGCTACTTTGAAGAACCTAGAATATGACATTTTCAGTTTTGATGCCTTCAGTGTGAATCTACAATTTTCATAGTTATGAAAATAAAGAAAACTCTTTGAATGAGAAGGTGTGTCCAAACTTTTGGTCTGTACTGTATATATTTTTTTTCTGTGGTCTAAACCTGGGATGCGTCTCATAGTCCGTGCGTTTTATAGTCTGAAAAGTACTGTAATAAATTGATGTTACATTTAGTGAGCTTAGACCATACAGGAGGACAACACAGCTCCTCTGCACTGCTAATTATTTCTAAAACTTCAGCTCTGTCTACCTGACGATACTGTGGGATACTCTTATTCTTCTCTGGACATTCTTCGGACTTCTGAGGACTGGAACATTTGTCTGGTGCATTTTTGCTACTTGACCCTTCTGTAGGAGAGAACCAGACAGTGACTAAATACATTTTTTTATAAGTGATATTCATTTTAGGGCAAAGCTCAAAAATGATCCTTACTTTAAAATACCTGCGTCTCCTTTTACTCAAAAATGACAAGCTAAAGTTTCCCAGTCATCCCTGCACAAATGTAATGATGGGATCAGTGTCATAATAGAATACAAGGTGACAGTTCTCTTGTCAGCAGCAGGTTTCATCAAGAACCTTTTACTTCATTCATTTAACTCATTATGGTGTGGAAAGCCTGTCAGGACCTTCTGTATGATGCTGCTATTGTCATCCTTCATAATGGTTTTTCTCACCATGACATTTCTACATACAAAATGCTGATTATTATTTATCTCCATGGTTCTAATAACCCTTTTGGGACACTGCCTAATTTTATTTTTTTATTTTTGTTTTTCCCTTCTCCGCCTTCCAACAGCTATATTTTCTTTTTCGTTTTCTGTTCAAATAGCCATAATAAGGGCTTGTTTTTTACGTGACAAGTTGCATTTGTAATGGTACTGTGTATTTTACCATAGCTTGTATTGGCAATTCCATCAAGGTTTTTTGGGTTTAGTTTTTATGCCATTCACTGTGCGCTAAAGTTGATATGGCAATCTTATTCTGTGGGTTAGTACGATTACAGCTATACCAAATTTGCAGTTATTATGTTTTACCACTTTTAAAAAGATAAAATGGCTGCATCGCCATAGTCTGACAGCAATAACTTTTTAACATTTTTGTTTACAGAGCTTGTTGTGGGGTATATATGACTTTTTGATTACTTTTTATTACATTTTTTCAGTGGGACAAGGTGACCAAAAAGGTGAATGACAAAATGTTATACTTTTCCCCGTTACAGCGTACACTGCACAAGGAAGATATTTTTAGCTTTCAATAATTCAGATTTATTTTCCGGCCAAGGTGATACCTGTTGCGTTTATTGATTTTTGGTTGTTTATTTATATATGTAAAAGTCTGGGAAGTGGGTGATTTGATTTTTTTTTTATTGTAATTTTTGGTCCCCTTAGGATACTTGAACATGTGATCTTCTGATCACTGGTCCCATAGACCGCAACAGAATACTATTGCAGTGTATGGGATTCTGAAAGGTTGTCTCAGAACCTGTGAATCATGCACGGCTTTTCAAGCAGTTAGCCATGACAGGCCTAGAAATGTTCCCAAGCTCCAAGGCTGTCATGGCAACCGATCAGAGGCCAGCGATTTCACTGCAAGGGCTCATATGGGAAGGCAGAAGGAGCCCCAACTCTCTACCAAACCTGACAGATGCTACGATCAAACAGCTGATCGGCGTGGGTCCCTGGTGTCGGACCCCCAAAGATCAGATACTAATGACCTAATCTGAGGATATCTCATTAGTATGAAAATCTCAGAAAAACCCTTTTAAGCCACAATCGTTTAGTAAATTAGTAAAAACCTATTGTCATATTAGAAAGAGAAAACAGTATTGGATACCTGGCGGATTACTCTTTAGGAAAGATTAGACACAAAACTGGCCAACACCAAACTGAACTTCTGTCCTAACTGAAACATTTATATTAGGGAAATGTCACAACTTGTGAGCCAATTTATTTCTTGATATATCTCTCTGGCATTTTTCCTGACGCACAGCCCACCGATCAGCTGTTTTGGGCAGCTGCGGGACCTGAAACTATAGAATAATGTACAGAGCAGAAGTTGGACCAGTCTCAGCATTTAGAAGAAGGTGGTGCTCGTACCCTGGGTTGCAATCCCATACATCCAAATAGTAGAAGTGGATCAGCACTCACATTTTGAAGCTAATAAATCTTTGTTTAGCCAAAACACGTCACCCCTGCCTGTACTATGTTTAGGGCACTAAAGTGAAGATTTATTAGCATCAAAAAGTGAGTGCTGATCCACTTCTACTACTGCCATTCACTTGCAGTACTTCGGCACAGCCATGACACTGCTACCAGCTTCGTACATTGCATAGTTTCAGGTGCCTGCGGCTGCATGGAACAGCTGCGCAGTGGGGGCATCAGACTAAAACCATTCTGTTATTGATAGCCTATCCTGAGGAAGTCCGGACAACCTCTTTAAATCTTCATAGGGTGTCAATACACATAGCGGTTTTTGCTACATGTGCTCACATGCAGCTCAAAGTAGCTGTAATCAGTGGTAAACCCACATGCACTTTTTGGCCACATGACAAAAATCCTACTGTGGCCTAATCCACTTGTTAGGACACAATTCCACAATAGGAGGAATGAGTTAGGCTGGGTTCACATCTGCGTTTTTAAACTCCAATAGTCTGTTCCGGCAGAGTAACAGATTGCCAGAGTTTACCGTATCCGTCACAGCTGGTAAATACTGTGCACCAGAAACTTTTTGGCTTATATGCCAGCTTTCGGCTTGACAAAAAGTGCTGTGTGTAGTATTTTGTGTCTGCATGTATGCCGGAGACAGTGAATTCCGGCAGTCTGTACCTCCACTGGAACACACTGCTGGAATTAAAAGCACAGATGTGAACACAATCTTACGCATGTAAACCGCGGGTGATGGTTCTGACTTCCTGGACAGATATCTCTCACCGTCATTACCTGGGCTGATATCTACAGGAACGTCCTTCTCCAAACATGGTGCGTCACATCTCAGATACGACTCTTCATCTCCAGATATAGCCTCAATTTTAATATCAATCAGATCTTCACCCTATGGTCATTTAAGGACAAATAATGCAAATCTCAATTTAACTCATAACTGCAATCCCAGTGTACAGAGACCACATGGCACTGCTGCATCAAAGACTGTATGACAGGCTGTTTGCTGTCCCATCCTCTATAATAAAAGCTCTCTGTGCCTGAGATGTGTCCGTGTGTGTGTGCTGATGTTAAATGCACATGTGCACCGGCGGCCAATAAAAACACGGCGCAACTCAGGCTTCCTGGACCGCCCACAGCAACAGCACTGTCCTACACGCAGCCTGTACCGCCCACAATTGTGGCGGCCAATAAACACAGGGCGCACCACACCCCACTCAGACCACCCACAGAAGTGCGCCATTAATATGGTGTGCTTTGTCAGTTTGAGCGCCGCCATTACAGTCCTCTCAGATACAGCAGCTGCCACCAGTCACAGCACAGTCGGCGCCAGCCACCAGTCACAGCACAGTCGGCGCCAGCCGCCTCGGCCACACCAGTCAGTCAGTGCCACCAGCCACAGTTCCAGCAGTCTTAGCAATTAGTCGCAGTCTCGGCCACACCAGTCAGTTAGTGCCACCAGCCACAGCGCCAGCAGTCTTAGCAATTAGTCGCAGTCTCGGCCACACCAGTCAGTTAGTGCCACCAGCCACAGCGCCAGCAGTCTTAGCAATTAGTCGCAGTCAACAGTCTCAGCCACAGCCGTCTCAGCTATTTACAATAAATGTTGCCTATAAAAGAAATTTTATAGAAAAATTTTAAGACGGAAAAAATGACAACACTTTTCCTGAATATCTGCATCAGATATTGTATATT